>NW_008824939.1:653341-666896 GCF_000699105.1 Pygoscelis adeliae | reverse complement strand
GCCCAGACTGCTTGCCCTACTCATTATTCCAAGGGCCAGCTCCTTCTTAGGTCTGGGCAATACCAGACTGGATCAAGTATGACTGTATAACCTTTCCTGAGTCTTAAACCTCTTTTTCCATTATAAAGCCACTTAAAGACAATGTATTATCTATTAAATCATAAGCCTTATAGTTGACTACATCAATTGTGTTGCAAAAACATAATTACTGTGTTTCTTTTCCATTGTGCCAAATGGAATGCCAGCCATTTTAAGATTACTGTATGGTTTAATTGATTTATTTTTAAAATGCTTTTCATATCAACACAAATATTTAAATCAATCAATACCATCATACTGATTATAAATAACAAGGTTAATAAATGCTAAGATTAAGTGTTCTTTCAAAACAAAAAAAAAGGACAGTCCCAAAGAGAAACCTAAACTACATCTGTATTTGGAATATATAAACGTATTTGAATAGTTTGTAAGCAATTAAGAAACGTAGGAGAAAAATATGAAGTTATAAGCCTTCATGGACAATTTTTATAGAATTTGCTGAAGAGGAATTCAATAGGAGAGAATTCTGTGCGTTCGTATCATTTAATAGAGATTATAGCATTTTTCTACCTTTGTTAATTTTTTTGTGACTGCTGTAGAATATATAACAAAAATCTGTTTCTCTTAAATTCTGTAGGAATTTTTGCTTTTACATAGAAGTAATTTGAAAATAAATATTATCTATAATTACACAACTGGGTATTTCTCCAAAAATATTTCTGCTGTATTCGGACTCCCCTGTGGTGTGGGCTTTTCTATGTTTTCTGGCCACCTGGCAGGCGTGTTGAGGTGAGCTTTAAATAAAATGGAGCAGAAGTAGGCAGGATGAAGTAAACTACTCAGACAATCTTCTGCGCATAGAACTCGCTTCCCTAGGCATCCACTTCTAGTTGTTGTTGGAGTCTCTGAATCAATAAGGGAATTCTTATGCAGGAACTTCTACAGGCAGAGACCCTGTGAATATTCCTCGGTTCCCTGAAGCTCTCCCTAGCGCACTTAAACTGTTCTCTTGGACTGGATTCACTCCAAGAAATAAGTATAGCAAAGCCAGTATTCTAGAACATGGAAATAACCTCCCCCCAACTGGTCTTTATTAATCACTGTCTCTTTGGACAGCATTTTGCTACCCTAAGTGTTTGTCAGATTTGTGCCCCAGGCATGCATACTTGAGAAATACAGTTTTATTTGGGTATTGAAGAGCATAATACATCTCATTAGTAATAAGCTGCTTTTTCTGACAGAACATAAGACTTATTAAACATGACTGTTGGGTTCATTCAATGTCTAAACAGGATCTTACTGCAAATCCCAACCTACTTGAGCAGACATACAGTAAAATGCCATGGCTAATACCTCATTATGTCATTAGGAATAATGATAATAAACAGCGATAATGAATCTCTTGGCCTCTTTTATATTAAAAGAAATAAGAGCATAATGTCTCACACTGCAGGAAAAAAACAGTAGCTGACAAGAGGTTAAGATGGGTATACAGTATAATGAAAAAGGTTAATTACGGAGAGATGTCAGACACCAGTTATTTCATCTATAACAGTAGTGTTCTGTTACATTATAAATACAGCTTTCACTGCTATTCCTACCTTTGGCAGCCAACTAATATGCAAAGCATCTTAGGAATGGTCCTGTATATTGGGAATTTTTTGCCAACAAAACTGAGGAATGCTAGGTAAAGCTTCCTTTTTTTCAGCCAGACATTGTCTGTCTTTCAGCATGCATTGGTCTTTCTGTTTGTTCTTTCTCCCCCAGAATTGTTTCCATTCCTTCCAGATCCTCCTGTCTTCATCCTCTGCTGCTTCTGCATGGCTTGTAAGAGTTTCTCAGTTTTTGCTCTGCCTTTGCCCAGACTCCACCAACTCTCTCTAACTCAGCTACTGCTTCCTATTCTGCTTCTTATACCTCAGAAACCTTCCAGCCTTTGAATTCTATGGCTACCATGACTTTTCCCAGTTAGATACTTCTTCACGATGGCTTGCATATGTTTCTAGCATATGTATTCTGGCATGACAAACACCAGCCCCATAGACTGGCAGCACAAAGAAGCTTCTCCGGTGCTTTAGATAGGGATACAAGAAGATTTTCTTCTTTTGCTGCCTTAATACTTCAGTAGAAAAATACACAAAGTGGAAAAGTAGTGGAAAAAGTAGTATGGAAAGCAGGAATTCACCTGCCTTTAAAGATGTGACCAAAGAGGAAGAAAAATGATGAGATGAAGACAACATTGCTGTAACAAGGGATTCACAGGTACAGACTGAGATATATGTGGCAACATCATCTGTACCTAGATGATGAATCTGATTTTTCAGCTAGCAGCCTGGAAGGAGCCATGACTGTTGTCAGCTTTGAGTTATTTCTAAAGAGCAGCTGCAGTTGTAAAAGGGCAAATCCTATTTGCCAAGATGCAAGCTTGCTCATGACTGTAAGAATAACAAAAGACACTGGATTATGGAAAATTAAAAGAGAAGAGCCTTGAAGCAAATTCTAGCAGTGATAGAAGGTAAAAGAGAGGACTACTTGGGTTCTAGCCTACATAGTGCTAGTTACCTCTCTGGTCATCCTTACCTTTTCCCTGTCATGCAAATTTTTCACTGTCCAATCTCACACCCTCCACCAACATTCAGGGTAATGTTCCGACTGAATCTTGTAAATCCACTCAGCATTCAGAGTATATTAGATCGGGTTTTTAACCAAATTGTTGTTCTTGTTGTTTAAACCTGTAAGTTTTCAACACAAATTGACTTGAAAGCAAACACCTATCTACATTCCTTGGATGTCTGAAGGCCCTACAAATGTCAGCCTGGCAGCAAGGGTAATGAAGATACAATGATTATATTACCAGATTTATTTATTTTATCAGATTTATTTATCTTCCTTATCTCCACCCCTATTTCATTTTGGCATCTGAATGTGTTTGGCATTAGGGTAATGTTAAAAAAAAAACCCCAACAAACAGCTTGGTTAAGACTGATTGAACTTAAGACCCTGGTTCACTTTGTCTCCTTTTCTGCACTCCTCTTTTTCACCAACCACGGATGGGTAGAGCAGCATCTGCAACCTCAGTTTAGCTTCCCTTTCTTTTGGCAACAGTCTGTGTGGTTTTTCTTCAGAGCTAAGACAGCCTTGGGCTTGCTAAGGTGCTTTATGGTGAGCTTCATATTATTGAGCTTGATGACATGTTAAATTAATGTTTTCTTTTAAATTCTTTGAACTGGTATTCTAGACTTCTCAAAACTAGGTAGTTCTTACCAAAAGGCTTTACTATTGCTCCCTGGCCCAAGCAGTGAGCCAGCATTTGAGACCTTGTATGATTGGTTGTTATATGAATGAGTTAATTAATGATTGAAAATGTTTTGGGGTTCTTTGTTTTGTTTTCTGGTCAGGTAATACAAAATCTTTTTTTCAGTGAATATTTTATGAATAAAGAACAGCAGACAGTACTTTGCTAACAATTTCTGTGTCTGACTTCTCAGTTACTCCCGCTTCCCAAAGTAGCTGCCTTGACTCCCTTCTAAGGTCTAGCACATGACTGTCCTGTGCTTTGCTGGCCCTTTTTTTGCTCTTTAAAATTTGCAGCCACTCCAGAGAGGAACCTTGGCTTATAGCATCACTGTTCATCAGATCTGTGTACAATCTAGTGCCATTTGTTTCTATGATAGTTTCTAGCTGTCTCATTAAAATGCTTCTTCCGGTTAGGATAACCAAGAATGACCTGACTCTAACTAGGCTTCTGTTGCTTGCAGATCAAACACAGGCTTGATGGCTTTATGATTTCCAGTATAAATATATCCTAAACATTTCTAGTGCACAGACATGTGCATAGATTCCGCTTCCCCACAACTAACACTGAAGTTCTCTGTTCCTGTTTGCTTTTTCTGTTTTTTTTCTGCTCTGGTAATTTAATATGCAACAGTAGACAGGTATAATCCCTGCTTCATACCATACTCTGTCTTGATGATTGCTACCTTCTCTGCTTTCTTTGCCTATGCCCAGTGGACCAGTATTGATGATGATAACTTCTTCTCCTGGGGACACTGTGAAAGGTCTGTGATTTATTCACAAGGGAATCAAAACATTCTGAACATTCTGTTCACTATTTGTCATCAACTTTTTGGCCCTCTCAAAAATACAGAGTTTTTATCAAGTTCCCCCATCATCACTATCATCTGGCCTGCACCTGTGGTACTATCAGGGAAACCTTCAGGCAGATGGCTTTCTGATTTGCTCAGGTCTTTTTCCCCTGTACCACTGAAGCCTACTCAAAAGACTCCTCATCAAAATAGTGCTGTAAATAAGTGTCCAAGCTAGAATGGCTGGCTTCACAAGATACAGGTGATAATGGTGTTATAAATTTATTGTACAATAAGTTTGCCTGCTATGCGCAATCTCTTGCTGACTAATTAAGGTGCTTTTGAAAACATTTCCTTTACACTCATCAAGCCTCAGATTCATCTGTTAAATATGAATTATACTGTAGAGAGAATTCTACATGTCAATTTATAATTTCTTCTCAATACAGCAGTTCATCATAACATTTTATATTTTGACATTTAAAGAACTTTTTTTTATTTGCGAATACCTTTCTATGCACATTATAATACAGGTTCTTACTGATTATTCATGACATACCCTTGGATACTGCTGTTATTTCCGCTGCCTACTCTTGATGCCAAATCAGTTATTTAGAAGCCACGGGGATTTTGACATTAATTAAAATATTAAACGGTCTAGTTCTATCAAAGTGCTTGATCCTGTGATCTTTCCAAGGTGAGTCATTCTTATTTATATGGTTAAGCTAAATGTAAAGAAAGGATACTACATTTACAAAGCTGTGAGCAATACACACATGTATATTTCTTTTAAAAGAGAAAAACACATGGATCACAAAACATATGGTATTCTTTCCTCATCTGTCATTCACTACATTGTGCTTGTAAAGTTAAAACTTTATACACCAGTTTTTCTTCAGCTTCAATGAACTAGAGATTTTTAGGGCCCTCTGTATTAGAACAGTCATGAAGGATGTTTTGCAAACACAATTGGGTGTTCTAACTCAGGGAACTCTGACATGTATCAGTATTTCAGAGATTGAACACTCTTTTCTTATTTGAAGTTACACTGCTTCCATGAATCTCACTGTGCTGAAGCTTCTGTCCAGCTGTAGCAATATGCATTTTCAGGTGACAAAGTATTATTAGAAAAGTACTGTCAAGATCTGAGTTGTCTTTCTATATTATTTTATAACTGGAAATAGGAAGAACCATTCACTGTACACTGCATTATGATAAACTCTGAATGAAACAGTTAATAGGTAATTTATTGGATTGGTCATTGGAAAGTTTGTTGGGAAGGATAAGGAGAGTTTTCAGATTTGAATTTAGTAAATATGGGCAATAAAGTTTAGCTGTCGAAAATTCCTAACTGATACAATACTGAAATACCTAAGCTGTCTTCTAACAGTTGTTTTGTTATTTTTTTTGTCCTCAGTCTAACACTGTGGTTTAGGGGCAGTGAGTATTTGAAAGAATGTTACTAGCATTGCAAAAGTACCTTTTTTCAGCACACATAGAGGGTGGGTGGCTACAGTGGGAGGTCAGATGTGTGGGTATATGCTGAAAGGAACTTCTGCAGGAAGAGGTGCGATAGAAAGAAAACCTATAATCCAAACATATTTGCACAAAGGCAATAAATAATAGAGGGAGGTTCTATTATAAACCATGGATTTTCATAAGAAGCTGTCCTATTTCTTCAGAAATGGCATGTCTCTAAGTACCTTTGTTTCTATACTTCGAGTGGAAAAAAAAAGCTAACATCTTGAATAAAAAAAAAAGAAACCCAGAAAAAGCAAAAAGAACTGAGGTCCTGTAAAATACAAGAAAGAAAAGGTTCCATGTCTGACAAAAGAAGCGAAGAGAAAAAAAGGATATGTGGTTTGGTGATGGCCAAGTTTCTTATGGTTAGGGTCCCTTTTTTCCCAGTGATGCATTCAGGTCGGGCCAAAACAGCTACATTTTTGGCATTTCACTTGATATAATAAAGTGCTGCAGGATCTCCCCCCATTTCTCCCTTAGCACACTTACTAGATTAGTCCAAACTCCTCTGCTCAGATCTGGTAGATCTGGCATATGGGCTACCAGCTGCCAATAAAACAGTGGTTATCTTCATTTTACAGCAGGAAGAAAGCCTTTTTAGTTAAGCATTATGTATATCTATATATATACTATCAGCATGCCTATTTTCATTTGAGTTTCTCTCTTATCTCTCAACATATTTAGATTTTAGATCATGAGTTTTGAATTGTTTTGAACTAAACAAACAGAAATGTCTGTGCGGCAGTATGCTGCAGCTTAAGAAGATGCCATGTTCTGACCTATGAGAGAGAGAGGAGCGTCATGGTTTAACCCCAGCCAGCAACTAAGCCCCACCCAGCCGCTCGTTCACTCCCCCTCGGAAGGATGGGGAGAGAATCAGAAGGGTAAAAGTGAGAAAACTCGTGGGTTGAGATAAAGACAGTTTAATAGGGAAAGCAAAAGCCGTGCACGCAAGCAAAGCAAAGCAAAACAAGGAATTCATTCCCTACTTCCCATCGGCAGGCAGGTGTTCAGCCATCTCCAGGAAAGCAGGGCTCCCTCACGTGTAACGGTCACTTGGGAAGACAAATGGCATCACTCCGAACGTCCCCCACTTCCTCCTTCTTCCCCCAGCCTTATATGCTGAGCATGACATCACATGGTGTGGAATGTCCCTTTGGTCAGTTGGGGTCAGCTGTCCCGGCTGTGTCCCCTCCCAGCTTCTTGTGCCCCCCCAGCCTACTCGCTGGTGGGGTGGGGTGAGAAGCAGAAAAGGCCTTGACTCTGTGTAAGCACTGCTCAGCAGTAACTAAAACATCCCTGTATTATCAACACTGTTTTCAGCACAAATCCAAAACATAGCCCCATACTAGCTTCTGTCAAGAAAATATTTAACTCTATCCCAGCCAAAATCAGCACAGGAGGAGAATGTCATACCTATCGCGTAGCATTCATCTGAGGCAACTAACTAAGGGATGTTTCTCAAACACTGAGTGAGTATGGGGTAAGTTCAGGAAAAGTTGGCTGACCAGAAGTATTGGCAGAAGCTGAGGAATACTGGTTACTACTAATATTTGCACAATGCTTTAAAGCCAGGTAGCCATGAGAGATTTAAAATTCCAGCACAAGTTTTTTGCTGTTTCATGCTAATGTGGTTCTCCTCTGCCTTTTTCAGTGATGACTGTCCATAGAGTCACTTAGAAGCCTGTTACCATTTCTAGAACATATCTAACAGAATGAATAATACTAATACATTTTCATTCTTCCAGGACTGCAGAAATCTATCTACAACTTACTACGGATATAAAACTATAAAGCTTTGTGTTCTTTCGTACTGTGATGCTATCATTATTGCTATTGGATATAAAATTTTTAGTTACATTTCCTGTTCAGAGACGGTTTAAAGTTTCAGAATGGCAGACAGGTGCTTTTTTAGCCTTACAATGAGAAGTAATAAGCAGCAGTACAACACTTACTAACAGGTTTCTGTATTTTTTTACTGAAATAACAACTATTGAAATATCAGTATCTATTCATTGGATTTGTTCATCTGCATCTCCACAGGCCATAGATGTCCTTGGCCTCTATTTTTTTTTACTGGATGGGAGTCACAACTGCTTTTTTGTCCACTTGTTCTGTATTTATGTATTTCGAACAGATTTTTAAATGGATCTCATGGCCTAGTGTGATCATTTAAAACATTTATATCAAAACCATTTCCCCCCCATGTTTTAAACAAATAGAAATAAAACAGTTTTCCTTAGCTAATACATTCTCCTACTTTTTTCTCTGTAATTCTGTGGGATAGATTTTTCAGGAAATTATCCTCTGGATATCAGATTTTTAGAGCTACATGGGCTGGAAAATAAGAACAAAACTGATCAAGTCAGCTCTCAGGTTCATACTTTCTCCTCTAGGGGTGGGAAAATTAACCAAACAGACCTAGCCAAAAAGATGAGATATGAGGCATGCATCATATCTCAAAAAGCATGCACCTCTGTAGCATTATACTTAGAATCACAGAGTAATTTAGATTGGAAGAGGCCTCTGAAGATCATTTAGCCCAACCTCATGCTCAAAGCTGGGTCAACTTCGAAGTTAGATCTGGTTCCTGAGGAACTCATCCACTTGAGTTTCAAAAAATCTCAAAAAAAAGGCAATTCCACAACTTCTCTGAGCAGCCTGTTCCAGTGTGTTGTGGTTTAACCTCAGCTGGCAACTGAGCACCACAGAGCCGCTTGCTCACTCCCCTCTCCCAGTGGGATGGGGGAGAGAATCGGAAGGGTAAAAGTGAGAAAACTTGTGGGTTGAGATAAAAACAGTTTAATAATTGAAATAAAATAACAACAACAACAACAACAACAGCAATAAAAGACTATACAAAGCAAGTGATGCATGATGCAATTGCTCACCACCCACTGACCGATGCCCAGCCAGTCCCCGAGCAGCGGCCCCCCCGGCCAGCTTTCCCCAGTTTATATCCTGAGCATGACGTCACATGGCATGGAATGTCCCTTTGGCCAGTTTGGGTCAGCTGTCCTGGCTGTGCCCCCTCCCGGCTTCTTGTGCACCTCCAGCCTTCTCAGTCGGCAGAGCATGGGAAGCTGAAAAGTCCTTGACCAGTGTAAGCACTACTTAGCAACAACTAAAACATCGGTGTGTTATCAACATTGTTCTCATGCTAAATCCAAAACACAGCATTGTCCCAGCTACTAGGAAGAATCCATCCACTAGGAAGAAAACCGTATCCCAGCCGAAACCAGGACACAGTGCTAAATCACTTCTCTAAACCTCCTAGCTATGCCCTTGCTAATACAGCTTTCATCACCACAAATGCACAACTGCTGACTCATGTTCAACTTGCTCAGCAGGACCCCAGGTAGCATAGATGCTCTCTAGCCAGTTGGTCTCCTGTTCTTTCTTCTCTGCAATCCCAACTTCTCCCTTCCTTTCCTCATAACATTTCACTCAGTTATTTTTTGGGTTTTTTTGGTAAGGGACTGTCTGCTGGTTCTGTAAATACAAACTTATCATGTATGTGTTCTCTCTGCTATAAAATTTCCTGTTAAACCCGTGGGGTTGTGAAGGACTGCAAGGCCTATGCATCTTGTTTTCCCTTGGTGAATCCTCCCAAAGCTGCTGATATGACGTAGCTCAACCACCTCCCTGAAGATGAAATGGGAGTCTTCATGTCCTCATGAAGAGATACATAAAAGTTCTGCAGGTGTAAAATTTATTTTTAATTTGAGATGTAAGAACTATTTCATTAGATTCTAGAAATGGTCCTTGGTTTCTTCTCTCACAATTCACCTTGTATGTATTTCGTATATGTAGCTTCTAAAAGTGTTTAGGAGATTCATCTTAGAAACTACGTAGGAAATATAATCAGCATAGCACTAAAACCCTCAAAATAGATTTACTTATGGATAGTAAAATGGGGACAATGAAAACATTATAGGAATAAGAGACTTCCATGTTGCAGTGGTAGAAAAGGAGCAGAAAGGCTATTGAACTAATTGTTTAACAAGTTATTAAAAGAACTGCTATGGTGACAGATGGAAATAAACACTGCTGCATGAATAATAATCATGTTTTTCCCTACCCAAAGATCAACTCCAGACATTCTGTCTGAATTAATTTTCCTTTAAATTAAGAGAAAAAAAACTAAACAGAAAACAAAAGAATTAATGAAATCCCTGCATACATCTCCTCTGTAATATGCTGTATTAACTTTCCTTCAAAAATGGAGGCTATCCTTGTGTACAAAACATTTAGAAATGTACATGTATATGATGTAAAAAGCAGAGAGAAATAACATACCTCGTTACATCAGTAAGAATTCAAAGAATAATTGCAGCTAAAAAACCCCCTACAAAAAAACCAAACAAAAAACCTCCCCAAAACCTGTCAAAAAATGGATTCCTCACAAGAAATTAGTTACAAGAAGCAAAAGTACATTCTGTATAGAAATTACAGTCATATGAAAATAGAAGCTACATACTGATACCTTTATGTATATTGGTACTCCCCCTCTGTCTGTATAAATGAACGACCCGCACTTTCTTATTCTCTTGCTCTCTTCACAGTTTCTTCAAATCAAATTAAGATTTTCAGGACAGCCAGTATTGTTTTCTGTGTATTTGTACAGTATGTGAACTCTCAAAGTCTGAGACCTCTAGTGCGCTGTCATAACAGAAATAAGAACTGAAGTAGTAAGCATGCTAAGAAAGTAGGGGGGTAATTCTGTAATTTTTACATAAGTGTAATTCACATGGATTCTGAAATAAGTTCTGCCAAAAAGTGATGAATACAGGATTAGGTGGGTGGTACTTCAAATCTTCTCTGTGTCAGCTCTTTTATTTTCCAGCTGCCAAGGTTTATCTGTTGCTTATTCTGAAGTAGGAACTTTTTTATTTTCCATTTTGTAAAGCACTAAGCATATTCTTTGGCCTAAAGAGTTCTAAAATAGAAATGTTCCTCAGACTTTGGTTATCCGAGACATACACTGATCTTGTTTGTATTGCTAGATGGTTCAACTCTGATTTGTTGTATTGTTATGTCTTCAAGCCTGTGAGGTTAAACACCTGAAACTATTTTAGTTTCTGGATTGAGCAAAGCTAGTCCTATTGCAAAAAGCAGGTATTTCATGTACCCAGAGGTCTGAGACAATTCTATGTCTTTGCTAAGTAATTAGCATGATTTTTCCTAAGTGTAGCATATGGCAGGCATACTTGTAAACATACCCTAAGATACCCTTTTTATTGCTGAGTTCTGAACTGAGCTGCAATTTCATATACATATATTATTTTTATATGATAGCCATTACAATGACATTCATATTTTAGTATTACCTATGACAACACCAATGATTTGAATTTGCTCTGAAAATTTTGTCACAAGTATTCGGTTATACCTTGCATTCAGCTGTAGGTGTGTACTCAGACAAGCTCAAGTTGAGCAAAACAGTTTTCTGAAAGCGCAACCAATACAAAGGCTTCCCCAATCAGTCTGTCACGGGGTAAAGATTCACACGGGCTCCACTTTCAGTGTCCGGATAGCAAGTGAGCGGAGGTCTTTTCAGAGGTATGGCTGAAGAACAGTCATGTATTAGAAATCAAGGGGAGAATACCTCTGGGGACAGACTAAATGAGAACTGAATCCAGTATGTGTAACTGACCCTCAGGAGAAATTTAGCACTGTGCTGAATGCCAGCTGGGACCTGGGCACTAAACTGTGAGAATTAGGTATTGAATAGATGTAAGTTGCTTATTCATCTTGCACAAGTCTTCCTCTCTAATGCAAGTTTCATTCAGAAAGCAGCATGGAAGTCTCACGCTGCTTTTGTGCATTGCAAGGTTCAAATATTGAGTTTGTTACTCAGTAGCTCTTACTTCAGTGAGCTTTTTGGAAGAAAAAAGCAAGCTGTCTTCAACAAGATTCAGTTAGTAGTCCAACAGAATTTTGTGGGTAATTTTTATAGATAGTTAGACATGCTAGAGATGTAATTTTGAGAAACCAAGAGCTTAAATAGTCATACTGTCATAAATAATCTCTTCTTTTAAGTAGGAAAAGTCTTCATTGCTATCCAGCACCAGGATTAACTTTCCATGTGACCCTGTAAAAATTATTTTTTCCTTCTCATCTTCCCCTTCTCCTGCTTTTCCTTTGGCTGATGTTTCATGCTTAAGCTTTCAATTTAATTTAGGTAGATAATTCTTCAGTACCAAATAATTCACTCAGTACTGCAATGATGTTCTTTACACATTTACAGCACATACAAATGATGAATAATACCTTTATCTTTCAGTGAACAGCAGACTTCCAGTTTGTATACGCAGTACAAATCAGCGTTTATCTAGATTTTATATTAAAATCAAAGGGTAAAAACAGACTTTTAAATAGCTACTTTACAAAGTAAAGAGAGCAACTTCCTGCACCTGCAATAGCTCGAACACAAAATATTCTGGCTTGGCTCCAACTACTGTGAGCAAATCCTTGACTATAGCTTTGAATGGTGGGAGATCAGTATACTTCAGAAGAATTGATTTACCTTTTCCCACACTTTGGAAAATCCAAAATGACAATCTCCCTTCAAAGCATAATTTAAGACACGTTTCAGAGGTGATTCAGATGAGCTTCAGACACATAGAAGCACAAGAGAAGGTTGAACTGTAAGTAATTAATCAATTTGTTGGGGTTATTTTGTTTGTTTTATTTTATGTGTCTGTGAGAAGAAACTCCAGGGAGGACAAAACCCAGCAGATCAGATCAGCTTGGTGACCACCGTGTTCTCTGTTAAAAAATTATAATCCCTTGACATCACGCAGACACCCTTGACACCCACCCATTTTAGGATTGCCCCACATTTAGCAACACTGCTAGTTTCTGCAGTACATTAAGCCTCCCATTGCTCTTTTCTGCACAATAGAAAATTGCCTATCTGTAAAGGCACCGTGACTTGAATGATCCAGTCGTAATTAAAGTAGAACTATAATGCATTTTCCCCCCTCCCACATACCTATTTTAAGCGCTTTCCGTGTTCTGACTCACAGAAGATGTGAAGGGAAGTGCTGAGGCCTTACCGAACGTACGGTGCCCCCGGAAACCACGGCCCTCCCACTCGGTTTGCCTCTGCACAGGAAGTAATGTGCGAGCAAGCTACTGCCATCGCGTGCTGCGTACCGGAGTGTGTCTTTGCCCAGGATCCAGCTCCTACTAGCAATATTGAGTCCTCAGGACTCGATATATTACTACTAATTCAGATGTTTATGCTAATGTATCGTATCTACTAGCTAGCTCAATTCTCAAGAGAGCTCTAAGAACTGGAAGTTGGGGGAAACTCTTTTTACCGTACACAGATCCCACAATGGCAATCACAATAGGTGGGACACTACATTCAGAAAGTAAAATAATGAAGAAGGGGACAGCACACTTACGTAAGTAAGAGTGCCAAAGGAAAAAGGTTGTCTAAAAATCTGTGTGTCTTTACATTTTAGGTGTTTCCCTCCCGCACCATGTTAGAAGCTTAGATACTCAAAGTTCCTAAATTCCAAAGTTCCTCAAAGAAACCTTCCTTTCTCCCACTCCTTACCCCTCTCCAAGAGCTTATGCTCTATTTCTGTGTTTTACTGTGTGCAAACACTGGAAAAAGAAGCAGTCCTGCAGATTAGGGACCTGAGTGCATGTCTCCCTTCTCCCAGAGAGGTGCTCTTATCACTAGTCTCAAGTCAGGTTCTTGCTTGTAAGTTTCTTTACTGGCACCTAGAAACTTATGCAGTAGCTCAAGCCTCTGTGCTCAAACCTCACAGCTATTCAGCAGAAATTAAATTGGTCTGAAGAAATACTCCTGGAGGGGAAGACCCACCATCTAAGTCCATTTCTGGTTCCTCTTCAGCCCTGGTCCTGGAATCCGAGCTCTGACCTTCTCGTCT
>NW_008824939.1:619328-653308 GCF_000699105.1 Pygoscelis adeliae | reverse complement strand
AGATCTACTCCATTTCTGCCTGCCTCTCACCTTGGACTCTGCTGGTTGACTTGACTGACTTCTGCGTATCTTTTTGCTTTTTCCATTTGGGTCAATGAATGTGGACTCTCTAGCACCCAAACTGGGCCTTATATTTGTCCTTGACCATTCTTTGCTTTGGACTGCTGCTTCTCTTGTTCTCTCCAGTTCTTGTCTTTGATTCACCCTCACTGTTGTGTGTGGTTTGTGTCTGCATATCAAATCCAGCCCAGGCCTAACCATGGATATATTCTGAGAGTCCACAGCCCGTAACAGCTAAGTAGATAGGCTATATAGTGCTGAAGTCACTCTGTGGACTTGGGCAAAGAGTCTTCTGTATTCACATACTAAGACAGCAAAAGAATATGTTCAGGTATATCTTTTTATAAAATTCTTATTGAGTCTGACAAATGGATAAGTCACTCTTACCAAGCCAATATATAATTACATTACAGCCATTTCAGGCAACTTGAAAAGCATATGAAAAAATATTAGCCACTTCAAGCTAATAACACTTCTGAAGACCAACTTAGTGGAAATGGGGTGAACTATATTCTAAAATAGGATGTAAATTGAACGATGAAATAAAAATTGCCATTTCATTAATTTAACAATTAACTCATCCTTCTTTCTGAGTACGATATATCATTAATTCTAATTTAAGTATTTCTTCTCATTAACTGATGTCCATATGTATCATATGACTATTCACAGGATTTTGGGCAAGAGTATTTAACTGGTTTTCAGGTATGGTACAGAAGACCACAGTGTTGCATATATTCTAAATGTAATAAATGCAAAATACAAAAACAAATAACTAAGAGTGCCCTGTATTAGAGGATGTTTTTGATCAGATAAAATATATTAAATTTATAATGTGGAAATTTTCTATAAAAATAGTTGAAATTGAATTGCATTTGCTAATATGTTGCATAAATACTGAACTTAAATGGATTTTTTTTAATTAGCTCTTATTAATTTTACAGTGAAATCTTTTTGATGGAATGTCCAGCTTATGTACTTACAGAGCATAAAATGTACCAACTATGCGATGTTTTTATCTCACTGAATGGCAAATACTATCACCCGCATTAAGGTGCAAATCTATTCTGCTACTTGACAAAGTAAACCAGGATCGCTGTGTCCTAATATTTTCCTCTGAAGACTGTGAAAGTCCAGTTTTCTGAAACTGAAGTTGGGGAACTATGCATGCACTTTTTGGAAGAGGGGAAAAATATCCTGGAAATAGCTGGTGCAGTAGAGGGCTATGTCAAGTTATCACAGCAGATTTTGAAATATAGGGCTCTGGTGTTTGGCCCTGCTCGTTGAAGAAATTGAAGTAGTCTTAAAAATACAGAAAGATTTAAAAGTCAGTTGATGTTGTCACAGGGATTTCCATAGGAACTGTTGTCATGCTTGCCCGTTAAAATTGCAAGTCTTTTTTTTTCTCCTTATGTCCAAGACCTCATATATTGGAGTCGTATGATTCAGGGCCGGGTATAGGAGTTGTACCTGAGCAAGTCACCAGGGGGAAAAAAAGCTCTAATACTAAGCTGCTGCTGTGGGATGTACCTTCTACTATGACTTCATTGAGCACAGGGTCCTGCTAAGTAGCACAAACTCTTTTGTAGTTTACTGAAGTACCACAGCTTCTCTAGAGAGCTTAGAAATTAAGGGATCATAGAGGAGGTGGGTCACTTACATCTGGTACATTTGGTCGCAGAGCAGGGGAGTTCTACAAATGAGTGCTACGCAAGGCTAGATGGAGTGGGACGTGACCAGCTCTCTGAATCTCTCTCTCTTTGGCAAATCTATAGCTCTCATTAAGTTCTTTATTTTGTGAAGCCTCTACACTGGAGAGACCAAAATCATTATTTTCTTCAAAAATATGGGGCTGACAGTACTGGCTGAATAATCACTCTCCTCAAAACCTTCCTGTATGTGATCTACTTCTAGCTGCCTATAATTTTTCATAATCTTAACTGTTAGTGATTTAACTATTAGTCACTTAACTAGTGAGCACCTTCTTCATCCTAGATTTTCACAACTGTTTAGAAAAAAATTCCAAACAGCAGTCATTTCTTAGAATAAATCAAGGGGAAAAAATTTCTCCTTCTAAATTGAATGGAATAACCTTTATTTGAGATGCTGAAA
Source organism: Pygoscelis adeliae (assembly GCF_000699105.1). Classification (NCBI taxonomy): domain Eukaryota; kingdom Metazoa; phylum Chordata; class Aves; order Sphenisciformes; family Spheniscidae; genus Pygoscelis; species Pygoscelis adeliae. Next base: position 651,136 of record NW_008824939.1, on the reverse strand, counting down.
TGAACCATGAACTAAGGCAAGGACTGAGAATTTGACTGAAACTATACTTTTTGACATAGATATGCTTTTGTCATCCCTCTGAAAATCCTCCTGATTCTGGTTTAGTTGTAAGCCCTTGAAGCGTTCAGGCAGGTTTAAATATTTGAATACATCTTAATCTAGAAATCGATTTGTTTAATCTAGAAATCAGCTAAATCTGTGCTGATTCTGGCATCATGTCTCTTTGTGATGACCAGACTACCATCCACACAAAATGACTATTTATCTTGCAAGCCAGTACACTCTGGGCTGAGATGAGCACACTTTGTACTCACTGCAGCCAGCTTCCTTTTATGATGTTTTCGGTTCAGATATAACACCTACTATCCTCGCAAAAAAGAGGGGAGAAAATACTGGATGAAAAATTGAATGAAAAAGGAAGCAACAGCTGGAGTAAGTGGGAGAATTGTGGACTGGAAAAGGAAATATAATGAGATTAGAAGAAAAGGAAAGCTGAGAGCAGGAGATGGGGTGGGAAGTGGTCCACAGAAAAGTTGTAGATTTAACTGTGTGTTTCTTACTTAATGGATATAATGTTCTGTCAAAATTTTTAATCACAAATCACATGATTTTGTTCTTTGCATTTATTTGAGGGGTGAAAGTGACACTGCCCCCTCTTTCTTGATATGCTGTACATGGGTATTTGTCAAATTCTGTGTGAAGTGTTGAAGAGAAGTTCAGAGCTTACTGATATTAAATGCAAGTTGCTGTCTTGTTATGGTTATTAGTATCATTTGTTCCCTGAAATTTTTGAGATTGCTGAGGCTCAAGTAAAGGCTTTGCTTCCCTGGCATATCAAAGAAGTTGGACTGAAATGCTGTTCCAACATACAGGATTTAAATCCTAATTATTAGTGGACATCTAATTTGTATATATTACAATATACACTTTAAAAATTAAATATTTAAAATAATGTCATTTGCTTATATCTGCCAGGACTTCATGTGCCGTGTGCTTCCTCCTAGAATAAATGATGCAAGAGCTTTACATACAGTAAGCTGCAAACGAAAATGTAATCAAGCTTGCATGTATATACTGCCCTTCAGAGCCCAAAACCCTGAAAGTTTGTTTTATATTAAGAATGTCAGTCTTATCTTCCCCCAGGGACTTGTTAGGAATTGGAGAACTGGCAAAATGTTGATATCACAGGAGAGTGACATTGGAACAATTAAATGAAAGACTTTTTAGTTGCAACGTGTACTTTTTAGCCAGAGGGAGAGGATGTCACTTGAATAGTGTAGAGAGTAAGCAAATTTTGTAAGAAGTCCTCCAGCAAAATCAAAGATCAGGAGGTAGAAACACAAGGATCGTTTTTCTCAACTTTTTGTCTTTGACACACAAAAGAAGAAAAACAGAAAAGAACAATTTAAAATGCAGATTATAGTTAAAGAATACAGCTTTCTGTTCTTGTTTTGTATATTAACAGCCTTCTAAGCTTTGGCAAGAGTCATCCTGAGCTTTGAAGTCAGGTTTTAGCAGAAAAATAAATAAATCCAGAATATTCCCAAGCACCTAATCTTTCAAAGCAATATTAGGGATATAGCTATAATGTTTCAATATTTTAAAATTCCTTCCATCTGAGGTGGTTCAAATCCATGACTTTCAAGTGGACACAGGAAAGTCGAGAGTGCCGCTCTCTTATTTACCTTCAATTTTGAGGTCTAGTTGCCCAGCTTTATCAATGTAAAGCCCAAAAGGCAAAGAGAATTTACTACATATACTGAAAAAATTACCAGCACAGAGCCCATCTCTTCGTTTGCCAACAGATTGACCTGAATTTTGCAGAGCTGTCCTATGTGCCTCTGGAATTCAACAAAAATAACTGCAATTAATATTTCTTCTGCCATATGTCATCTTACAGTAGAAGAATATTTTATTATTACCTTGTTTAAAATTAGGTTTTTAAATTGATGATCTTTTAGAAAATAAAAACATTTTTTGTGGCTGGCAGGAGGTGCATAAACAAATGTATGAAGACCAGTTACATTCAATTTTAAGACTCGGTAACTCAGATAATTATGCAGAACTAATTAATTCAAAATCTGTTTATCAACAGTAGTCTGTAGCTCCAGCATTTCATCCCAGAGGCATTAACAAAGGCTTATCACCTGCTTTCTTGTTGCGTTTTATCTGAAAGGCAAATCAATAGGCAGAGTATAGAAAAAATGCCATTCCTATAACTAACACTTTACAGAACTTGCAAGAACTTTTAATATTTGTTACCAATTAGTTTTCCTGGCTTAAACTAAATTCTAAATGGAAATGGGATATGTTAAAACATCAGCATTTCTACTTCTAATACATAGAAAAGCTATGTGAAAATGAAATTTGAAATGCAAAGAAATATTTAAAGAATTTAAATAATTGTTTAAGTATTAGGCTATTATTCTTCGCAAAATATTTACTGTACAGTACTTGTACAGTGTTGTGGATGGATTAAATCTACCTGTTGAAGAACTGTGCTGATGCTGTTGTTTTTATTACTCTGTCATTTCTGCTTCACATTCTGTTCTTTTATATTTTTTTTCTTATGTGGTGCTTTGAGGCCCAGGTTTTCATTCACTATTACTTGTACTGTAGTAGAAATGTTAACTAACAAAAGTAGAGGTATACAAAGTGCTTCCCGTGGGTGTTTTTTCATGTTTTTCTCCAAGTTTGTAGTATATTCTAATATGGGAATAGCTTGATATCTGGTAGAGTATTCAGTGTGTGAGGTCTCAAACATTCATCTAAGAAAATGTAGTTCTGCACCTGAGAGGTTTGCATTTCTGTTCATCAATATACCTAAAGCATTATTATATGAAAAAAAATATAAATCCATATTTTTATAGATCTAAGCTGCGGTATACCAAAGTAAACTGACTTCAAGATGTGCTTGTAGAGTCTCTTCACCGAACCCAGTTCCCAGTGTCTTTATAAATACTAAATTCTGATTGGACCAGTAGCTACGGCTGCATAAGTACAATAGTTTCTTATAGAATCCATAGATGAAATCCTGTTCCCAATGAAATCAGTTACATAAAGTGATTCCAGCATGACTCAGATACCTACAAATGCAACTGCCATGATCCTGCAGATTCATAGGCTGTATTTACGTACACGTAAAATTTGCCGTATACATAAACGTTGACAAGGTTTGAGTCACTGTCACAAGGCTATTGTTGTGCTAATGATTTTTTTTTTTTTTTACCAAATCTTTCACTACTTTTTAGACCTGTTGGTTACTGCTTGTTAATAACTCATTCCCTTTTTTGGAATATACTTCTCCTCTAGAGAGATCAGTGCTTGCGCAGGTTTATTAACAGAATTGTGTGCTGAGGTACATTTCTATTAATATTGCCAAATCATATTTAAACAAAGTTTTGGAATAAAATGTAATTGTTTCAACAGTGTATTTTAGTTACTTATCAGTAGCGGAGAAGAAAGTCCAGTTCAAGGAGACAGAAATACAGATTAGCTGGATTTTATTGCAGGTATAAAGCACATTCCCTTTTCCAGATAAACTATATTTACTTATATATTAGTCATACCTTTGAAATTTATGGAAAAAAGCATAGGAAGAATTATGCACTGTGCTCAGTGTAGTAAAACATACAATAAATTCAGCAACAAAGAAATTGGATCGTTCCAAAAGTACATTGCCTGCTCACAAGAAGCTATAGGTAAAGAGAAGTGACAGTCAAGGGTTAAATTATGAAATTTTGCAATTTATTTCTTATCATTTATGAGATTGTTAAATGTCAGAAAGTGGATTTTTTTTTTTTACTATCAGTATAAAACTGAACATACTGTGAGACATAAGGTAGCAGGTGTCTTGGCTCTAAACTATCAAGTCTGTGGGCATTCTGTTATAACAGGTGCTCCAAAAATTTGAACAGATTTTAACAAGAGCTGTATGGGCTTTTTAATTAGCCTGGTTACTCAGCATGTGGAGAAAGCACTAGGTATGTGCTTAAAACATCATTGTATCTTGCAAACAAATGTTTCACATACCCATAGTCATTCTTTTGGTTGTTATCTTAAAATTCCTTTCTATCTGATGCTAGGATTTGATCCTTGTATGCATTCCTCTTATAATATATCCTACCTGAAATGAATCATCATACTAAAAAAAAAGTGTTGAATAACATATATTCTCTTCTTTGGAAGTAAGCATTTAGGAACCTGGATTTACCTGATACTTAGCTGTGATTTTACTTGGCATTATAGAACTATGAGAAGGCACACGGCAAAGAAATTCTCTGCTCTGAATCTCTCGGTTTTAACTACAAACTGTCTTGTCTTCACTTCCAGTTATGCTTTTTCCATTATTGTTAAGTACATCACAAGATTTTTTAGAAGAGACAATGCAATAAACTGTAAAATTCAAAACAAAATAATTAAAAATTTTGATTTTACAGTCAATATGATTGATTAGATATGATTTGATAGGTATGATAGGATTTTAGAAATTCATATAAATGCGTGACTATAGCATGTAACATGAAAATAATGCCATATAAATTCATTTGTGTTATAATGTTGGTTTAAAAAGAATAAGCCAAAGAATAAGTCACATTACAGGGGGGAGAAAAAAGGAACAAAGCGATGACTTACATAAGATTTTTGTGCAAACTGCACTGTCATGAAAATTAAGATTTTAATTTATAAATAGTTTTATTTTCACATAAAAATGATTTTACTAGTTGTGTCTGTAATACTGACACAAGTATCTGCTGCCGGTATTCGTCTAAGAACTTTGCATCTATAATGATTTTGTTGCTATAAAGTTTAATATTGCACATCTTAAATTACAGAAATCAGGGTTTTTTTTACTCTGTAGAGATTGTTGAGATATTATGTGGAGGATTTCACACTTGAAACATTCCTGTCAAAATATCTTTAATCATTTGGTCTAAGATTAAAAATACCAAGACACATTTTGATCCATATAAAATGCACACTTTAAAAAGTGTGCTTAATTTAAAAAATGCTTATATCTGCATTTTTTTAAAGGAACTTCTCTCTTACATAAATTCATGTAAGAAATGTACATTTTATGATTTCACTGTAATTGAAATTGAAGGCAAATTGAATTGCCTTCAAAATGAATTGAAGGCAATTCATTTTTTCCTTATGCTATTATTTATTTGTTACAAACCAAGACATGCTCAGCAGTAAGAAACTCAAGAATAGTCAAGGATCATTTATTGCCTGAAGTAATAATTATTACCGCTCTTACTGTATTTTTTTTAAATTTAGAAATCCCAATCAATTTATGAGCTTGATGGAAAACAAAGATGGGGACATATTTATGCAGTGAAATGAAGGTAGTACTTGTTACCATAGATGCTAGTTTGCAGAGGTAACAATAGTGGTGAAAACACAGCAGAACAAGTGTTAGTATGTGTTAGCCACCCAAAATCCCCATAGATTTTGTAATCTGTTTTCTGCTGGAGGATAGGACCCTGGCCATTGCATTTCTGCTAGGTAACATGGATAACAAAAGCAGATTACAGTAGTGCATGTTACCATCGCAGCTGAGGCTGTGACTTGAGCATCGGTTGCCTTGGGCACCAATACTAGCTCGATTTCTGACCCCACCAATTCCCATCACTTGCTCCTGCTTCTGCTCCTGTACTACATACCAAACTCTCAGTTGTGCCAATGCAGTTGATTGTGGATTATGTTATAAGGCAAATTTGCCTCTTTTAGAAAGTGAATATGTTAAGCCAATAACGCTGCTGAATATAATGTATTATCAAACTACGGTCTCATTTTGCTGTGAAAATATAACCTACATACAAATTAAGTCTGCTGGGAGTCAGTAGCAAATCTGAAAATAATTAAATGGACTCTGAAATGACAGATACGGAGAAGATGACTCTGTCAGGGAGACTTTGAAGTGGTAATAACTTTGAAAATGTAGTCTTCCTCTTTATTACCATAATTTTTCCCTCAAGTAAGCACCTTCATTTCAGTCTTCCAAGGGCTAGAGAGCAGTGACCACTTTAGCATAGTTTTCTAGATTCATCATCGTGCTACATTATCTGCATAATCATGAAAATTGAAATTAGAAGTGTCATCCCGGCCGGAGGATGATTTGCATTACTGAAGTGCCACATAGGAAAGTCTGTAATGAGATTCAGGTAGTAATGGATGAAAAATACAGCAAATGAAACTGTAGGAGGATGGCAATCTAAAGTTAGAAATTATTACAGTAATAGTAAGTAATGGGGGTTATGAGATGAAACCATATGGAGTTGCAGCAACCTATTTCTAAATTTGATAGGGCCAGTCAGTTAATGATCAGAACTAGAACAAGCCATTCTTTTTAGATCTGGAGTTATAAACAAGTTTGTCAAAACTGAGCTATGTCTTAATGCAATGTTTTTCTTGGATGATTGGATGTTACATTAAGATAGATGCTAAGTACAAGTGATAAAGTAAAATGTTGTTGGAAGGTGATAAGTACACTTTTTTAACAGTTCTAGTTGCTGTCTTATGTTAAGATTGATTTTGTATCATACAGATATTTGTACTAGATATAAATACATAGGTTAAAGTAAATATAGAGAATTGGTCATGCAGAATAAAGCCAGCACTAAGGATTTCATCTGTAAGGCAAGATTTGAAAAAGGTTTCAGCTTTTGTAAGTTTGTCCATGGAATAGCCATGGCAGATACAGTTTTGTAATAAAAACCATGAAGCTGTGTGCCCCATCTAGATAGCTAGAAATCTAGCTAATCTATTTGCCAGTATAAATTCTGTGTATGGCAATTCCATTAATTAATATTAAAAATATTATAGCTGTAAAACTTGTAAAGGTTTAGGACCTAGTTATGAAAATAATTACAATTCTTAGTGATATTAATAGTTCCATTAATTTATGTAAGCACAGGAGAGCAATATGGAATTAAATTAAGGCATTCATTTACATGTTTGCAGGATTACAGTCTTTGAAGCAACTCTTGAAAATATTGCTAAAAATTATCTAGTTGGGTAAGAAGATGCCATTTTCAAAGAAAAGTTAATAATTCAGAGATCACTGGAAGAGATATTAAATGTTGTGCTCCACAGTCATCATTGTTTATTTCCCACTGAATTTCACCATCCCACTGACTGCTCATTTTCAGGGACACATAATATAGACTTGGTAAAATGTGCCCAATTTTGGAAAATTTCAGCCTGAAAACAACTCTTAAGGAAAAAATTGTGATTGTGAAGAGCAGAAAAAATTAAATGAAAAATGAAGAGTTAAGACACTAATTACAGTTTTGTTTTTTTTTTTTTTTCATTTAGTTTGGCAGTTCTCACTATCTTTAATTGTACAGTGTCTCAGGTCAATTAGGATTCAGCTAATCTTGGAGTCAGTTGACAACGCTGTTTGTAATTAGACAGAGGAAAGGGAAAAGGTTGATGTTTTCTCTCTCTTCCTCATTAGGGCTGGCCGACTGAGCCAATTTTATTGCTATCTTAAAGGCAGTTAAAAAGGTCATGTGACTGTTTCCTAAATGAATTGTTTTACAAAATGCTGTTGTCTTTTTAAGGATACTCCATTGTTAGGATGGATAAACGGTTCTTATTAAAATTTTGAAGTATGCAATTCGTCACTTTGATTGACAAAGAGAAGCATGTGAATTACTTTACCTTTCACACTCTAACCTAGAAACTACAAGGATTCAAATTTTAAACAACTATGTTGAGTTTTGCAGAACCTGAACTAAAGGGGTCACAAAATCAAAACCAAGTTTAGTCTTGAATTTTTATCTTTAACATCTACTAAACAGTACTTTCTACAAAGTAAGGCAATTGATATCAATAGTGCCAGACCTTTAAAAATCTTTGCCTGAAACTGTGCTACTTGATGGTTGTTTAATAAAGGTTCATGATAGCACTAACATAAATGTATTGAATTACTGTATAACATTCTAAGAAAAAGCAGTTAGCAGGTAGAACTGATGTATATTTTAACAGCGTTGAAACTGATTTTAAAAATTTGCTGTGCATACTGCAGTGATATAATAGAAATTGTCTTAATTAATTAATATCTTTGTAATTTTAGACATAGTTCTTCTGTTAGTATTGCAGTATTTTGTTCGTGATTAGTGCAGCACTGACTCCACTAATATTAAATTAAAGGTGATATGGATATTACTTTTCAGAACATTTAGTACAATGATTTAATCATGTTTTTACTTTGATAACTGTATTTGGATAATAAACAATGCTTATACATTTATATAATGCGTATTATATCATACATTATAACAATACTAATAGAAGATAAAAGAAAGCAACCCTCTAGTTATGTAATTTGAAATTAATATAAACTGCCATTTGAGAGCTCATGAGAGAAAAAAGGAAAAAAAAGGCAACAAAAGAGAAAAGAAAGACGGAGAAACTGTAAATGAAACACAAGAGGGAAAGTCCCAACAGTTCTAATTAAAGATATTTCCACGTTAGAACTACAGCATCCACCCACGTCATTCTTGCATGACATGTAGCAGAAGATCATCAGTTCTGTCTTCCTTGTACAAAATAATTTGTCCTATAATTGTTTATCAATAACAGCAAAAGTGAGAGTTTTTGCATAATCATATTCAGAAATTGTACAGAAAAGCAGTAATTATAGTAAATCTGCCTGTAACCAAAAAGTGATTGTTAAAGTAACTTTCAAGAAACTCTGCCAGCCATGTATTATCCAGTATTTTACTGTCTGCGCTGGTTTCCTTCATCAGGTAGGAGATAATGGAGCAGCCTGGAGAAGGTGACTAGCTCATTGCACATGTAAAAAAAGTAAAATGCATGTTTCCTCTGTCTCGTTCAAAGAGGACAGAAGTGAGAACAAAAAGCCAAGCATATTCATGATAGTGGCAGATGGTGCCAACCTTGCACAGCTATTTTCTTTGATTATTGGCTACTTATTATACTTTTAAAAATGAGAGACAAAGCAAGAAAGCTGTGGTTCTAGAAGAAGATAATGAAGTTACACTGACATAGGTCATTGTCCTGAATATCACATACAGATTTGTTTTGGGTTTCTATAGAATTTTCCACGATTTCTCCTTCCACTTTGTATTTTCTCTAGGAAACCACCTAAACTGAATACAGATCTCATTATGCTCACACCAATATTAGGCAGAATTTGAGATTAGGTGGAATAAATTTGCCTGTGCCATTTTAGAACACATTTAATTATTACAGTCTTTAAGAACTGCCTTTTTCTTTTCAAAGAATAATATTAACTCACAGTAGTCGGTGTCTTATTTGTTTAACCACTGTCAAACAGTGAATCTCGATTTTGAATTTTGAATATCCGCTTCTGAGAACTACATTTACTGTGCTGAATCATACGGAACTTGGCACATATTTGGAAAAAAATAATGCTGGATTCAGAATGGAGGCATTTTTTTAAAGTGCCTAAGTAAACATCAGGAGGTTTTTGAGTACTTTTATTTTTTTCTTTCCTGCTCAGAAGATCCTATTGCATAGTATGGTCACAGTTAGATGCATGTTTAATGAAAATAAAAACTACAGCCAAGTTAGAATGAAAGAGGAAGGAAAGTCTACCAAGGCTCCATTTATGATTATTGATTCTGACACTCGTTCAAGCAAGAAAAGGCCAGTGGAGAAAGCAACATCTTTTCCACCCAGTGAATGAATCACATCATTGCCTTTACAAAGGATCCGGAGAATGAATAGGAGAGTTTGGGGACCAAACAATGAGACCAAATGAGGTTTTTCCTACCCAGGAACATGACCAGTCAGGCTCCTCTTAAAGATTACATTTCTTTTGCCAGCAATAGAAGAAAATTCAAGCAAACATGAAGTGGATGCTGAGCTCAGAGAGAGCCTTCACCAATAGAGAAAAAAGTATTGCTGTCATTTCCAGAGCAGAGGGCACATTATAAACAAGTTAGGTTAGTCTAATAATGAGGTCTGAAGAGATTTTTATTGCTATGTATACCACTTGGATTTATAATTCTTGTGTCTGGAGCAGTGCTTTAATGCTAACCACATTATAAACCTGTATCCTCATGCTGGTGTGACTGTGTTACAAAGGAGACTATTTACAAAGAGAAATATCAGGTCACTGAACCTATGATCCTTTAATATATGTTTCAAATAATTATTTCAACATTGGAAAGCTCTGTGAGTTGTTCATGTTTTAGTCTTAACCAGTTGCCATTTTAGATATCACATGGTCAGGAGAATGAAACAGGGTCTTGGAAGTGATATGGCTTCTTGATAAATGATAAGCTTATTCCATGCCATGCATCATCTTCTAAAAATAGCTCTATTGTCATTATTCCAGTTTTAATAATCCCAATTTCCCAATATAGAGTGGGTATGGATCCTCTTTGCTTTACAGTCTTAGATATAATAAAGCAACATGGCCCAACATGCAGTGGTTCGATTCCTGGAGAATCAGAAAAGGTTAGCGGTAGCTAGTCATTACGTATCATTCATTATGATATATCTTTTTTTTTTGTTTAATATTATCACTATAGTGTATTTTATGCAATGCTATTGAAAATGAATACATTCATTCTGAAAATTATTATCCTCCACTAAACCAATAGATGTACAAATGCAAAGACAGAGTGTGGCAGAATTATCAGAAAACCTTGACAACAAATCTGCCAGTCTTCTCATCCCAAACCTATATAACATGTACTTGACTGAGATGGAAAAGGCAAGATATGCAACAGCCCAGACATGCAGAAACACAAGTATCTGTTTTAAAAGTAAGCACACATGTAAGCCTTAACACTACCAGGAACCTGGTGCATTTTTCTGCGGTTTCTCAAAATCAGTCATTTTATGCCTGCTTGTTTTTGTTTGTTTGTTTGTGCTATAAATTTCTTGATTCTGTCTTTTGGTATGTGATTGTACAAAGGCCAGTAAACTGAGAGGAAGAATGCTTTTAAAGCATTTTTTGTATATAGGGTTGAGTCTGGATTATAACACATTCTTCCTGAGCAAAATTATCAGATAGCTGTCCTTCAGCTATTAAATTTAAAAGGGATGCAACATTCACCGAGCTACTTAAAACTGAAAATTTAAAATATCAGAGGGAAATAATAATTAAATTTTACTGAAGACTTCCAGAGAATACATTCTGGAATACAAGGAATCACTTGTGAGTTCTGCTGATGAAAAAGGAAAGTATGCAGAGTTAGGATCATTTATATTGAAGAAGATGGGATAGAAAGCATGGTGATCCACAATCCATGAATAGTGAGGTAGTGAAAAAAGATATATTCACTGAAAAACAAGGACTTTATATTAGACAGCACATGATGAAGTACATTTGCTGGGCCTGCACTTATATTTTTGAGGCACCCAAATAATTATTGATTTGCATAAGTAAAAAAATGCAAACTTAGACCCTGCATTTTCCATGACCTTTCATTCATGTCAACTTTATGTTAATTACCAGTGTCTTTGGATAGGCAAACACATGCAATCTATTTCTGTGAATCACAGAATCACACTATTCATATGTACATGGTACTGGATGATGGATAAATTGTCTCCAGTCCATAACACCAATAAAATCCATAACGTTGCTGCTAAAAATTAATGAACCATGTCTGAAGAGCCATTTTTTCCTTTCAAACAATATAGTGGATCTAGGCAAAAGATAAAACTCATAGAAGATTTTACATATTAAAACCAGAGCCAGTTGGCTGCCTTGGTTGGGGTGACCAAATGCCAGCAAAACCAAAATCTTCATTTGCTTTGAAGACCTCATGCTGAATGAGAAGCTGTTGTTGAGATAAAGATACTCACTCTTTGCAAGCATTTTCATTTTCTCCTTTTTGGACTCTCCAGAGAACAGAAAATTTAAGCCATAAAGTATGCCTGTCCCTTTGAGATCAGAAAAGCTCAGAATGTGCACACTTTGAAGAACTGAAGTTGATCAAACTGAAGCATTGAAGCTATGAAACTGTGGAGACATTTGACTCTATGAAATACTGACTTCACCAAAAACTACACTAGGTATTTCCTATTGCAGAAAGTAATACGAAATTTCTTTGTATCGGATGAGCTCTATGCTATTCAGGAGGTTGCTCTGCAAAATAGTTGATGAGGCTGTCGCTTGTAGCCCTTGATGGATAACTCGTGTAAAACTCACAAAGCAAGCATTTCTCAACATGCCTTCCTAGCCGTCTTTGCTGAATACAGGTGTTTAGAGATCCAAAATCTAGCCAGCATAGAAACAGATTTCTTTATTATGCAGAACTGTGTCACTGGGTAGGAATAAAAGAAACAAGAAGTGATTGTTCTTGGTAACTTGGTATGTAAAAATATTGCCAAAATTGTATATTGTTGCATGTATGTGTTAACTATAGTTACCTCTGTAAATAGACCTGTACTTTTTCTGCAACAGGAATTTATTCTAATACTTTTATACTTTTCCTTCCTTAGTGGTATAATAACTACTGTGCCATATATATAGAAATTACTCCCAAGAATGTAACAAGCAGGATTCACACATTTAAATGAATTTAAAAAAAAAAAGCTGAACTGTTTCCAAATTCTTCTATCCAAGCATCACTTAAGAAACTGTTTGTTCAGTTCAGTTTCATCTCTGCAGCTGCCAAACCACTTCAGTTCTGCCAGCTCTGCTCTCTGATTGCAAAATAAAGGGTGGTCACTTCACAGTGTATGCAAGAAATATTATAATTTTGTGAAAATGATGACATTTAAGAAATCCTTTCAATAGTAAATTGCTAGGCTATCCTGCTACATGCCTATTTAGCAAAAAAAAAAAAAAAAAAGGAATCTTTTATATTCACTTCTCCATGCCTTCCTATAACATTAGTGAATATAGTATACTGGGTTTGCATTTTCTAAGACTGATGCACTTTGCTGCAGCTTACATTCATAAATATTTTTGTAGTATAATAGCCTGTCAAAACAAATCTGTTTTCCTCATTTGTGTGTGTGCAGAAGGGTGTCCTTACTGCTTTGTGTCCATCTCTAAAGATAACAATAGGACAATAGCAATTGCACAGCATAGCAAAGCTTTTATTTTTTTCTTTTTTTTTTTTTTCTTTTTTTTCTCCTTAAAAATCAGGGGATGTGTGAAAAAATGAAGCAAATAATAGCCCCTTATTATATGAAAAATGTTGCTACGTAAATGCATTAACCATTTTCATAGCTCATGTCTGAAGATCAGAGTCTCTTGTGTCCATACTGTGTGCAGAAACACAAAGACATAATACATATGGAACTGCAAATTGTTTTATGAAGATGAAATGCAGATAATTACATTACCCTAATACTTTGTCACATACATTTTTTGAATTTTCAGAAAAAATAATTTCAATGGCTCACTAGTCTCTAAATGAAATGTTCACACCTGATTGAAAGTAAAATATATAAATATATCATATTGCTTTTAACCTCAAATATAATTTAAAGCAAAACAGAGAGGAAAAAAACAGTAAGCTGCTTATTGATCATTTTGCTTAAGTTCCAAGCAGTTTTCTTCTCAGGAAAATAATTTCCATCAGCTGAGGAAGAAATTAAAGTGTACTTAGAAATAAAGAAGAGAATATTAAGGGTTTTGTTTTCATAAGTTTTTTTTTCCTTGATAATAAAAATATTTGTGTATAAATGGTGATACAGAAAAGTTGTTAGAAATAACAAAGGAACAGGATGTCAATTTCTGCAATATAGAAGCAAAAAAGAAGACAATTCTAGTGATTTTTTTTTAATGGAACAAATGTAAAAATGAGAACTACTACAGCGTTCTGATTTTTCCTGTGACTAGCATTTTATCTTATTCAGGGTACTGTTTCTATCAGATCATGTTCTGTGTTTTTCCCATGCTGACCAGCATTTTGCTTGGTGGGAAATCTCATTCTGCTCAGAGACACTCATTATGGGGTGAGGAATCATTTCGAGGGCTGCTTTTTGTTCACCTTGCCTTATGACTGTAAAGTGCTAAAAGTGACTGTAAGGCAATACCAAATCATAACGGTAGTGTCTCACACCCATTTTCTACTTAATGTGTATTGTAATTTACATTAATCCTGAATTGGATGTAATATGAATAAAAATTCTAGAAATAGGTATTGCACTTTTACACTAAGAAATATTTTTGAGAAGGACAGTCAGTTTATTTTTCTTCATATTAGCCTCATAACTAGTACTTGATGTAAGTACAGATACTGAGAATTAGAAGTAATTCTAGCATGCCTCTTACATGGGATATTATGTAAATATTAGCATTTGTTTGTCAAATACAGTTTTCACATATACTTGTGCAGACCCACTGTACTGAATATATGCACAGAGATACGTCCTCTATCAAATCGTTAACCCAGAGAAATATATCCTTTGCAACACAGCTTCATGCCAATCGCCACTTCAGTAAACACTGCCACATCACGATGACTGCTCTCCAGGAATTAGCAATGAGTTTGTTTATAATCAAGTTTATCAATATTTATAAAGTACAGTACTTAAGGGGATAATATATTGATAAAATACAGTTCTAAAATGCATTACATTTCCACGTTATATTTTATGGCTAAAAATACATGTAGTGGGTGTGGAGTAATAGGGGCCATACCCCGCCCCCACAAACAGTTTCTTTATCACCCCATCTGCTACCCCAAATGCTAACTCTCATGAACACCACTGCTTTGCAGCATGTTTTATTATTCAAGCTTTGGTGGGAGGAGAGCTGCAGAAAGAAAGTGTTAACTGTAGAGAAAGGGAGGGTCAAACCAAGGCCCAGAATAAGCTATATTGCTCCACTAATGCCAGGACAGTGGCACAAACTTCCACTGGACCTGAACTGGCTACTAAATACCGCTATATTAGATTAAAACCTGCTAGAAAAAAAGGAACAGTGAGAAGGAGGTCTAAACACATTTGTCAAAGAATTAATAAAGAGGCTAAAGGTATTTACGTAGGCAGGGAACATATGGAAGAGGAACAAGGCAGACTTTGAGAAGAAATTATTTAGCTTCATTAAAAAAAAACAGAACAAAGATAAGGCTAGGGAAAAAAAAAGAAAGTTTACACTGTTTTCATATTGCCTTTCTATTTTTCCAAAAGGAAGCAGGAGGTTGGGGCCCGATCCGAAGTGCACAGAAGTCAAGCAAAGATTCCTATTGCTTTGGATCGGGTACTTTGGAAAGAAAAAAATGCTGCTGAATAAGTATCTGATGAGTGTTAATGGGGGTTTAAGAGACAAAGCGTCCAGTTTGAAGCACTTATTGGCGATGTCTACACTATCACCACTTGCCAAAAACATTTCCATCATTGTGCAATGGTTGAGCTTTATAACTGACTTCCAGCATTTTAATCTAACCCAGCTCAGAGCAGGTGAGGAGCTGGCTGAATGTAACTCATCGAGATGATTTTGGGGATGACAACTTTGTTCATAAATGTAAGTCAAATTCAGTAAGCAATTTCATTTGGAAAAAATCAGTTGGGGAAAAGCCAAAGGGGAAAGTGAGAAAATTGAAGGGATTTTTCTAATACATTCAAAATCTAAAAAACTGATTTTTGATCTTACTGGTTTTCTTTTAAAATTGGTCTATTTTTAATAAAAAATTATTAAAATGGAAGAATCCTGAAAGGGAGTAAATGTTTTGTTTTAGGACAATTGAAATTATTTAGGACAACACAAAATTAATTATTTCTCTGATTATGTGATTCATCTGTCAATCTGCAAATTCCATTATTCATACAGCTCTTAACTAGGTAATACACTTATAGCCAAAATGACTAGCCAATATTCTGGGCTCATTGGCACGTATGTATTAGGATGTGAAGCTGACCATATAAATCATGTTTTCTTTCAAAAAATCCCATTGATTTACAATGACTACATAGAGACCTTCCTTGAATTCAGTCAGAACAAACAAGATTCAATTTTCATATTCCCAGTTGCAAGCCAGACAGTGTTCCCTGAAACGATACCCTATTTCTTGGTTGCTGGTTTGCCATGGTAAGTTTATTTGTTTGGTTTTTTCTTGGTTGCTTTCTCCTGTCTTTAGGTGTTATATAGGTATATATGTTTATAGACTAGACTGACCTTTATGCTAAAATATACAGCATGCACCAATATACCCAAAGGTCTATACGTTCAGTGAAAGGAAACTGTAGTTCCTGGCCCTACAGTAATTGCTCATTGAGCTAGGAAGGTGAGGAGTGAAAGCATCATACTGGAAGATGTATTAGTAACTTTCCCATATGTAGTTCTCTGCTCCTGTGAAGACTCTGGTGAGTCAGAGAGTCAGTCTCAGATGGTGAAGAGCCACGGTGATGGTCTGTTTCTACTGCACTCAAACAGAACTCGGGATAAAATAGAAGATCTACATGTGGAAAAACCACAGGTCAGTATTAGAAATGATGGAAGGTTGTGTCTTGATATTAAACTGAATAGCGTCCTGTTAATTTATATATGCCTCAGAGCCTTTTAAGTTTTCTGGCACTGGATAATAAAATCTGAGTATAATCAAGTCAGTTTTCAATTTTCCAAGCCAAAAGATTCCATGCAGTAGAGTCAGCAGTGATCCTTATGAGGTACTATAAAAAGCCAAATTCTGTTTTATCTATGTGGCCTTTCCTCAAGAAAATTTATGCTTTCTTGCTGGTTGAAATGTGTTAGCTGACACTCTTCTCCACCAGAAATGGCTGTGGACTGAGTCATGATCAAGGATGGGATGTCTTATATTGGGATGGCTGCAGTAGTTCCCTACCTACACTGCAGGAACAGTTCAGACACTGATGTAGCAGCTACAGAATTGCAAATAAGAGCTTGGCATTTGTGTAATAAACTTTAGCAGTTCAACTACTGCTTTCCGAGAAGCAGAGCCAGCTTTGTAGTCACGGTAGGAATCTCTTAAGAGAAGCAAGAAAAAGAGAGATGTGAAACACTGTGACTGCCTCAACTTAAGCCATCCCCACTTGTGAATCAGATCCCTGTGGTGCCTTGACTGTTGTGGTGTGAATCCGGCAGGACACTTTGGAATGAAAGATAGTGCAGTATGAAATATATTCTATTATTACTTGGATGAATTGGAGTTGGAAGAAACAGCTATTTATTAATCTTCATACAATGACATTGCACATGGCTAGTCTGAGATTCAAAGTCCAATGGAAAGTACATTTGACATTAAATTTACTTTGGGAAAACCAAGAATTCTTATGGTTTCAAAATTAAGGAAAATAGCAGCACATTGTCTCAGGGAACAGTGCTATGGTTTTACGGAAAAAGGAATTAATCATACCGGACACAATCAGTTTTAAGTATGGCACAAATATAGTTTTGCAAAATGTCAGAATCACGCAGCAAAGACATACAACTGCAGACAATGACTAGAAAGAACTAAAGCCTCCCTGGTTACCTGGAATACTTAAGCATGACATTCCCAACTCAGTAGGGAAGGACTGAGACTCACAAATTGTCTGCTATCTAATTGTCTCTTGGCTCAGCTTGGAAAATGCAAATAGAACTAGACTGCAAAAATTGGTTCAAGAAGCCCTAACAGGATATCAAGCACTAAGCAGTATACAGCAGATGGTAAAAGATTTTTAAAAAGCAATCTTCTTGAAGTTCACAATAGTCTAGGAAGCTAGAAAATGGCAGGTGGAACAGGAACTATAACAGGTTATGAATTGTCAATAATTTCCTTTTCAGTGGCAATGAAACTGCTCTTGAAATCACCAGAAGGTTATAGAGATACACTGTAATTGGAAGACAAATACCTCAAGTGAGAATTGACACAAAGATGTAACAACTACAAGACCTGCAGAGGAAGAATGTAATCTTCTGAATTAGCATTTATGAGCTAATACAGAATTATGGTCAGTCCAGAAAATCTTGAACCTAGAAACACAGGCTATAAATCAAGAGAATTAAACAGCCTAAATACTTAGGAACTTATTCAGCAGCAGAGCATTATTATCGAGATCGTCAGTGTCCTTCATTACTGTACAAAGGACACAAAAACTATGCCCCAAGATACTTGAAGTTTACAATCAAAATAGATATTGCAGCACAGAAATAAACAGTGTATATGGTCGGAGGCTACATTTGAAGAGTACGCAGCGATGCAGAGGACATGCATGTGTACACAAACAGTTCTAGGTTTTTACCTGCACTGGATGCATATTTTATTTACCAGCTACCTCTGCTGACTTCTTCACTCCCCAGTACAATACTAAGGAAATTAGAGGCATGACTCACACCAGCATACCAGTTGTAAAAATAAACAATTCCTGACAACAAATAATAACTGGTAAAATGTTGTCGAATTTGTTATTTTCTGGCCTCTTATCCTCTCACTACGGTAGGCAACTGTCCACTTCCCCTATGCTTCAAGTCAGCCATTCTGCCTTTGGTAGAACAAACATACTGACAGCAGAAATTAAAAAAGAAAGGGAAATTACTGTTGTCAAGCTGATACAAAGTGAATGGAGGATGTTGTACAGTTTCAAGGAAATGGAAAAGAAAATTAGAATGTAATTATCTTGGTTAGTCTGCATTTAGATAGCCTGAAACAGTGGCATCAAAGACAGATGTGAATTTTCCCATTCATTTTAATGGAGCACTGACTGCAAAACATAATTATGACAACTTTAATGCTAACAGTGTTAACTGTTCCATTTCTGAATCATATACCAGATATATCCATTACAGCACCACTTCATTACTGTTAAGCTTACTTGATATGTACTAATGTTTCATTCATCTTAAACGATTACTTAGAAAAATACTGCTGGAGCCCACAGAGTGTCCAAAAGCAGAAAGGCACAAGGGACAATCTCAGAGTCAAACATAAAGTTGCTGCTTTCAGATCTCATTCCTAGACTTTTAGCTAAGCAGCTCATTGATCTCTGATGTCTGCTTGTCATAATATTGTTTTTCCACTGCAAGAGAAGTCTGATAGCTTCAGACTTTCCTTCTGCCTCTCTCATCTTCCTATAAGGAACTCTTTAAATATTTATGTCAAAGTGTACCAGTTAGAAATCAGTTTGAGACTTTCAAAAAAGCCCAGCAAAACTGGACTGCTGGTAAGGAAGAATGTCACACAGCTATAGCCTAGAGAGACAAGGGTAAAGAGACCACAGCCTCAGAAAGCTGAGACTTATAACTCTGTGGGGTGTTAGCTCTCCAGAATGAGTAAGTTTGGAACAGCAACAATTAACGTAGTAATAGACAAAAATTCAGTTCTCTCACCTCATGTCCTATAATTATAACAACAGTAATGTATCAAAACAGCTAAAGTCTTGCCGCTCAATTAGCTCATACACGGGAGATAGACAATTTATTCCTACTCCTTATTTTACAGTTAGCCGTTTGCCTTACTCTCTTAGCAGGTGGCAGAGTCCAAAGATACAGGTGGTTTTCCAACTTTCATTTAAAATGACTGATAATTTGGACAAAATTCCTGTGAGTCAAGTCAAAAGAACCTGTCCTGCAGCAACCTCAACATGGCACATAACGGAGAGAGAATAAGCACTGGTTATTTGGAGCACTGGAAGAAATCCCACTTGTGTTTTCTTGCTGACAGCCCAAATCGGAGAGAAAGAGATGATGCTCTTCAGGAAGCAAGGTCTCTCCTGCCTAAATGAGTTGGCAGGGAATAGGTGACAGGCCATGTTACTGAAGAGAAAATCTTAGGTGATTCCTTTTTAAGTCAGTAGTTTTCTGTCCTTTCCATGATGTAGTGACTCCCATAAAGACCACTTTTATATATATGCGCGTGTGTGTGTATACATGTATATATGTATTTATACACACACATATAAGTACAAGTAAATGTGTATTTCTTGGAGATTCCTTGACTCCTCAAAAATTGCAGAAGAAAACCAAGGTGCTTGAATTTAGTGGGTGGAAAGTGGGTTAGAAATAGGACAGTTTACCAAATTATGGTGGTCCCATCCCACAGACTGTTGTCCTTTCTTTGCAAGCTGTATAAATTCAGCCTTCAGCTACATTTCCAACTTCGATTCCTTGTCACATTTCTCATTCCTGTCTCTCTGCTCAGCCAATGACAGCAGTGCCAATCCCCCAGTTGTTAAATCTATCCGAAAGCTTCCCCCCTCCTACTTTATATCACCCTAAAAGTGATTTTTGCAGCCTCTCCTCCAGAAAGAGTGAATTTGAACACAAAGACGGAATATTTGAGCCAACGAGAGAAGTAAAAAGAGAATCCTTGAAGTCTTTAACTCATGTTATCTTATGCGCATTACAGGAAGGAGAATGTCCCTTTAAATAGTTTGGGAGCCCTCTAGTGATTCTTCCCGTCTTTCGCCGAAGAAACGATGAGATCCTCCCCCCTTCCAGTAGAGGTAACTGGAGGGGCCTTTCTATATAGCTAATGGAGCCAGCATTTGCCATCCCACGATGCCAGTGTTAGTCCTACAAATCCTTAATGCGGCACAGAGAACCAGAATAAAGTGCTTTCCTTTCCTCAGTCATCTCTGTTTGTCCATTTTATTCATCATTTAAATTCCTGTTTTGCAAAGTTGCAAACTCTGGGATATCAGAGACTTAAGTCTTGCCAGCATTTTGTCTTGGTTTGCAAAGGACCTTCAGGGCAGAACCCCAAGGACATGTAAGCTTGTGTGTGCTGCAATCCCTTCCTTCTGAGTTGCCAAGAATTAGAGTGTAAATCTCGAGCCTTCAGATTATGGTGAGAGCTAAACCTTTTGCTAATCTACCATTACAAACCATAAGCTCTTATAAAATATATTTTTAGGAGTCCTATTGAATCACACACTGTGTAGCATAATGTAATCAATACAAGAAGCTGCATATAAATAATCTGTTTGGATTCTCACACATTTTAAGATGAGAGAGGGCACCATTCCCAGCAGTACTCCCCCCCCTCCCTCAGAGTTCACACCTTTTATAGGGGAAAATGATTGTAAAGTATTCATTTAAGCCAATAACCAGAGCTTATGTTATTCATTTCTCGGTGATATACATAGTGCTCTTTTTGTATACTATTAACTGTGGACATATGTTTTTCATTTGACTATGTTACTTACACACACAATTCTTTTAAAAAATATGTAAAATATAACAGCTGCTGTAAAAAAAATATTTTTAGATCTCTGAAGTGCCTAACGAGCTGCAGTGCACAACAAAAATGGTTTGGTCTTTGGAACATGCCCATACTAAAATACCACAGAAGAGTTTAATCCACTTGGTCATCTCCCTGGAAGGGAGCAAATTGACACAGTTCTAATAGGACAATGTGCTTCTGTGGGGTATATTCCTTGGCTATAACGGCAAGGTCTTGATCATTCACTGCATCAAAGCAATGATACAAATAATGGATCAGCCAACTTTTAAAACAGCAGTATAAAAGCAATTGTAAAGGCACTGACTGTATCATCTGAGCTCTGCTTTGACATTGCTGTTTTCTGATGGCAAAAATATACCTATTTCCTGCCAGTGTAAGTGAGAGATTAAGGGGTAAATATAGAAAACCTAAAGTTTGCTTTGGATGAGAAGTTTTTTCTTTATGAATTATTGAATAAATCAAATATCCTTGGTTCTCATCCCAACAGAGTGTGATGATTGCTAGCTTGAAAAAATGTAGCAAGAGCAAACGTTGGCAAGAGTGAAGCATTATAATGTGATGTCTACAGAGATTGAGAGATAGAAAGGATTGTCAGTTACAGTCAATGCTATCAATGTTGGTAGAAGATATTTAAACTGTAATTCTACCTAGATTAAGGTACTTAAAAACAGTGTGCATGGCTTGAAAACAACCTGTGTGAGCCTCTTTTAAGGAATGAATTCCACCGCTGGTTAATACATAGATGCAGATTATTCCATTGCAACACTTTTGGCTGCTACCATGTGAGGGAATGGCAAGCATGGAAAACTGTCAAAACTGAATGTCTTCTTCCTTCTCTTCCAGTTGATAAGACAGGAGAACTAAAATGCTTTTTTGAAATCAGTCGTGGTATCTGGAGAGTAGGATGAGAAAACAAAATCTTCTTTATGAAGATCCCAGTCATACAGTGGTAGAGAACATACTGCGGAGGATACCGCTCTCAGAAGAGCTCTGACATTCCTTGCAGCAGCTGCAGCACCATTCTGCAAATTTTCTGCTGCCATTTGATGGGGAGCCATGGTCTTTACTTGCACCAGGTCCTGCTCTGCCAGTTTCTGCTAAAGCACCTTGCATCGTCCAAGTTAAATGTCTAGATAGTGTTTCTCATTTCTTTGTTTCTCCTACATTTTCATTGTTTTAGTCTTGATGTTTCCAGAGTGTTAAGTCCAATGTGTTCTAAGATGTCCAGGGTGTTCAAAACTGTGTAGACAGTGTCACTGAAGCACTTCCATTCTGCTTCAAAGGTGTCCAGGGTGTACAAAGTTCCACAGGCAACGTCCTTGAATCACTTCCA
The DNA here is from genome assembly GCF_000699105.1 of Pygoscelis adeliae. Classification (NCBI taxonomy): domain Eukaryota; kingdom Metazoa; phylum Chordata; class Aves; order Sphenisciformes; family Spheniscidae; genus Pygoscelis; species Pygoscelis adeliae. The sequence continues at coordinate 628,711 of NW_008824939.1, read as the reverse complement.
GTCAGTTTTTATGTCACAGGAAGTTGCAGTAGTGGTATCCAGCTGGATTTCTGCTGATTTTCAAAGTGCTGGTTTTACAGCAACAATTTTACAGTAGTAACTTTAAAATTGTTGAAATTTAGCTTATTCCAAAGCTTTTGCTTAGTTTGATGTGGATGTCAGACTTCCCACAGATCAGTTAATTTGATGTTTGAATCCTCCTCTCATAGACTGATGCTGATGTTGCCCTGGAAATGGTGTAATTAATCACTGCCAATTTTTAGGATGGGAATATGTCTAGGGAATTTTGATTTTACTTGGAAACTGAAGGCCTGTGATCATATTAAGTATATTTATTTAGGAAGAATGGGTCACTGGTTTTGCACTTTTCATACTGTATTTTTCAATAATACCAGCAGCCTTGACAGTCTTCCTCAAAACAAGCTTTGATGCCACCAGGATAATAATTATGCTCTTCTTTGGTATCTGAGAATTTATATGCTCCATGTCTTCATAAAAGTTATCTCTTATTTTAGCTGTGTTTAAGTCGTTTTTAGTCAGTAATGATGGTGGCATAGCATTTCTTGTAAAGTAGCAATCTTGCTGTATAGTAATTTTTACCTTTGGGCAATCCAGTTTTTTGATCATTGGAGATGTAACAGTGAAACCACTGTCAGTTTCTCCATTATTTCCTCAGTAATTACAGGTCTACAGTACAGATAGCTAATCCAAGTTTCCTTAAAATTGCTTTCCTCTTAAGAAAAATGTCATTTAGTATTATATGAATTTCATATCTGGTGACTGCATTGTCAGACAGGGTAGTTCTTCGCATTGGATGATTAAGTGGATGTCAGTAAGTGTCTGTGTGATCCTGCTGTGTTCAAAGATGTAAATTTAAAGGACTTAAAGGGAAGGGAGGTTCCTCAGGGAATGTCTGCACTGTGCAATTAAATGCAGTGCAGATAGCCCTGAACTAGGGCTGATCCATCTACAAACTGACCAGCTGTGTTAGCATGATTTTGTACTTCAGTAAAATCCTTGACTCCCAGTAGTAAGCCCTGGCTCCAGCTCAGTGCCATGGTGATGCAGACATACTGCTTCTGCTTCCAGAGCAGGAGTTTGATCTGCTGTGCTCAGTTGCGTGGGAGTCACTGAACTCTAGTATGGCTTCTAACCGATGGAAAGTCATCTGTGATCCTGAATTTTGTGTGAGCAGGTTTTGCAATTGTAACTGCTGTTGAATCCATACCTACATCTTTGCTGGTTTTTTGTCATCTCAGAAGTCTGAAAGAATGGTAGATCAACTTGATTTTGATGCCAAACGCACACGCTACCGCAGTATCACTCATCCAGATTCAGTCACAAGATAGAGACAAAGAAGATGAGGTAAAGCTGACTATAATGTTTGGCTATAATTCCTGTGGAATTTGATAAACCTCTGTCAGTGACCTGGTGCGTGTACTTAAACTGCATGTCAAACTTCCTGCACTAAGTTAGAACTGGATCTAATTTGACCTTAAGCTTACACACTTGTCTGCAGGTGTCTATTTGCAATTGCATCTCTTTGGAGGAGAGTTTAAGCTTAACAGTGGAGATAGGGATCAGGTTTCCCTTTGCAGATTGCAGCTGACTCCTAAACTAAGGAACTAACATGATTGCGCTATGCTCAGAAGGATAATACAGAATGGTTTGATTTTTAAAATGACATGGCAATTGGTATTTTGCTTTTTTGTTTTGTTTTGGGGAAAACCAAATTGTCGTTAAATTATAAGTGGCTTTTGGATTTATGTAAGGGAAGCAGAAAGGTAGGAGAGAAATACTTGTGTTCATGGGAGATTTCTCAGCTCTTCCATTTCATACATACAACATGCATTGAACTTTTTTGCTAGTATGAAGCAAGACAAAGGGAATATGGGAGGAATCGCTCCCAGCAAGTAAACATGCTTTATTCTCAGTTTAGTTTAGAGGATACACAGTGGGTGTGAAAGATGAATTAGTGTTTGAGGATGGAGAGTGTAGCGTAAAAATCTGCACTAGGGGGCAGCCGGTAACTGATGTGTGGGATTAGTAACGCGGTGTCCCTTCTCACTCACGAGTTGGCCTAGAAAATCCATGTACAGCGCAGCTTCTCAGGCAAGGTTTATGCTTCCGGAAACTGTTTAGTCAGCGCTGCCTCTCCTGCGTAAATACAAGAATGAAAAGGTCTTGCATGATATTAGAAACCCTGCACGTGGGAGTGGTGGTGAACTACAGTGATACAGAAAGCTGGGACAAAGAAATCTCTTAATTTTAGCAGTAGTATTATTCTGACTCCAGGCTTTTTCAAGAGCTGCATTTTAAAGCAAGGTTGTTGATTTTATTTTATTTCATATATCTTAAAGTAATTTACATTTGTTTAGACAGCGTACATTTTTCTAGGGAAGAGGAAAGAAAGATGAAATTTAGCTCATTGCCAAAATAAGCAGAAAAACTACAGTCATCAAGCAAACAAAATAATTTTTGAAACCTTTTCCTTTTTTAAGTTGCTTTAGTACAAAATTATACTAAAGATTGTTGCTTATTGCTCAACTTTTCTGTCAGCAGCACATACTCATGAAATGACACTTCAGATTTTGAAGTGAATTTACCCAATTCAGCAGAACACTTAGATATAGGCCTGGAATGCAGGTAGGAATAGGAAGCTGTAAGTGTACTTCAGATTCAGAGGTTCAGAATTCTCACAGCAAGAACATTTATCTCAAGGAGGGAGGTTAGGTTCCACGACCATTTGGCAGACCTACCTGTGCTATGATTGCCAATCTGAGTGTTATTTAGGGAAACTGTGGTGGTTGCAAGCAAGGTATGAGTTTTGGATCATAGTAAAAAATCAGAAAAAGTCCCGGTCAGAGAGGAGTTGAGAACTACTGCATAAACATACTTGAAATCTGCATTGTATTTACTTTGCAGAACACAGCTTCAGCTCTCAGAAATGAAAATTTTATTTCCTGGTTTGCCAAATGAAGGAAGCTGAGGCAGGAGAATGAAATTATGCTTCCAAAGTGTCATAACAAGGAAAATTGGAAAAGTTTTTTGACAAAAGAAGATAGAAAAGTGCTAGAAGAAGCAAACATTCCAATGGTAAAGTGTGCACCAAAGTGTGGAGTCCTTGCTAGGCTAATCCTGTTGGCTTTGCTATATAGACAGCGAGGAGAGACAAGCTCCTCTAGAATCAGAGAAAGAGCTTCACTTCTAAGGGAGGTTTTTAATTTTCCAGTGATTAAAAAGAAAGCCCAGGAAGATCTGACTAGCAAGGATGAAGTTTGATTCTTTATAGTGCAAGTAAATGATTTTATAATTTCCTGTTTCTGTAACTTTCCTTCTTTCTTTTCTTCCAATATCTGGCACATATCTTACAAAAGAGCATATGAACTGCCTGCTGGATTTCCTTAGTAGGTAAATACGTGGAAGTTTGTGAATCTCAGCTTTCCCCCACCTTTTAAAACCTCAGAAAGTTATGGTAGTGCCCAAACCCACAAGATCACGGTATTTTCACTTTTGAACCGATATACTCTAAGAAGAATAGATTTTGTGTCAGTTTGCATGGTTCATTTTAAAGTAGCGTCCTGATACATAAATGAGGTTTGGAGACTACCTTAGTGTTAAAAGTAATACATTTTGGCCCTGTGAACCAGAGTATTACACCTGTACCAAGTTATCAGCACTATGTATTTTAACTTGTAAAGCTGCAAATTATTTGCTGCTCATCTCCTTACTTGAGCTATTGCAGTTGTAATCCCCTGAGACCATCCTAAGTGGAAATTTCCTTAATGGAGTTGATGGCTGGTAGGGAATTCTGCATCTCTGACATCTGATTTCTTCGCATGCTTCTTAAGCTATAACCACGTGCATTTGCTTGTTAATGTATTGAAAATGTTGGGGTTTTTATTCCCTCATCTTTGCACATCACTGATGTGCAATGTTGAGCAGTAAAGGTAAACTATTGTGTGTGGTTTCACATTTGATGGGTCAGTTATTTAATACTCTATTCTTAAGACTACCAAGGGCACTCAGAGATTTAGGCAAGCACTTTTATATCACACAGCAGTAAAAATCCCATTCTACCAAGTAAAAATGCAGCAGTGGAAAACCAAAAAAATATTAGCTGTATATAGTATGAGAAACTTTAATACCACTTAACAATGACTGCCTTCTGCCTGTTGTGATCAGAATCCAGAGAACGCTTTTCATCTCTAGCTCCCCTGTGTATTGTTTTTAGACTTATTACATGGTATCACCATCTGTGCTACTCACATTTTGGGTACAATTCTAGATCTGCATATTTTAAGACATGAATTTATAGCTGAGGTGCCTGGGAGTCTCAGAGTTACACAAACATTCTCTCTGGTTTTGTGCCATATCAGCCTACACCAAGAAGATAGTCCCTGCCCCCCAAAGCTAAAAGTTCAAATCAGCAGAGAGAAAGGAAAAAATGGGAAAAACAAAGAAATAATAAGATGATATTAATAAGTGAGGCAGTTGTCAATTCACTAATGTTGATCTATTTAAAGGTGTCAAGACAAAGGAAAACTTGAAAGATGTGAAGCTAGTGAGGTGTTTTTATCAGTAAATAATCATTTATTATTAAATTAGAACTTCACTCTGGTGGTTATGACTCTCATTTTACACATAATCAGAAACATCATCCTCGTCACTACTGTGTTTTCTGCATAAAGCACATTGCTATTTTACAACTGATTTGTGAAAATGAAAACAATGAAAAGTCAATCCAATGCACTGATCTGTATTTTTTGTCTCTTGGTCTTTTCTGAAAAACTTTCAGTCATGGTTGAATAACAACAGATTTCTTCAAACTTTTTTTTCTGAAACAGATCTTCTGGCTGATGCAAATGTTAGGAAAAGACCATGAGAGAGGGCAAGGAAACCTTAAATTAATTCACTCATTTTTCAGCAGAGAACATATTGAAATAAGTCATGCATTGCCAGAATTAGGCAATATTACCAGACACTGGTCTTACAAATGTTTCTGATAATGTGATTCCCTCTCACATGCCAGATACATTAGAATCAAGCAAATGTATTTTTAGTAACTACTTCAGAATTCTTTAGTCTTTTTCTGCTAACAGAATCATTCTTTATGGGCCCTGACTTTGACAGATTTATATAAGCTGAATTGACTGGCAGTAACTTACTTTGTATATTAATTACACTGACATTCCCTTTTTCTATCTGGATGACTAAATAATATAACCAAGAGGTGTCTTGAAGAACCAATGAGACAACAGAAGAATGTGACCATCTTCTTTTCTAAGCCAGGGATGACCCAATCTTCCTTCTTGAAGGAAAGACATATATCTCTAAGATTAATTTTATGGACCATATTTAAATTTTCTCCTCAAATACTTAGTACATGGTTTTAGGTACTTGGTTATAGTAGACTGAGGTCAAATGCAAGCATGAGTAACAAGTTCTTCAGGCTCTATACAAAGCAGAGTGATGGCACTAGCACAGCTCTGAGTTTGAGCTCCTGGGCAGTGCGTAGCTTGGACTTGGCAACACGTTGACAAGGTCATGTGGCCTTTGGATCTGACCCGACTCCTGGTTTGCTGTGGAATACAATAACTATGCATATGATGCATTTTCTAGATGATAATGAAAACTAATTGTATTTCTATTCTCCTGCTCAATGCTGTTAGTATCATTCCTCAGTGCTATTAGTATCATTCCTCAATGCTGTTAGTATCATTCCTCAGTGCTGCTAGTACCATTCTTTTTTTTCTTATTCCATTTCAAAATGGCTTTACTGAAAACTGATCCAAGGAGAAAGCTCGTCTATAGCAACTGTCCAAGACACTTCTGACAAACACAGTGCAGAAGGACTCTTCCAGTCCTGTCCATTTGAGTGAGCAAAAGGGTTGTTCTTGTTTATACTGACTGTCATTAATACCTGAGAATTGTTGAAGGACAACATAAGCCAGCATCTTTTTTTGGTTCTGCCTCCTGCTGGTGATAAAAGAAAAACTTTGGCATTTTCTGTGCATGTGCAACCTCGCTCTGCAGGCTGCCTTTAGGGCTTTTGCCCTGTTAGAATGATGCAACACATTCCTTACATGAAAATCAGGCCTCTTTTGAACAACTTCTCATACAGTACTTATTGATTTGTACTAGACCACTCATTAAGGTCTGAGTGATTAATATTCCTCCACTTTTTTTTCCCAGATATTGATGCATTGTAACCAGTGTGAAGGTTCAGTTGGTCAGATGAAAACCAAAACTTGCAAGATTGCAAGGCTGCATTTAAGAGCAGAACTTAATCATTTTAACTGCCAGGCATGTCTGATTACTATCTTCCAAACATTCACAGCTCCATCATAAATATATAGATTTTCACATTTTCCTAATAAATTAAAGAAAATACCTTTTGGGGAATAAAGTGATATGTTTTAAAGGCATTTGTTTACTTTTTCTGTAAGCTCCTGAGATGGCTAACATACTAGTTGTTAATCACACCATCTGTTCAAGCAGTGTTTGACTAAATGAATCAATTCATACTTTTTCTTCTTAAAGCAGTTTTTTACAGAACAATATGTTTGTGTCTATTACCCCTTCATTTGGCAATGTAATATGAGATATTTTAATTTTCCTATTTATTGTGCATGGATTTTCAATCTCCAAATATTTTTTTTAAATATGCATACAGCACAGAAAAGCTGTGTCTATTGATTTCTGTAGCATTGCAAACAGTGGAAAAATCTGTTCCATTCTGCTGTCAAATTTCAACCATCTGATTATATTTAAATGAGTTATTTCAACATGTTTCATTTGAATGACCGTCATATAAGCGATTCCTCCTTTGTACCGAAGATGGCAGTGGTGCACAACCTACCTAGCCGCTGGTACTCAGTCTCGAAGAGTTTTGCTCCGATTTTGGTTACTGGTTGCTGGAAATAGCAAATTAGGGGGAGAAGATTCTGCCAATGGGAATGGCCACCTTTTGTAGTCTTCCTTGTCTCAGTTGTCTCTGGTGAGCTTACATTTACATAATTCCAATCAAAATTCGGGCTAAATACAGAAACTGCAGCTTGAAATAAATATAAATCCCAGTTTAGAAAGTTTGTAATCGATCTGTTTTAAAATTTGTGTTCATGTGCGCTTCCTAGCTTCAGCTGAAACAAAAAATCATCAATGTCTGTGCATCAAATCTTGGTCATTCCTGAAACCTCGTGTGAAAGGCTGTAAGTTTCAAGCGACTATGGGTCGTTTCTAACCCCACAGAAGCTTTGCGCAAATATGCTTGGATAAGTTCCTGACTCTTTACCTTAAACCAAAGTTTGGAGGTTCACCCTAATGTAGATTCAGAGGAGGAATGCTGGGCTGAGCACCAGGGAGAATCTGACAATCAGTAAAATAGTTTCTGAAAAAAAATAATGATTGAAGCCACACTGGTAGTACAAACAAATGAAATGAAAACAAGTAACAGAATTCCTTCAGTATGCTGTAAAGAATAATCCTGAAGGAAAATTGACTGAATGACTTCCTAATAATTTTTCTGTTATTGTGGACTAAACATACATACCTTGATACATGCAGTGGAATCAGAGTTAACAATTGTTCCTCAAGGCTATGTCCTATTTACATGGTCGCTCAAGAAACAGTAAGTGCTTTTCCTCACTGCTGTGATGCCACTGTCCAGGGAGTTCGCTTTATAAGAGAGGCAACTGTGTCCTCAGAGGCAAATACCTATATATTGAAGACAAAAATTATTCTAAAATTGTGTTTTATTTAAGTCTGTTTTTCAACCTGAGTCTTATTTATGTAAATTCATAAATAGTCAGGTTACTTGGCCAGACTCGTTTCTGCATGGTATAATAGAAAAGTGTTTACTAAGTAATGAAGAATGTTGCTGAGATGATCTTAGTAGCGTCTTCATCACATCTTGGTTTATCTGGTTTTTTTTATGGATGGTTTGGGGTTTTTTGTCAATAACAGAAAGAAAGTAAAAAAGCAAATGTGTCTGTGAATGATGTCTCAAAATTTTCGGGCTGTAAATTGTAATCAGTATTGTGTTGTGCCAGTGGAACACAGTTGTCTTGCTGGATCATAAAGAGAGCAGGAGTCTGTCAGTAATGCAGGCATCAAACAGGCGAATATACTAAGGAGTAGGTTCATGGCCTGGTTCATGGCCTTGAACTAGCACTCAATGTGAACTGGAAGCCAGTGAAAGGTATGAAATAATACATGTATTGTTTTCTCAAGTGTCCTGGTAAGGTGATAAGCTGCTGACTTATTTTATAGAAGGTGGAGATTTTGTATTTCTTCTATTTTAATTACCAGCTAACATTAGTCTACTCTGAACTTATTGCGTGAGTCATTGTGAGGTGACTCCTCTGAGAAAAAGGATTATTTCTTGGCATCCCAAAGACAAAAAAAGACATTCTTTCACCCTTCAATCCCTTTTTCAAATCTAGATATTTAGCATTTAGGAAACTTGATCCACTGTGTTGCTCTGAACCACAACGGAGGGGTCCATCCCTTCAGTAAAAGAAAAGGACAGCCTCTTGATTAATCTCACACCTTCACATAGGTTTGGCTTAAGTTTCAGTTTGAACCAGCCACTATTCATTCCAGTCCTGGTAGTATTAATATATAATGGCATTTATTTCATGTCATTGATTTCTTCTACTGGAGACATGTCATTCTAATGTTGTTGACAATGAAGGTGTTTCATGTCTTCACCATTCCTAATGGCTCATCTATAAATGTGAAGGGAGGAAGGGAGGGAGGAGAAAGGTTGGCCATACCCTTTGTAGGCCACTGGAGGATGAAGGCAGTTGTTATAATGCTACACAATTCACTTGTGCTCTTCGAGTCAACAATATCAAGTATACTAAAGTCAGCACAGAGGGCAATATTGAGACTGAGATTTAGTTTCCAGTTTTAAAGCCTTAGAGAAGTCTTCCTGGGAATTTCTTCCCTGAGTCCTGATCCATCTCCTTCAGAAGTATATATAAGCTACATCCAAGTATTTTAATTTGTCTGTGTTATATTTTATTTGTTTGATTATCAAAACCTCGATTTTTGATTTTCCAACAAAATTTTCAAAACTTTGTGTTCTCTCCATTTAAGGGGTTACGGAAACTGACTTTTTACAGTATACTTTTAAATGTGGGTGTGAGGTAAAATTAGTAAGTCAGTTGTCACATCAGATCACTGAGAAGCTCAGGTAGAGCCACGGCATCGGTATGAAACTGCTCCTACACTGCTTTATCTGGTTAATTAAAAAGGATATCTGGGGGGTTCATGTCAACTTGAATAATGATGCGTACTTTCTGTACATATTAGAATTCTCACTGAAAAATCTAGTAAATAGCATTGCCATGTTGAGATTGTGGATTTTATTCAGCTTA
>NW_008824939.1:575606-619308 GCF_000699105.1 Pygoscelis adeliae | reverse complement strand
TTTAAAAGCTAAAGAAATATGTTTTTCTTCAAAATAAAAGCAGTTCTACTGAAAGAACTACATTTACCTTCTTTACATTAATAGTTTGACAAATCTGACTTCCTTACCATTCGTGTCTCATTTGCAATTTTCTTTTTCACTGGGTGTTGTTCCTTAAGAGTTCAAAATGTTCTTGATCTTTTTGATTAGGCAGCACTTTTACAATTATCTAATCTTGAAAGCGTAAAATCTTTCATAATGCAACCTGATCTCCTTATTGCTTTTATACACTACGATCTGAATTTGTGCAGTCCTTATTCATATGGTTGATTACTAACTCATATATAAATCCCAGTGACTTCTGTGGGATCATTTTTGTAAGTGCATTTAAGTAGAAAGTAGGCAATATGTAATTTTTTTGTACGTAAAAGAAATATAATGTGAGTGGTTACTCTTTGATTGCAGAAGGTCTCCTATGGGTTTGTTACAGCTCTTTTCTAAAGATTTTACAGTAATGATTAATTTTCTTCTCTAAAATGTCATTTTTCTTGAAGATAGCCATTTTGAGTCCATTAAAATATTTTAAAGACTTTTAAAGAGTTTTTAATCAATTAAACCCCATGATATTACTGAAAATTGGATTGTACTAGATGACAATTTTAATTCTTTTGCTTTTTGTAAATAAAGGCAAAATTAAAATGACCGACTTCAAGAAAAAAAGAAACAAGGGCCAAACTGAGATCTTAAAAAAATTTGAGAACTTTGTATTATTTAATATAGTTACAAGATTATTTGTTTTGGATACCTGTTACTGTCAAGTTAGAAACTAAACTACATCTGATTATATATAGCAATAATATTCCATTTGTTTTGAAGAAAGTTGTCATCAGTCTATATAGGTAATAATTAGTTTTCAGTACGTTCGTTTTGAATTTTGTACTGTAGCTGACTGGGAAGTGGAGACGAAAGAGAAAATACCATCTAACTGCTCCTAATGAAAGACAGTCAAACAGAAAAGGAATCTTTAAATATTTGAGATTGTATCTGCATTGAAAGCTAGAGGATTGAAGTCTACTTCTATTACTCCACCTCCAAATCTCTAAAATTAAAGAGTTTGGAAGTCTGTGCAATTTCTTTCTATATTGGTGCTATAGCATGAGGCGTTAGGAAATATGTTTGCTATGAAGCATGCCATAGGACTGATGGAGTGCCTGGTGTTGGAGCAGGAATAAGATAGAGTCAAATTGAAACTTATAACGTTCTAAATGTTATATTGATATTTCAAGCTCTGGAATGTTAACAAATGTGAGTTGTATTATTTCTGTGTTTAGCCATGGCTTTCAGTCCCATGTGAAAGATGCAGTACTTTTTGTCAGTAGTAGGGTCATCGTTATTTTTTACTCTGGATTTTTGGTAAATAACATTTTGAATCCCAAAATAAAGCAATAGATTTGTAGAAATGACCCTAAATTGTTTTGGCAAAAAAGTTGCACCCTTGCTATCTACCAATAGTAGGGACAGATTTTTATGAGTTTTAATATAATAGCTCCTAAGAATCATTTGGTATCAGATCCTCTTTACCAGACATTGCACTCAGTAAAGAACTTGCAAGTCCAGTGAGCTTTAAATTAGTGTGCTCATGCTATTTACTAGCATCACGCTGCTAATTCATTACATGTCTTCCACCTATCTTTAACTGGCACTTAGATGATAAACTGAAGTTTTAAAAATTATGTTTATGGCAGATTAGAGGGGAATAAGATAAAGGAAAAAAAAAGAAAGGAGAAGATGAGTGAGACAGTTTCATCATCAAACACTGCTTCTTTGATGATGAAAATGCTTTATCAGTTAGGTCCATGTAATGTCTGATTCTCTACCATCTTCAGGCCATACATACTCTGGTCTTCACTGAATTGCATATTTGTTCATTATATACTATTCTTTGTGCTTTTGCTCCCTTAATTACTTTCCTGTGTGGTGGTGACAATGCTCTAGCAGCTTGACAGTCTCTAACTTCCAGTTTTCTCCTATTTTAAGGAAATTCTTGAAGTATCATGGAAGAGACAGTGTTCAATAAAAAGCAAGTACTAACTGCTACATACAGCCCCTACAGGCATTGTTAATTCCATAGACTTATTTTCGTAACAAAAGGAACTACAGTCCCATAATTCCACCTAGAATGGAAGTCTCACAATCAATGGGCTATGCAGAGAATTTTTTCAGTTAGTTGCTTATTCCTGTATTAGTTTGCATGTAAACTTTTCTTTTTCCTTCTGTTACAGGACCTTGAAGAATCAAATCTTTTATACATTTTATTTAAACGTTGTGAAAATATTCCATTTGCAATTTAAATTGATTACATCTCAAAGCAGAGAATAAAAGGAAATAATGACGACAGAAAGACTTGTTTAAAAAAATGCTGCAAATGTGGTGATGTATTATTCAAGGACAAACATTTCCTTTACGCAGTGCAAGAATCTGATAAATTCCAGAATACTGTGAAATTACTGCAGCAACAGTGTTGCAACTGTAGTAGAATCTCACCTCTTTTTGCTGCACTTGCTTTTGCCTGCTTAATCTCTTTCTTTATTCATTAATGTGGAAATGAAGTCTCTTGTGGACTTAGCATAACCCCCGCCCCCCTCTTTTTAGGCCACTTGCCAACACTTTCTAAGCACTTAAGTGAATCTTGTCCAGGAAATGCAACAACGAGACTCGTCCAGGGTAGGCCAGATGATAAGACTTTCGATCCTTCTAGACTCCTCCACTCTGGACAAGAGTGAACGCAAAAATAATGTTTCAGAAGCATAACAAACAAGGACAATTGGAAGCAGGTGTTGCAGTAAAAAGTTGTTATTTGCTGGGCCTGCTAACAATGACATTTGTTAGAAAGGTAAGAGGTATGACAATGGAGTCATCATTTTTACCAGGATGGAAGCAAACCCAGCTCCAGTAGACTTAAAGGCACAGTAACACGACTGTCACGATCGCCTGCGCCTGTTGGCTTTTCTGTTATCAAATTGACTGTTATTGTGAAATACAACACCTCATGCCATTTCAGGCAATGCTTCAGCATTCACTCTTTCACTATATTTCTGCTTTTATGTAGAGAATGGAGTGACGAGGGACTAACGCTTTCCCACATACTTACTGAAAGCTTCTCCTGTGGGGTTTATATGGTCTGTAGAAAATGATCACAAAATTCCACTTAGTTATCATTATGCATCATATGAGCAATATCCTCTAGGTCTTGATTTAGCCAGACATTGTGATAATCCCTTCCTCAAAGGATAACCTAGAAATGGGGGTGTATCTACACTCAGGGTGTGTGAATATAAATTACAGATGGCAAAGCACTGTATTTTCTAGAGTACAAGACGCACGTATTATTTATTTGTTATTTTGTGCTTACTTCAATTGTTTTAATAATAAGTGTTTCTAACTACTTTACACTTCAGAATATACAATCTGTATGAGTTTTAAGAGCATATATTTTTGCTTCTGTTCTTTTCAAAGCAGAAAGTTACGGTAAGCCACTTTTGTATTATTACATCCTCTCAAGGGACTTAAGTAAAAAAAGTCTGTGAAACATTGCACTAAATCACCAGTCAATGAGGCCACTCACAGTACATAAACCTAACTGTGTTCATAAGTCTTTTCTGGGTCAGGGCCGAAGAATGTATTCACTTGACAGTACTGCCTTAAAGACAACTTAACAAACAAAAGAATCAAGCACAACAAGTAAAGCATCATTCTTATGAAGACACTTGACATTCCCTGAAGCATCCACACCCAAAAAATCAGTCCACACCTGAAAAGCAGACTAAACTAAAAGCAGTTTAAATATGTTCTAGTAGGAGAAGTTCAAATATTTGCAAATATTAAGCAATTGTTCTATGTACTTCTAATTCATCTGGTTGCATTAAACTGGAATATGCAAAGGTCTCTCAGTATCACTCAGAAAACTGAAAACTTGATAAGCTCTGAAACTCACTGTGTGTACCGAAAATGTGTAACTGTACATTCAATAGGTCTGTAGCAATCCTAAAGATGTTGTTGTCTTTTCATACTTCAGGTTTCTAAGGCTTCATACACAGTGTAATTAACCCCCAGTTGAGAACAACCTCTGCTGTTCATTCCATACATGAATTCTTTCAGTACAGCTAACATACCAAGTGGACTGTGTTAAGAGTATTTGTATATTGTTACAAAATGCTTTTGTTTTGTACAGGTTTTTGTACTACAGAGCATACTAATTGGAAAAAAAATCTATGCACCAACGTTGCCAAGTTACATGTTGAAGTATTAAAGATATATAAAAAATTGATTTGTAATGGAAATGCTGAATCTAAAGAAAGAGACTTAAATGGCTGCTTCTCTCTGTCATTTAAAAAGTAACCACATCTATAAAACTCCATCTGTTTTGATAGAGCATTCCATACATTCAGCTTAACCACTGAAACTTGTTATAATCTATATCTGTTTTCACCACTGAGCTTAAGCTAAACGTTCTTCTAATGCTTAGAATACTTTTTTCTGATTGCCTTTAATATTTCTTATTGAGATACTGGGAGACAGATGAAAGAACTGGAAATCAGGATCTCTTGAGTTCTCTTTTCCATTCTTCAGTTTACTTAAGTGGCTTCTCTGCAAATTACTGTTTAGCCACCTGCAATTTAAGAGAACAGTTTTGCAGATACCTAATTGATGACATGAGATTTGGAAAGGGTCTGGTAAACTGCTTTGCAAGGCTTACATGTTAGCTACAGCATTTTAAATGCAAAATACCTATACTAAGGTATTGGGAAACATTTTACTGTGTTTTATATACTTTGTGGCATTTAAAGAGCTGCTTCTGTTTCTGTTGTGGAAATGCCATGTAAAATCCATTGAATTGAATATAGGTGATATTTTAATGTTTTACCTGTGTACGGATTTGTTTGATGGTTTCTTTTGTATTCAGATTATGTTTCCACTTGATTCTTTCCCTCCAATTGCCTGCCAATTATCTGTGACACAGGAACTCATGTTTATAGAAAAGTGGTGAGGAAAAGTTTATCTAGTGTGACAGAATCAGGGTATAGTCGTGTTCTAGGTTCATCTTTAAAATTCTGTTCTCATGGCTATCTATGGCCAGCAGCTGTGCCTATAGAGCCAAATCCTCATTCCCATGTCTGCCTCTCTGGGGTATGTTGGCAAGCGTGTACGAACAGAATACATTTGAATAACATTTGAAAAATATCTTTGCGACATTTATACATGTATTGTTGGAGAGATGCTAGTGGCTCCAGACCTGTTCCTGCATAGTTTTGTACATAAAACTACATCTCTCCCTACAGTATTTCAACATTTACTGTCTTGGATCAAGATAAAACTAGATAAATAATTTTTTCTCTTGGAGGTTAGAATATTCTATTTATCTTCCTTCAAGTGTAAGAGAAAAAGAAATCTAAGATCTCTTAGTCAACATTTATAATTAATAGCAAGGTGAATGAATGCTTATATGAATACAGTCACTTATTAGTTAGTTTTCTGCTACTTGCTGATATGATACTACTTTCTGCTAATGCTGATATGAACGATTCATTTCACTGATGGGCAATGACTGCATAATTTAATAAGAATACATAAATACCTCAATTAATTTTAAAGCTGTAAATGTGTGCATAAGCAGTTAATCTGGGCAGCATGAGAGCAAGCCCTGTGAGTGCTTCTGTGACAAAATACAAATAGTAGTTAATCTATATGCAAAACTGAATTTACCAGAAGAAACAAATAGCTTTGGCTATAATCATGGCTTGCTTAGGGAAAAGTAAACTAACTGATCATTACTCTTGGGAAATGATTTAATGGAAACAAGAGAGTATTAATTTGATCCTTCAAGAGTCATTCAGTTATGAGTTAACACAAGGGCTATCCAGTAACGTAGTATTTATCATTAGGTTATACACCAGAGCTTCCAGACACTTAATGCCTGGGGTGGGAATGTAATTCAGATCATTTCACTTCAAAAGCAGAGGCCATTTACCCACTTGAACAAAAGGAGGATGTTTATTAGTGGGTAGCAGCAGAGATCCAAGGAAACTTGGCCAGGCATTAGAACAGCTGAGAACATGACAAATTTTGCTCAAAACCACCTACATTTTCATTCTGTAAGCTGTGAGGAGGAACTACTTTGTTCACAATTTTTCACCTAAAATTATTTTGCAGGTGTTCTTCATTGAGAACCAGGAAAGGGTACAATCCTCTCTTAAATTTTGCCATTGAAAGTGAGTGTTCTTATTTGATATATCAGGTTTAGCCAACAGTTTAAATGTTTTGAAAGAATATTATTTCAAAATCGGAGCTAACACTTTTAAGCTGCTGGTTTACACCTTGGAACAATGCACATTCAAGTGTGTTTTACTGTATTTTTCTCCTTTCAACTGGAACAGATAATGAGAAGCTCACTCAATTCAGTGTCTCTAATTAGTAGGTAAATAAGTGTTGTTTAAAATGATACATGAATGAAAACACTCAGTAAGTTTTATTCTATGAGCAGTGGTTGATGTAAGATTCAAGATTTCTTCTCTTTCTATGAATCAATATTTTAATAACTTCCAAAAGAAGAGGAAACATGGAAGCCTCCAACTACTTTTCCACTAACTTCCATTTGAGCTCTCTTGAGGACTACAAAACTCTCCCAGGAAATTTGTGGCAACAAAATTTCCTCTGTTCTAACATGTCACTGGAGGTTTTCATTCCAAATATCAGAAATTGGTGACAGTTATTGATTGAGTTCTGACTTAACTCACCTCTTGAAAACATGTTTATGAACATTTTCCAAAACTCTGAAAATAGTCTTCTAACATCTTCTAACACAGAGGTGCTTCTGGCATCTGTAAAGTACAGAGAAAACTAGGTTACATTCCTTATGGGGTTTTTGGTTGGTTGGTTCCTTTCCAGATGTATTCCACAGGGTGAGATAAAGGAGGCCACACAAAATTGACACAGATTAGAGATTTTAGACCTTTACAGTGATTGTGACTAAATTTTGTGACATTCCTCACATCTTTTTATCTTCCTTGTACCTTCTGTTTAAAATCTCTTACAGAATTCTTGCAATTTACATTAATGAAAACACATATGTGCTTTAGGAACAATAGCATTGCATCTCCACAACTCATTAGGAAATAAAAAAACATACATTCCAAATAATGTGCAAGTAAAACTTGCATTTAAAACTGTATTGCTACATAATTATCCTGTTTATAGTCTTTCCTACAGCTTTTCTCACAGAAAAATGTAGATTTGGATTCTAACTGGAATAAAAATGCCAGAAAGCTTTGGCAAGAGAATGGTTACTGCATACTTAGGGATATTGCATGGAGAAAGAAATGTGTTTGTAATTAGGGAAACACAGAACAGTTCTGATTACATCTAAGAAAAGCCAAATAGAGTAACTTTCTGAAGGACAGACCATGTAAGCTTAAGTGGATGAAAACTCAGCTTACACTAAATTAGTTAAAGGAAGTACGCAGGTTCTCACAAAGTTGCTTTAACAGACCAGCTATTTCACAGTCTTCCATAATCCATTTCTAGACTTGTTCTTGAATTAAAATGTACACATGATGTGTCCTGCAAGGTTCAAAAAGTTTAACCAGTTTTCTCTCAAAATCTGTGAGTAACGGTTACAAAAAGCCAGAAAAACATTCTGCTAAAGATAGTGGTAATCTATCTACTGAACTCAGTGGGCACTAAATAGACATAATTGACTACATTGTGTTTTTAAAAGTGTCCAAACACTGTTTGATTTCAAGAAAGATTTAAATGGAGAGTAATGTGCTGCTGCTGCTTCTCAGCAGAAGGTTTTCATATCTACCTGACCCTTGGAATCCAGGCACTTCTAAAAAGCATCACTTTAAAAATATTTTAAACCACTCAGTCTGACTAGTTAGTGTTGGACTGTTTAGGCTCACACACTTCTACTTTGAGCTCAAAAAATTATACAGGCTAAACTGGTGAACTTGGAGAACTACAGCAACTTAGATCTGCTGAAATAATGATGCCACAGAAATGTCTACATAAGGATTATCTGTGCAAAATACAAGTTCTAATTGAGTGATGTTGATCAATTGCCTTTTATATCTGACCAGCAGGCAGGTTGTATGGAACTTGAGACTGCACAGAAACCTACATTTTGAGATGGTTTGAGAAAGCTAAAGCTTCTGAATGAGTTCCTTGTAGCATTCTCTGCCTTGACACGGGACCCTATTTTCATGGCACACAACACTAACAGATGTGGTACTACAGGTTAATTTACTATGAATAGCCACGTTTCATCAAAGCACTATTATTCTAGAAAATGCCTGGAGAATTTTAAGACCTTGACTTTTCAAAATGTAGCACTCAGGCCTGACCTCTTCCAGTTACCGATTTTTCTAATGATTATCTTACCATTAAGAATTTCAGGTCCCTATTCATAAGGGTAGCGACCAAAAAGCTTCTGAGCCCTATGTCTGTGGTACCTAAGAGTCTCAGTCATTGTCGAATGTGCAAATAAATGAAATCATTCTTTTTAGAAAGAATGAGTGAGCCAAAGGAAAATTAAGATATTTCAGTTAAAAAAAAAATATTAATAGCGCCAGTGTTTTTAAAACAGGTCCATGTCAGCATCTGTAACACCCCTAGCATTTTAGCTCATGTTCATAAGAAAACAAATCCCATCATCTTTATATAAATGCAGAAGAAACTTTCCAGAGCAAATGGCAGCAGAAGTGGAAAGGGAACAAGACTGAAATTCTCATCCAACACAGATGTTTGCTTTGTGCATTTGTTGAAGTCAAGCAGGTAGTATTTCTGTCCCTGGAAAAAACGTGTCTAAAAAGAGGTCTTGAAACACCTTCTTTTCCTATCTCCTTCAGTGTATTCAATAGCATACCTAAAGGGATACACCAACCCTAGATATTAAATCCCCAAATCCTGCAGGCATTCTTGTGTGAACTTCACCTGTATAAGTCATTCTTGCTACAAGTTAAGGACTTATACATTGACATTAGGTACCAAACCTGTAATCATGTTTGCTAAGCGCAGGAAACTTTTTCTTCAGCTGGTAAATTTGTCACGACTCCCTTGAAGAATGTCATGGTATGTAAGCATATAATTTCAAGAAAAAACTACTATACCTTAGGAATACTTCTTTAAAACATTCTCCTAGGGTTTTCCTCTTGCACAACAGACGTTTATTTCTCATTGCAAGTCTAGCCAGCATTGCTGGGCATAGAGTGCTCCCAGTTCTCCACCTAGAAAGGAGAATCATGGATGTAAGCACAGCACTTATACTGCTGTTCCGAGTGCTACAAACCAGACAAAATTTGTGGTATGTTGGAACTATTGTAGTTTAACCTCTGTGTTGACAGATCTTTTTGTACTCTGTGTGATCATAATTTATCATCTTTGGAAAAACATCTTTTTTTAGGTTTTTTGACGGTTAACTGTACAATATATGGTATGTTTTACCGATATTTTTCTCATTCTGTAGCAACCCTAATGTTAGTTGGTGGAATTCTCACTATGTGATATAAAGGTCAATTGGTATAAAGATGTTTTCCAACAGTTGTGATTACTTTAAAGGATATACTGTAAGGCATTTGTCTGGAAGCAATTAAAAGCTAATATAAACTCACCATTTATTTTAATCAGTCAATCGTACTCATTTCTTTCTCTCAGTGTTTTTCTTCTGTTTTAATTTTTTGAATCTTAACTGTCGATAACGGCTTTTGACTTTTCCTCTTTCTTCTCCCTTCACAGATCAAAGCTTTTGGATCTTTCAGGGTTTTCAAGCAACGTTCTGACATATATTCAAAATTTCTTTACACCACAATCTTCCTATTTTCCTTTTGTTCTTGATTCATGTATAAACAGCTAGGTTCACTTTAGTTATTTACAGTATACTTAAAAATAACTTCATGTGAGTGTAGTTATATACTTTTGTAGTATATCTTTTTATTTTTTTCCTTCTCCCCCAGATCTTCACAAACTAAAACAATGCTCACAGTTTACTGAGATCTGAGTTGACACAGGTCCAGATTTAAATCTCAGATGTACAAGAAGAGTATCATTTAAATTAAAATCAATCTACTGTTTCTATGATGAGGATGTTCTGATTTTCAAATGTGTATATTGAGAGCTGTTGACATAATGACTAAAATGCATGATCCTTTTTCAAAACATTTATTCTCTTCATTATATGCTATTCCATTTTGTATTAGTTCTTTTTAATATTGTAAATGGATAAGTGCATAAAAGCAAAGTATAGACAGTTGAAATGACTATTGCTATCATTATTCAGAAAAAAGTATACTCACCACTGCCTTTAATAGACCTTTGCCTGAATAAAAGACAGAAAAATAAAATCCTTTTTATTACAACTTGTAAAATCTTGGAGTCTAGTCCTTAAGTCTTTCCTCACTGGCAAGAATAAGTACTGAGAATTTAAATTCCATCAAAGTGAAGGATGATGCAGAAACATGTTCCTCCCTGTTTCTTTAGTGCTATGAAACAAAATGAAAATGCTGTCTCTAAATATTTCTTTCTAACAGTCTTTAGTGGCTGATTAAATATTTGCGTGGTTCCATAGCAGTTCTGTAGAAGCAGGCTCAGTGCTCAGAAATTCACTGAAGTGCAAGACGGAATCATATCGTGGTGAACTGTTAAATTGCTCTTATACGTGAAAAGGCATGGAGCAGTATGTACTGAAGCACCACCTCTTAGATAAAGATATGATTTATTTTCACTGAGAATTTCTTAATCTGGAAATACTCTATAAACTAAAACAAATCTGGTGTATGAGCTTTTCACATTATTTTATTCCCTCTGGATATGATTATTTGCATTATTTTTAACAACTTCTTAGAAAAGTTCTATGCGGTCTATTTTTGCAGTGGGCAGTATGCTTACCAGGAATGACTTATTGCTTACAAGATTAGTCTACGATATAGACCAAGGAAGGCAAATGCATTCTAACTTGGAAATTTCAAGAAAAGCTGTACTGTTTTACTGTTTTATGACCTTCATTATGGCCTTAGAATTGAAAAATCTTTCTAAACTCCTACCCATCTGCTCTGAGTAAAGCAAATGTTTGTGCTGCTGCTCTCCATAATCCCCTTTTCCTTTCTCCCACATCTGCTACTGACCAGGCCTTTTCTTGATTGTTATGGAGTGCTTAGCTTGAAAAGACACAACAACTTTAAAATGAGAACATGTCATTGTTATTAAAACATTTTACTCAGACTCAAAATCAGGGTTCAGGAATCTTCAGATTTCCTCAGTGATTTTGGGCAGCTGACCAAATCCCTCCATGCTTAGGTCTCCTATTTGTAAAAGGGAATAATAATGTTTATTTTTAGGAGAAAAGTATTGTTGCTTATTTTGATTGAAAGAATTGGTTCATTGCATAATATGAGGAAATAATATTATCTCTTGAGGCTTCCACACACTGTGTATAATGAAAATATTTTAAAAAGTAAGCATACTGTCTCAAAATGCTTTAAAATTAAATTATATATGAATTGCTACCTTTGGTTTTTGAGTGTATTGGACCTTCTGCTGTTTCAGTGTTTGTAGACAGTGAAATAGTAAAGTAGTTGAATAAAAAATACTAAAGCTTTTCTGCACTTCCGTTGAACACTAGTAAGCTCTATGTACTATATTCTGTAAGTGCTAAACATAGGAACTCTCCTTACTGTAATGTTCATTTGGAAGGCCAAATGTCTGGAGAGAAAACTTATTAAGGTTTGCCCATGTACGGAAGCTTCTATTGGTTTAATTATATAAATCAAATTTATATGACATGTATAAACACTACACTGTACTGCATCTTGGCAGGCACATGTTATTCAATTTGCTTCCAAGATTTCAGGTTGCTGAGCATCACAAATTGCATGCCCCAAATACAATGAAAAAAACAAAGGCAAAAAAATTGCAACCCTCCCGCCCTTCCCATAGGTCCAGTGGTGCCGAACCCAGGCATATTTGGCTTTAGGATTTCTGGGATTTTCTTAGCACTTTGCCAAGTGGAGCAGCCTTAAAAATTGATTCAGAGGAAAGCTTGTCAACCTAAACAAGCATGTGCAGAAGTGGTTTAGCTTGTCAACACGCTTTTTTGAAGCAGATCTTACACTGCACCTTCTTGCTTCAATCGAATGGAGGAGAAAGCCACAGATCCTTTGAAATAATTGCTCCTGCTTTCAAAGGAGTTGTTTATACAGCAGAGTAGACATTCAGTGAGTTGTTTAGAGATACTTATGGTATGGAGCTATTACTTGTTGCAGAAGACAGGAGGACACAAAGGTCACTTGACTTCCGGAGGCCTGAACAGTTGTGTTGATAACAAACATGCCATTCTAGGATTGCATACAAATACGGGATGACCAGAACCGGCTGCAGGGCTTCTACATGAAACTATGTGAAAAACTTATTCTACCTTCCATTTCAGAGCAAACGTTCACAGGAACCAATACCAGTATCAAAGGGGTGAGGCTGCACTCACATCTCCGGCTGCTTCAGACACTGTTGGTGCATTGCAAACCAGTTTGGTTTCAGCAAGTCAGCTGGCAGGGTATGGCAGGGGTAGCAAATATTTATGAACTGACAGCTGGCCAGTGCATACTGTACCTCTAAAAATGTACTAGAAATAACATCTAATTTCAGGAAAGATTTACAAATACAGTAGGATCAAACTGAACTGTGGTCATACTTCCCTCCTTCCTTGGTGGGTGGCCTGTATGACACCTATGAAGGGAACATTCGTAGGTCACCCAGGATTGCAGGTGTTTGAATATGGGTTTGAGACATACTGGTAAGGTGGACAGCAACAGCAGCAAGCTGAGGAAATCTTGTGGTACCAACAAGGGCAAGCAAGTATTTTGTTTTCTCCCAGTAGCACAGTGTGCAGAGGATCTTATTGCCTGTGATTGTATGGATGGCAGGTGAGAGGAGTGTATCTGGAGTTTCCTGTTCCTGTCAAAAACGCATAGTTCCTGAACAGGCTGCAGAATGTGGAGAATAGGATGCTGCAAGGGTCAAATACTTGTGTTGGGGAAAAAAAAAAAAAAAAAAAAAGTAGCTCATAAGATAAATGGAAGTGTTGATACAGGCAGTGCCTTAATATCATAGTGTCATATTACCACGTTACATATTCCCTAGTTGCAGCTTGTTGCCTCTCTTTACACCCATTGCAGTTAATCGTAGTTGAAAATAGAAATATCATCAGAGTGTATATACAGCAATGTGAAATGTGTTGGCTTTTATTTATTGTAGATAGTTTACTTGAGTTGTGAAATGTATTCTGTGCCCTACCTCATAGTTGTTTTGATTTTAAGATTTATTTGTCCCAATTCAAGGGACATACTGAAATACAGAAGGCTGAAAAAGCTGGTTTTAATTTTGTTTAGTGACAGATTTTGCATTGTTTTAATCAATTGTTAAGACTAAATTCTGTGCATTTGAAATTAGACCTATATTTTCTAGGAGGACCTTTAACCTGCTCCAATTTAATATCATATAGCAAACTCCAGCCTTCTAAAAACGTGCCCATTTTATGGTCATGATTAACTCTTTTTTTATTCTTTACTGCAGCACCTGCCAGTAGTTGAGAGCTGCAAGGAATGTTCTAATCTGTGATTAAATGTGTTGCTGCTTCTCATTCTTCTTTCCTTTTTGATTACCAAACCTAAAACTTTCCAAGGGGAAAGTATAAATACTTGATTTTCAGGGAAATCCATCTATTGTAAATGCAAATCATTCTTTGTCTTGAAAGCTCTTATGCCACTGTGCAAATGCACAGAAATTAGTTACACAGCTATGCATCAAGGCTGAGGTACACGCAAGACTAGCTAATTCCTTTTTCAAAAATCCACAAGATTGTCCTTTGACACCATGTACAGAGCACATTTACAAATGAAATTCTTTATCATTCTAGACCTTTTCTTAAATATTTTTAGCTTATGCAACAGCATCTGGTTTAAAACAGGAAACAGGCTTATAGCTAAATGACTTTTGCACATAAATATTTAAGACTCTATATACTGAAATGTGACACCACAAGTTATCACTTCCCGGTATGCAGCCTCTTATGCTCAGTTTTATTTTGGCAGATATAAAATATCACAGAGACATGATAAATGTGAAGTCCTTCTCAGAAAACAAATTAAGTTCTAATATCACTTTGGAATGCTATAATCTTAAAGCAGTATTTCTGATTTTATTGAATTGCTGTTTTTTTGGGGGCGGTTGGTTTTTTCCAAAGGTAATCTGCCTTCACATTTACTTAAAAGTTTGACCTAGTCTGCTCCCTGTTCAGCCAGTGGGAGCTTTGCTGTAAATTTCAGCTGATAATTTGTATTACAGGAATGTGTAATACAAACAGTGTAAACTCTCTTCTTTCATAGGATATCTACAAGCTTTAGGAGATACGTTAAGCAAAAAGCATAGTTATGTTATTCTGGAATTCAGTGTCGGGGAGGAAGAGTTATAGCATATAAGTAAATGATCTGATTGGCGATTGACATGTTTACTACATGAATGCCTTTTTTTTTTTAATGTCCTTTCTCAGTTGTGCATCCTTATCCCCATGCTTATATTTGTCTTTTTCTTCAGAATATGAACTACACGTGCCTGCTGTTCTATTTACTCTCCCTCTAGCTGACCCGTTTCAGCTAAACAACCTGGGATTTTCTACTGACTTTTCACTGGTCTCAAATGCACTTCTGTCTTACTCAGAACTTCGCAGTGGGTAGCAGCAGGCATGGTAGAAGCCAGTTTGAAAGCACGCAAAATCTTCTAGATGTCGGGGACCCCAGACTGGTTACTCCAGACTTTGGCATGTCTTAAGACGTCATCGGGTAGTCACTTCTGGTTAATCTTAATGAAGGTTTTAGTAATAATGAATAATTTAATGGCTAATAAGAACTTCATTTTG
Source organism: Pygoscelis adeliae (assembly GCF_000699105.1). Lineage (NCBI taxonomy): Eukaryota > Metazoa > Chordata > Aves > Sphenisciformes > Spheniscidae > Pygoscelis > Pygoscelis adeliae. The sequence goes on along the minus strand of NW_008824939.1, from coordinate 604,370 downwards.
TACTTGTTCAGCACAGGAGGGATTTTGAGTATTATATTCTGTTAAGTGGACATTATAAGACGCATAAAGAGATGTAGGCCTGCCATTGAAGTATTCCTAGGACATAGATATACCTCAGATAAGAAAATGGTTGAGAACAGTAGTCCACAAACTGAGTGGGCTGCTTGAAAAGGAGCAAGGAGAAAATGAGAAGAGAGGCATGGACAGTTCGAAGGAGGTTGTGTGCACAGTGCGTCTGAGGCTAAAAGCAGGTGAGGGAGCAATGTGCAACAGAGTAGAGCAAGCTCTGACACAGTAGGGCACTCAGCTATGAGTAGCTTTACCCAGAGCTGTTGTTCCACTCCAGCTTACTTAGACTGAGTCCCACCTGCCTCCCACAGACCTAGGAGAGATGGAAGTTGTGGAAAAATTAATTTCTCTTTCCTCCACAGACAGTGGGCATGATCAGCAAAGAGAGTCAGGGAGAGCACTAGAGGATGGTATGGTCAGAAAGGAGGACTCTGATGACAATTCCCTCCAATTCCAGAAAGCTTTACAGCCCTGTCAACTTGCAGTTTCAGTTTTGGGTGGTTTAAGCTTAGGTGCAAATATTTTTAGGAATAGTATTTCCTTTGTGCTGTTTCTAAAGAGCATCACATATAATCTAGGGAATGCACGTTCTTAGCTTTGTACATCTGAATACATTGATAACAGCAAGTAGGGATGGACATGCAAGGTTACAAAATAGTTTAGGTATTCTAATATTCTGATAAAACATTCTATTAGATTTATTCAAAACTACATGAAGAATTTACTGTGCATTTTGATTAAAAATGATAGCCTTACTCTGAACAATGATAACATTTTATCAGTATTGGTTCAAGCTGTAAGGAGTTCTGAAAAGTTTATAATATCTTAAATTTTTTCTTATCAAAAGCCAATGATAACTGTGATCATATTGATGTGATTCTTAGCATGGCACAGTTTTGACTCAAATTTTGAAAATAATTCATAATTTCTATGAAAATTAGCACTGAAAAAATAAAATATTTTCAATTGTCCTGTGTTTCTTATTCAGACCAAACTTGCACTGGAGTAAAAAATTACCAACTGAATTTACCGATGATGAAAAAACACTTTCTGGATACATGAATCATTAAGTAGAATATTTTTGAATTATATTTCTTTTTATCCACAAGGGGAACTTGTATTTCTAGCAACTGAAGAGAAGAAAGAAGTCAGTGTCCCGACTAATTGTTTTATACCTTTCCACTAAATTTTAGCAGATTTGAGCTTGAACACTGCCCTTTTCTTGCTCCACGCTGGTCAGATGATAAGGATTAATTTGCTGTGACCTATTTGTTTTGACCTTACTATGACCTTTAAGCTTTTTTATCCTTTTTCCTGACACTGTCTGTCATCTACCTTGGGCAGCCAAGTATAACTTCAAAGCAGTGTTCTGTAGGATACTTAGTTTTATAGTATAGTCATTCATTCCAGCACATAAAAGATCATTTGCCTATAAACATTGTCCTGAAAATAGGAGTAAAATGGGTCTGTTTTAAGCTTCCCAGGTTATGCCTCTGGGTGAATGTTCCAAAGGGAATAAAAGAGGTTTTAAGGGAATAAAAGAGGTGGCACTCACTCTTTCAACTATTTAAGTCCATTATTTAATTTAATTCCTGCAGGAATATTAGCAGAAGAACCTCTGTATATATGATATAAAAAAACGTCCATTTTGTTGTATTTCAAGAGACTGAGCTTCATGCAGTTTCTATTGGGTTTAAAGCCATTTTACTGCTAAGTTTTCACACTTCTGTTGGAATCTTTTAATCCGTCTCTGATTATTACAAATGAGCCAGAAGTATCAAACCTGTAAAGTTCACATCTGGCTTGGGCACTTATATGTATTCCAGATTGGTTTTGACCCATAATTTTTTCCCCTCTCATCTCTAATGATCCCACATGCACTTTATAGGGCTGCTCTGACCACTCTGCTTGCACATATTAATTATAGCTAGGATTCAGCATTTTCCAGTGGGTACCGTTTGACAGGATGATTTTTCTTTCCTTTCACCATGGCAGGTGACAGTTAATTCTAACTTCAGCAATCTCCATACCTTGCTAGACAAGAGGAAGTGAGAATGTCATGTTTCTAGTGAGGGAGGCTCCTAACTTTCCAGTGAGATGCAGTACTCTAAGTATAGTATCCCAAACTGTTGATGTTAGAAGTGTAATGTTGTATGCGCAGAAGAGCTATGTTGTAAGAATAGCGAGACAATAGGCAGTGCCCTAGCAGCTAAACGTCTTACTTTGCCCCAGGTTTCTATACCAAAATCACAATGAGATAATACAAGAACTCATACTAACAGCATCTTGGGACCATGATTAATGCAGCTGTCCCAGACTCATGCAGATAAGATGTTCGCACACACACATAAAGTATGCCCACCTGCCCTCCCATGCTCCCTCATACAATCCCTCACCACAAACCCTTATCAACTTGTTTTACTCATCTCTCTATTGAGCTATAGATTAGAGGCCTTTTTATTCTAAAATTCCTATTTGTTTCACAGGGAGTCCTGGCTGTACCAGGAATATAGGAACATCCTCTTAGGCCCCAGTGCAGCAGAACATTTAAGCATATGCTTAGCTGTAAGCACATGTTTTAAGTTCCAGGAAAGTAAGAATCTAATCATGTGTTGAATCTGAGCCAGAAAATACAGCACAAGGCATGTGTAAGTAAGTGCAAACAGTTTGCTCAGGTTTTAGGGGTATGTTGAATTTTTTTTTTTATCGGGAAATGCCGTATAAACAGAGCCAGACTAAGTTTTGGGCATGGATAATCAGAACAATCTGCAACGGCTTCCCGTCTGTGGCTAATGGGATGTTTCTCCAAGCTTTGTCACCATGGCAAATACTTTTTAATACACAAACATTTGCTGCATTGAAAATCCACCCACTCTTGTTGAAAGATGGCCAGGTTTTGTAAAATTGCATTCCAGCTACCCTGCTGATTTTTAAGATAAGCCCTTTCAGTTAACATTCCATGTGTCTAACAAAAGATGTGTGAAAAGCACAGTTTATAAGAACACACATGGAATCTTTACAGTTTCACTGTTCCCTAATGAGAAAATGAAGTTAAAAAGTCTTCTCATGTGTACATGCATGCAAGCATGCAAACACAGTTTTATTCACTGTTTTTTCTTTTCCTTTCCTTCCGAACCCTCAAAGGGACAAGCCAGTAACTCCATGCCAAGTTTCCATCTAAACTTGACTTCCCAGTTCTGGCAGGCATTCTGTGAACATCTCGTGTATTAATGAGAGATTAGTCTTTGAGGTTTCTCAGTCTTCACTGAGCTAGATGCATATGCTAGGTAATGAGGTATCTATTTAGTTTTTAAAAATAATTGCTCTTAACTTTTCTTCTTGCTTAAATATGAATATATAGTAGAGTAATAAAAATCTGTGATGTTCTTAAGCACAACACAAATTAAATAAAATCTAGACATTTTCCCTCCCACTACAGCTCTAGGAAGAATGATCTGTCCAGCTTTCATTTTCAGTGCCATATGGGTGTTTGATACCAGTAGGAACGGTCCAAACACTTACATGAGATAGTTACATTTGAGAGGAGACTTCAGGGGACATTTGAGGGAAGATATGAGCTATAGCAGTCCCAAGGAAAAGACAGCTTGCATTTTGGCAATTTGTGTGAAGTTTTGCAAGCCTTTAACTTGATCAAAAAAGAGAAAAAAAAAGGAAAAAAAAAAGGAGGGAAGAGGGAAGAGGGAAGAGGGAAGCGGGAAGGGAATCAAATGACATTCCACTAACTCAGAACCATAAATACACGTACCATTTTGTTCTTCAGGTCTGCGCAGGGAATATTTTTCCAAAGTTTTCTTCTTTTTTTTTTTAGCTAGCTGTAATCCTTTTATGTTTTTTAGCAAAATCCCTTGGCAGTTTCTTACTGTATATCTTATTCTTCTGCCCTTTTATGAAGTATTTACTTCAGATCTGACTAAAGGGTAAGCCTCCCTTAATTTTATCTTGCAAAACACAGGAGATAATCTGCTGCAGGCTTATTCACATTCAAATGCTTCATACTTCCTTCACAATAATAAAAAAAAATTTACTACGGCATCACTGGTATTGATAAAAGGTACTGATCTTTACATGGTAAGCTTCTCCAAATTTCCACAAAAAAAACCTTTCATAAAATTCCTGGAAAATCTCCAAGATGTGAATGTAAACATAAATCCACATGGTCCTTGGATATGGTACTTGTTGTTATCTTCATCCTTTTGAAGTATTATCAGAAATGTCTCAAACAGAAAAGATAATAAACTACTCTGCTCACCCTATGAGGTCACTCCATGAGCTCATACTACATAGGAAATAGAATTTGGAAGCCTGACACCCAGTTTTTAGGACTGATGTCATTTAAATTTTTATAGGAAGCATGATACTATGTTTTCAAATCTGTTGTATGGTTTCAGACCCATTGGTTTGAGATTTATATTCACTGGAAGGAAAAGAAATCAAAATTTCACTTGAAAATGGGGATGTATTTATAGCTAACATCATGTTCTCAAATTTTACCCGAGTAAAAGCAGACATGGTCTAGAAGAGATTTTAAATGACTAGTGTTTTCTACATTGCATGGTTGTACTACAAAGTATTCCTAGTAAACTTATAATTCCAGCAACTGAGGCTGCTTTGGCAGCATCTTATATTTTACAAACATGGCAGAGGGGGATGTGTTCATTAAACAAACATTCTCCCCTGGGTGTGCTACTTGTTCTCAGATGCCAGCCATAGTGTGTCCCTCGTGCCCTAGGACCCCTGCTTATTCTTCTGAGCTTCTTGGCGGCCCATTCACTGACATTTTTGCTGCTACCAGTAAAGTGTCTTCAATGGAGTTACTTCATATGATTTCAGCATCTATTAATTACTTGCTGCACTGGGGTGGAAAGAGAAAAGTGGAGCTGCACAAGTGATAAAAATAGCAGATATTTTTAATTAAACATATTCTGGAGCAGAAAAATATTTGCTGTCCAGCCAGGTCGCAGCACAAAGATCCTGATTCAAAGCCCATTTAAGTCAAAGCAAAGATTCTTGCTAAAACTAGTGGGCTTTGGATGAAAACCTAAATATACTGGGAGAAGATTCTTGCTTTCTGATGTGCACACAAATGAACCAGGAACAGGAATATACCTTCCGGATTCAATTTTAGCCAAAACTTTAGTGGCAGAAAAGATTTCACATGAAACACCATTTCTTTGTGGAGAAAAAGTTGATGCTTTAAATAAGGTAATTTAAGATATACTGAACTGGTGACTTTACAGGTCATGTATGAATTTATGCATATAGCCTAGATCTCTTAAGGTAGACTGCAAAGCGTCTGTGTGTTAGCTAGATGCTGGCAGGCTGGCTGCTGTGGCTAAATTCTGTATTAAAGCTTGTGAGAAGTTTACTTTCCCAATTCAGGATGGAGATTTCTTCCAAGAGAAAGACTATAAAAGTGTAACAGGAAGCAAGCCAGTGTAAAATATCGAAGTCTTTTAAAATATTTAAATAACATTAGCACTGTGCTGAAATACTCATTTCCTAATTGCGTGGCACACAAAATCTTGGTCTTGCTAAGGCCTCCAATAAATTGAAAGCAGACTAAAACAAGCTTTCATACAAGAAACATCTGGTTATTTAAGTTTCCTTCTTTTAATACTAATTTTAACAACTCCCAAACGTGGATAGAAATACTACCTTATACTTTTGTTTAAAGTTCATTTCCTGTCCCTGGGATATTCGCTGACCTTTTAATGCTGGCCATTTTGCTTTCCACTTTCTTATTCCTATTCTCATTGACTTCATTCCATTCTTGACCTCTCTTCCCCTCAAGAAAATTAAATGCAGTCCAAAACATGTTGGACACCAATTAGTTTTACAGCTCGTCTTACCTCCCCTCCTACTGCATTCTTCAGTTCAGAGTCCACTCCACTATTATACTTTCAGTCTTCACAAAACTTACAGCCCCACTGCAAAATAAACACTGCTGGCATGAAATTAAAGCCTTTTTCTCTGCTGTTTTCCTCCTGCTAACCAATATCAACAAAAAGTGATCACTAGACACACAAGGAAAAATATGATTAGCTTCTACCTTTGGCTTTTGAAAAAAAGCTTTCTTTCCTTTCTTGTAGTTATAATATGACAGAGGTTTATGGCACTTTATAACAATAAATCTTGACTAAACAAAAAGTAAGAATAAAACTTTTTGTGTACTGTAATTTACTTGTTTAGCCTTTAATTATTGAGGTGTTGGAACAAGAGAGAACATATTTTTATTTCTTATGAGAAAGCATATTCTCTCTTGTAATTTAAAAACATACCATAAAATATAAACATACAAAATGTAAACATAAATTACGATCCTACTTATATTTAAAGTTATTATTTTAAAATTAGACGTATTTTGCACTCTTACTCTGGTACAAATCTGCTGTTTCAGTGTGGTTATCAGGAGGATCTTGCCTAATAAATCTTTTGTTATTGGCCTACCCCCTGATTCAGCGAGGCACTTGCGGAGTACATATATGGCAAGGTTCAGAACATGGCTGGCTGGCTGGCACCCACTTCTCAGCTCCTGACATATGTTCCAAAGTAGAAGATAACATTTATTAAAGTATCTTTCTGAAGTACACTTAGTGACACTATGGCTGTCAGGCAAAATATTGTAGACAAAATACCTGCAATTTTGTTTGTCTATATGCAGCCACAGATATTATGCGCTAACCATCAAAATTTTCCTTTGACTTCAGTATTGCGAGACTGGACATGAAGCATGTGTACATGTGAACTGTCTCATATTTTTAGAGGTATCTTTTATATGTTATGTTATGGATATATTTATAAATATATATCATACATATCTATATATGTACAATAATATTTCTGCCCAGAAATAGCAATGGCTTTTTTTAAATCCCTCTTCTTAGTGATACTTGAGAACAGTCCTGCATCAGAGCTTATATCTAGCCAAAAGCAACCTGCTTTTTAGAAAGAAAGCTATAAAAATGCCAGTGGTTGTTGTTCTTAAAACTCCTTGTTAAACTGAAAAAGTTAATGATATGCACTTGAAAGTTTTTATTAATTTATGACTATGTGATACTCGGTTGCTTGGATTGATCTGAAGAGTGTGAGGAAAAACAAGAGTCCCCTCTTCTCTCTTAAAGAATCATCCTTCCTTTGGCTGTAAATAAATCTTATCACCATGAGCCAGAGAACACAGCTTTTATTGATTTATTTTCTTTTTTAGCCATCTTGTAATGTCTAAACACTCATATCTAAGCCATAGATTATTCAGGAACTTTCACTATTGTTCACAGTATAAACTTTTCTTTGTCCACACTTGTAAGAATGTTTTATGGCTCTTCAAACTAGATATTAGATCAGTATGCTTCTGTCTGATATAATCTTTACAACGTAAAAAAACCTACTGAAGCAGAAGTCGTCTCTATGTAGTAGTGTTTCCAGTTTTAGGGATATTTTATTTTGCTTTCAGCATTAATGTTAGTGTCAGACTAAGAACTGTAACTCACATGATCTTGTAACTCTGTCTTTTAACTTTATATGCAAAGTGTCAGTTTCATGGGTGAACCCTGACTATGTTTTAGAAAAAGCTTAAAATGTATGGTTCTTCCCTTTAACCAGTTCTTGCCCTGAAAAAGTGATAAGCATTAGGTACTGGTGGTATATATTTCTGATAGAGACTACTCGCATTTTTGTTTCTTATTGTTCTAACTACATGTAAGACACCATTTTGACTTCATTATTTCCACTTTCTACCTACCCTGGTAGATTAAGGAGAAATCTGACTGAAATTCATATGAACAATTAGATAACAAGATAATTGAAGAGTGGCTGAGGGAGCTGGGCTTGTTTAGCCTGGAGAAAAGGTGGCTGAGGGGAGACCTCATCGCTCTCTACAACTACCTGAAAGGAGGTTGTAGCGAGGTGGGTGTTGGTCTCTTCTCCCAAGTAACTGGCGATAGGACGAGAGGAAATGGCCTCAAGTTGTGCCAGGGGAGGTTTAGATTGGACGTGAGGAAAAATTTCTTCACCGAAAGGGTTGTCAAGTGTTGGAACAGGCTGCCCAGGGAAGTGGTTGAGTCACCATCCCTGGAGGTATTTAAAAGACGTGTAGATGAGGCGCTTAGGGACATGGTTTAGTGGTGGACTTGGCAGTGCTACGTTAATGGTTAGGCTTTTTGTTCTTAAAGGTCTTTTCCAACCTAAACGATTCTATAATTCTATGATTCTATATTTGAAATTCAGAATATACATTTTGTAATTATATGCTTAAGGCAAAAAATAAATATTAAGAAAAATCTCACTTTCAGTGTGACATGGCTTAGTCTTCTCCTTTCTTCGAAAAAAAACCCCAGAACTCAGTTTTTGGCTGTACATTGCAAGAGTTCCTTCACTGTCAATATGCTGATTTGTGATACCTGTGGTTCTGCTCACACATTGTTAGGCAAAATGAAATCTTTTAATCAGATGCAAGCTACAAAGAAAAATTGAAGTGGTGAGAATTATGCACAGAGAAGGCAGAACATGCCTCAAGAAAGTGTCAGCGCACCACATGCAAATGTTATTTACCTTTGGGGCATACAGACGGTTATAACTATATTAACACTCACTGTGATCCTAACAGCACTTCTGTACTTTTGAATATAGAGATAATTTGACATCGATAACTGTGTTCATGTCCTACTAGAGGGTTATAACCACCTTTCTTTCTAAAGGCTTGCAAAGTCCTCCTAATATTGTGTAGAAGGCTTATGGTGACTCACAATTCTGCCTAGGCTCATTTTCTTGTCAGGATGTTACTCAGGTGGCTCCAAAATTTGTACTATAGCTGCTCAGTTCTTGATTGCCCAGGGCAGTGGAGGGTGGAATAACTCAGTAATACAAAAGTGCAACTATCAGAAGAAAATATGAAAATTAAGTTGGGGGAAAATATTCTGTGCTGAATGTACTGCTGGGTCAGAAGCATGAGACCACATGACAGGGAAGAAGGCTCAGCTCTACGCTAGACTTAGTGAACGTATCATATAGCAGGTTCTCTTTCAGGGTGGCACAGTTAATCCACAACCCAGATAATCCCCTGCTGGTAATTGAGAGCTGATTATATTTGGTGACCTTCTGTACTAGCAATGCTATTTCCTGCATCCTGAAATTTAGCTTTCCCACTCCGCCGAAAGTCAGGGGCACATAAATATCTCAAATCAGTCACATGAATGGTAACGATAAGATCTGCAAAATATGTGAATACACTGTCCTAGGATAGCAAAGATTTGAATGAACAGTAGACTCTCTGGATTCCCTGTGTTCACGAAGAGAGAAAGAAAGAAAAAAAGATATTTTCAAAAATTGGGCTTCCGAAGATAGTCAGTTATGGCATCAAATTACAAAGTTTAATGGATAGAAGAGCATTTCTATACCCTACCGGTGAGATCAGGCCATAAATTATATCAGATTGTATTTATTGGAATAGTACATTCCTTTTGATATGAATAGGAAAAGTGTGAATATGAAAAATGTATAGAAGAATATATGTACAGGTTGAACTCCTCCATTGTAATTTTTAAAGAATATATTAAGGTAAAAAAAATCAAAGCAACAATTCTATTAGATACAGCTCAATGAAATCACCATAATTCTTCTTTAAATATTTTCTGTTGAACTCAGAAAGTGGAGAATGAAGTTCTTGTTGTGCAATCTCATTTTTATGGTTGGATTTTTGCACGGATGCAGTTAGAATGAAACTCTCCTCATATGACTTTGAAAAATTAGGATACATTCCAAAAAAGTAAAACATAGCCTAGGCTTCAGCATGGGGGTTGCAGTCCAAGATTAGCTGCTTATTCGTATTAACTCTTTATTTTCATAGTAATTTTCATTTTCTCATTTGAATGGCTCACTTCTGTTACTTTATTTTCCAGATGTTTTACTCTTTCCTTCCACAATGCTTTAAATTTTTCTGTCTAGAGACTATCCATGTTACATGAATGATCCATGAATCTAGGATGTGGAGCTATATCTGAACTAATTTAGTCTAATTTAGAAGTACCAATAGAAAGGGACAGTTCAATGGAGGATGTACTTGCATTGCTGGGCTACTCTCACGTCTTTGCTGCTGCATCTTCCCTGTTTACACAGTGTGTCCAAGTTAAAGCTCGTACAGGTCTGACGACCTGAACTGTGATCAGGCTTGGTTCATTCACTGTCGTCTTAAGGGTTAGGGAATTAAAATTCTCTCCCGGATGGCAGCCTCCGTACATTTGTTCCCACAAGGGGGAAACTATGCCATTCCAACTTCCCTAAGCACCGCTTGTCTTGTGGCTGCAGTATAATAATATCCCCATATCCCATAATACCTTCGCTTTATAGAGTTATCACTTTTTGTTTTTCATGCCTCACAGTCCCACAGACAATCTTCCTAGCTCACAGAGCCAAGTTCTGAGGGAAAAGACAGTAAAATTTAATCTTTATGTGGTAATGCGGTTGGAGAAGCAAATAGAACAGGAGAAAAGTATTTTGGCATGTGGTTTTTGAGAACCAGAAGTTTCACATAGAAGTGTTATCCATCTCACCTTGCTTCCTCCTCAGCAGAGCTAAGAATGTTCTGGCAATATTTTAATTGTTGGAAAAATACAGCTCTGTTGAAATCAAACTGTTTCACAGGAATGTCTCATTTTTTAAAAAAAGTTACCAAGAAAAATACAAAATATATTTGAAGCCTAACTCTGTGTGTGTGAGATTTTAATGTCAAACCCAAGCTGACAGCATGAAAACAAATGTGTGACCATGCCAGAAACAAATGTTTTCAGAATTTGTTTCAAAATAAATCTTATTATCTTGGCTTGAAATTAATTTTTATATATGCCTGACTAACTCAGTGGATAGGAATTTTGCCTGAGAATGTACAAGAACATACTCCCAAATCAGGTGAATTATGTAAAATAAAAAATACTTAATTTATTATCCAAACATAAGCACATTTTTACAAGAAACCTATGCATGTATTGGCACATTTTAAAAAATATCTGTAAAAACAGTGAAGGGGACATGCAAGTGACAAATGTTAGTGTGATGCTGCACAGTGCTGCGGAACTTATGGCTTACACTGTTTGGCACTAATGGTGCTCTGTGGCTCTCTACAGTGTTTATCACAAACCCCTTAAAAAGCATCACCACACAATGTTTCTGTTTTTTTCATTTAACTGCCGTTTTAAAAGAGTGCTTGGTCTGATGAGATGTATCTAGTGTTTTCTTTCGGTTGAGGAGGGGTTGAATACCACATGTACAAAACAAAACAGATCAGGAAAGCCAGAGATGGTTAAATTCTAGAAGACTGACTCTGAGCTGATTGCTAAAACCCATATTTCTGAAAGATACCGGAGAAATTCCTTATCCAATGTTTAGGAAAAAATATCTGAGATCCATTAGCAAAGCAACAGTCGACTCTGTGATTGGAAAGGGAAGACAACTGAGTTGCTAATGAGAGGTTCACAGGGTTTAGCAATCAGTGTTAAACCTGAGTTTAATACATAATACGTTCATAAACTTTGTATGAATTTATAAGCCATATGAAGCATGATGTAGCCAACACATTTGATACGTATGCTCTTTAATTTAACCACAGGAACCAAGGCAGATATTCTGGTTCAGGGAACTGAGATTTAGAAGATTTGGGTTTGCCGCTGACTTGCCTTGTGACTATTCGGGTCATTTACCCTTCACTATGCTCCCACTTTAACACTCATAAACTGGGGATAATGTTGGTTAATGCTTTGCAATCCAGAGTTGAAGAATACTATAGGAATGTAAAAAAGCTGCTCTCCTTCCTTAAATCACATATAAATAACGTATTTGATAAAAGTAATTTGAAAAATGTCATAGATATTTGATAAATTAAGTTGTGAAACAATCTTAGAACTCATTAAGAGAACCTAACGAAAAACATTTTGATATTCTAACCGGTGATTGTTTCTATTTGTTATGAACACCTACCAAATAATACAGGCTTGTGCCCTGCAAGACATCATCTTTGAGGGAGAAAAATTCATGTTTCAGACTGACAGAAAGGAGCCAAAATAAAGCCTCTTATTGAGATATATAAATAAGAGTTTATAGCATTTGCCATGCATTTTGTGGTTCAGTTGCAACAATCCCTGAACACTGAGGCAGATTGTCCTGGCATGTTCAACTGTACTGTGCAACTAGAGCATAGATTTTTTAGTGTCTCACCATCACTAACAAACCCCATTTAACAGAGGTAAAGTTCCATAATCAGATTTGCCAAAAACAGCAGTCTCTGCTGATTCCAAGATGCACTTAATACTGGCACTGTGGCTAAGAAAAAAATTAATAACTGAAACTATCTTACAGGCTAACATGCCATATAAAAGAATTCTACTTTTCTAGAAGAATACTTTTCTACACTCCAGTAGCATGTTGTATAATTATCTTAGGTGGTTGAACGTGACATTAAAAGAGAAGGTGGGCGAGATTACCTTCTGAAAGCTTGGATGAGAGGATGGAAATGTGCTTCATAATAATGAGCATGTCAGCACTGCAGAGTTACCTCAGGTCACTGGTGGCACATATGAGCACATCGACTAGTTTTCTTAAGGTGTGAACCCTAAATTTATATCGAAGTTACTTTACACATACTGTGTTCACCTGTGCATGTCACTGGGATTTCTGCAAGCATACGCCATGCACCCTGACAAGGATGGTGACCTACATTTTAAAAAGTTTTCTACATTTCTTTCGCCAATAAAATTCTTGAATAGGTTCTCTGTTCCTCTGGGCATGCAGGGTTGAACTGAGGGAAGGTACTTCGTTGCTGTTCAGACGGATCAGCCCATGTTCTGACTGCACCATACTAGATCAAATGAAAGCTTCTCCGTGGAACTGGCTAACTTGAGGTTAAGTAACCCTGATGCAAATCATAGTTGATGGCTAGGTAGAAGCCACACCAAAGTAAGGATATGGGTTTACTTTGAAATGAAAACATATTCTAAATTCTTGCATGAATTGGATTTTGTCTTGAGAAAATTTAGCCACGCTAATTCCAAATGATTCAGTTGAGAACAGCGTATCTGCAACACCAAGCTGTCTGTGTATGACTGTTCACTACAGCTTTGATGATAGTGGCGATAGACAAACTCAATATTCAGGATAAGAGTAGGCTTGTAAAATCAGTTCCCTTATATTTATGGCATGTTAATTAAAAAATCGGAAACTCAAGAGAGACAAAAAAAGCATAATTTTTCCTCTTAGTAGTCTGTAGGGCTTGTTGATTCTCCACTGGTTAAAAAGTTTCAAAATTAAAATATTTAAATGTCTATATTAATAAAGATTTTAATGTCTTATTAAAATATTTTATATTAATATAAAATTTTACTAAATATGATCTGAAAAATATCTTGTCATATCTTGCTTTTTCAGCCTATGTGGTTTTGTCACGGAGACACAGCTTTAGGATAAAGATAAGGTACCTTTTCATACAAAATACATCAATGCTTATGTTTTCAATATTAAAGACTTTAAAAAAAAATTTGTGATAGCTGCCACAGTTTTTTCATACTGTTATTCATTTTGTGCAAGTTTACAAGCTTAAATTATATGCAAATAAAATGTATGCAAATCAGACTAAAATATGCTAGGTTCAAGCAAATAACATACTAACTTCCCTATATATATTTCAAACATCACATCAAAAGCAGAAATGATCAGTTCCTTCTTGCCAGCCCGTGGTCTGCCTCTGGCTACTGCCTATGTATTCCTTCTCCACAGCTAAGGCAAATACAAGAAGTCCACATGGTAGATGTTTCTCTCTCTTCATGTATCCTATCCACCACAACCATGTTATTTGATATATAACTATTAACTTCAAGGTATTAGCCAAGGCTGGCTACACTACATTAAACCAGATTTACTTTAATTCCAGAGTTATTTATAATCTAAGTTAAAATTCTGATCAGAATAAGCAGGACTGTGTGTGTGCATATTTTTCAGCGGAATGTGTGTGTGCATATTTTTAAGATTTTCAGCGCACAGATCTGAGATTTTTTACAACTGTGCACAGCATCTATAAACCATCTTCAAAAATGTGAAAGTGATTTCCTCCTTGCTGTATTTTCCTTTTGACCTGGTGGCACAAATTTGTATGTTAGCTCTAACTGCTTTAATACATTCCACAGATGTTCGCTGATAGGGAGTGTCTCCTATGGCAAGTATCTGATGTTGTAAACGTGCACAGTCTGAAACACAAGAATCCCTGAAAGATAATGGCTTTTATGTCATGTAAATTTGGAGGTTAGTCTGCAGACTCTTCTAGGAGCTCCAGTACTGCATATTTTTCCATACCCAGCCCCTTTTAGAAAAAAGGGCCCCAAATATTTTGTCTGAATTCCTTGGTCAATGAACCTACAAGGAAACTTATGGAGCAATGGAATTAAAAGATTAAACCACAAGCCACTTGTACTAAATCTTTAAATGACTTACGAAGCATAGAGTTTACATAGTAACTGAGTCTGCAGACTCAATTGCTTTTGGAGAATTCTGAGGACTTTCATTTTTTTTCTGCCTGACTTGACCGCTTTGTTGCTGTGTGGCTGTTCCCATCTGGATGTTACAAAAGAACAAGACAAAAGATAAGACTACAATTAAGTAATACTTATGTGTTTGGGGTTTTTTTAACTGCTTCTTAATTAGAGAGAAAATCCCATTTATTGTTAACCCACAGGATAAGAATTTGAAACAGCAATATCACATGGTCCCAGTATTCTCACTCACATAACTACCTTAAGTCTTTTACATATTTCAGGCATGAAATACTACACATGACAATCTTAAGAGCCACAATGATTTGATACACACATACATTTAAATGTCTCCAACAAGGTTTTTTTTAAAGTTTAAATATTAAATATTGACAAGACTGAAAGCAATTTTTACCGGTAACCTCTGTCTGTGGCTTTAAATCCATTAATTTCTGTGACATGGGGTAGGGAAAAATAAGCATGTTGCAAACACTGCAGGAGACAAGTATTTTACCCTGGATAACTAGGAATATAATCTAGAGGCAGATTAGTGGTTTGGTACAGGTATGAGGACACAGGTCATATTATTCTGTGGATGCCTTTCAGTTTGTCTTCAGAGTGTAAAAAGTACTTAATTTTTGAATTTTGATTCCATAGCTGCGAGGCATCAGCTATGCCCTATAGGCTTGGTTTCCTGTTTCTATTCAGTTAATTTAAAGGTGAGAGAGAAGGGAAGCTAATGTTTCTAGCAAGGACTGTGGGATTCCCCTTCTCCTATCAGGACCAGGAAGCTGTGTGTTAGAGAGCTAGGATAACACATTTCGCCAGTGAAATGAATGGAAAGGAGAAACAGTTAACAGGGTTAGGAGCTTGTGGTTCTACTGATCAGCTATAGGCAAGTTTAGTGCTTCTAGAAGATCTAAATAAATAATAATGATGCAGTCATCTAAACTGTTCCCATGGCTGGTGTTTGTGGACAGTGATGGTCGGGTATCATTGTGGAGTGGGCAGAAATGGTCCCAGGCTTGATACGGGACCCAAGCATGGTCTTGGAGTTGTAAAATTTGTACCATTTCATTTTTGGTCTGCTTCCAACAACGCACCCTTCAGAAGACCACCAGGTGCCAGAGTAGACACTATAAATTTTATACCCATGTATTTTTTCCGTTTGCACCTAGATGATTATATGTTTTCACACCTGGTCACCTTGCTGAAAAATGAAGCTGGTCAGAACCTAGTACAGAATGAGAACAGGTTGAGAGCACACTCGGGAGATGTAATTTGTCCCCAGAGAAACTCAAGAAAAAGCAGTGGGTCTCTGGCCTTTGGGGTATTTTTTTGTTTTATAAAGAAACTCCT
Source organism: Pygoscelis adeliae (assembly GCF_000699105.1). Lineage (NCBI taxonomy): Eukaryota > Metazoa > Chordata > Aves > Sphenisciformes > Spheniscidae > Pygoscelis > Pygoscelis adeliae. The sequence continues at coordinate 588,417 of NW_008824939.1, read as the reverse complement.
TACAGCAATAATCAACCCTCCCAATATCTGGTTACCTTTTGTTTCCACATGCTACAAGAAGGATTGTGGGATTTTTTTCTTACCTCATGTGATGACTTCATCATTGACAGCCTATCCAGATTGTGATAGATGTATAAAATTTTACTGGTCAGTAAAATTTGAGGTGAATTGAAGATTTTATAAATATCTTTCAATGGGATACTCTTGCAAATTAACATAAAACATTTGAGTCAAACTTCATAAACACAAAGAGCGATGAATCTAGATACTGTGGGATTTCCAAGACAGAACTTCCCTTTTTCATCTGTTTACAGAACCTTATTTCTGCCTTGTTTGGTTCTGTTTGGTTCTTGCATACAGACAATTTTCACTTAGGGATTTCTGAGGTGTCAGTAGGAAACATCTAGCTGTAGACAAACCTGCTACTTGACTAGCAGTGCAGGTAACTGTAGCTCATTGAATAGCATTTTGTACTAACACTTGCCCTCAACAGGAAAAAAGTCCTATTTCACCAGAATGCATTCAGCATCAGGAACAGAGGCTGCAGGGAACAACACTGTCTGTAGAGGACAAAGCAATAAATAGAAACACTTTTTCCCAAAATATGCCAAAAAGTAATTGGAATTTTTACAGGTGTTTATTATTTTAAATTCCTTTCTGAAACAGAATGTTTAGCATTTTCCATTCCTGCAACATTATCTGTCCAACTACTTTATATTAATGGATTGGTCTTACAGAGAAGGTACAATTGTTTTTCAGTAATAATTCAGGTCTAGCAAATGAATGAAGAGCATGACAGTTCACTAAGAAGGACAGGAACAGAATTCAAACCTACCAGTTGAGCATTTTCCGCTTCAGGACAAAAAAAGAAAAACATGTGAAGTGTTCTGCGTCTTATGCCTTAAAATAAACAGACACCCAAAGGTTCTCTGTACAGCAATGGCAGAACATTTCTTGTTATGTAGGATATCTACACAAAGTGGCTGCAAAACCTGTTAAATCCAAAGATACTCTTCAATATTGCCAGTAGGGTTCTGATGTGAAAAATAGGCCATATGAAGCATTATAGTTCCAAGTACTTATTATAGCCACCTGAAGAGCAAAGTGGTCTTCACAGGTTTTGAGATGTGCTAGAACAAATTGCATGTGATTCAGTGGGGACAAATGTAAGGTAATGTGGAAGACTACTCAACTGCAAAAGTACAGATTGAGAAAGGGGTACTTAGGTAGCAGTTGTATAGAAAAGGACTAAGGAGTTATTTTGGATCACTACCAATATTAGTCAACAGTGTCATTCGGGTTTCAAAAAGGCAGACATCATGCTGGGATATGAAAACAGAATCCTGTCCTGCAAGATGTGAAGTAGTTCTTCTGCTCTGCTCAGCAGAAGCTGAAGGAAGTTAAAAGCAGAAAGCGTTAGCAGAAAAGCCACAGCTGAAATAATGTGTCCAGCTGTAGATACGACACTTGTAGAAAGACGGTGACCAGTCAGCATCTAGAGGAGGGCAATGAGGTGCTCAGGTCCCAGAAACATGACCTAAAAGGAAAACCAAAAAATCTGAAGTTATTTGTCTGGAGAAGAGAAAGCAAAGAGACCTGGTAGCAGTGTAACATATACAAAGAGCTGCTGTGAAGGAAAGGAAGAATCTATTCTCACGTTTGTGAGGGGCAGTACAAGAAGTAATGGTCTTCAGATTATGTGTTAGGATTAGATTATTTATTTTAATAATAAAGATAATTAAAGACAGGAATAGACAGCTTGGAGATGTAGTGGAATCCCCTTTATTAGAAGTTAGACAAGCATCTGCCAGAAATGGTGTAAGGATAGTTCATTCTGTCTTTGGGCAGTGCCGTAGATTCGATGATCTCAACATCTTACTCAGCCCTTGAATTCTTTTAGGTTCTGAGGTTCTGATTATCTGATAAGTATTTGGTGAATATTAACAAGCACTGAGGTGTGGCTGATGTAAACTGGCAGGCAAGCAAAAAGAGATACGAGGGTGGTATGCAATTTGTCTGAAGTCTCCTGGCTTTAGTAAGAAGTCGTGGAAGTGGTGATGGGAGGAATGAATTTCCATGTGTAACAGTAAAATCAGTAATCAGAACAGAACTAGCATAGCCCACCTCTCTTCCTGCACCTGAATTTTTCAAACAGAATTAAAATTTCTAGTCTTAAACATTATATGCAATTCAGAATGAATCTGATAGATAGAATGGATTTTAATAGCATGCCTTAACTACATTAAGGATGCAGACTTCTGAGATGCAAATATAAAATGCTCATGTCTACAAAACCTTTGCAACATGGATGCTGTATATATGGTAATTTCTTTGTTTTTCATCGGAGAAGCCAACCTGTTAGCATTAGCTCTGCAGCAGAATTACTTGAAAAGCAAAAAATGTCATCATGATATCACCTGCAATATTAATTTTTATTAATTTATATACATAGCTATTCAGAAAAAACACAGACAATACATAACCTATCATGAAATTCAACAGTTGTGCTTTGTACAAAAGTTGATATCCTTCATCAAATAACAATGATGTACTTTGTATGCTTAGAAAAGCCTTCCGATCCGTGTTTGTCATTCTCAAACATAAAGATTGCATCTTTGATTTTGCTAGCATTAGTATTTGGAAGATAATCAACGCAGAAATGCTCGGGTTTGACAAGTGGTATAAGATTTCAGTAAACACGTCTTCTCTCTCAGGGAGATATTGGAACCAGATAATATTAAGGGAAATTATACTGCTTGGAACTCTGATCTTCAAAGAGAATATAAGTAGAGATTGAAATCAGAATGGACATTTAGGGATATTAAATGCAAATAAGGCTTCAACAGAGGCTCAAAGATACAATTAAATCATGGAAATATGCACAAGTTCAATAAGTGAAAACATAAAATACTTTGGGATGGAAGGTTGTATAAACATAAGCTTATTATTGCTAAATTAATATTTGGAGTTAGCTGGAGTATTTTGGTAATATTTAAATTGAAAATTCTGATTTGTGAAAAGTAGGATGCTTTGTGAAAACTTTCAAAGACTTTTAAGTTTCTTTAGAGAGAAAATTCTTTTAAGAATTTAAATTAATTCTATTCCAGCTATTTCAAAACAGAACATTCTGAAAGCGTCTCGCATTGGTTTGCCTACTGGATATAATTGTAAGACGGTCACCTCAAAATGGAATATTTAGATTAATCCAAAGTATTTTTCTGCACTTTCTTGTGATGGAACATTTCTGATATTTGTATTTGTTTCCTTTCCATTGCAACACTAAAAGAGATTAGAACTTACGATATTCCCCTCAAAGAAAAATGTCAAGTCCCTGTTGATTGTTTCAGAGTATTTTTCTTTAATGGTATTAAAAATGGGTCCTCTAATAAAAGTAAAGGGTGGTTAAATATAAATACTTATTCTAAAATAAAAAAGCAAACAATTCACATGAATTATGAAAAAACTTTATTTTATCCCTAATCTTACAATTTCTAAGGATACCATATAAATGGGAAACAACTAGAATGTGAGTTCAACAAGCATATGTACATTTATAAGTAAAATATGAAAGTAGTTTTAAATATGTACTTTTCACATCCCTCAGAAAATCATTAGGATTCTACCAGATGGCATTTATATACCTTATTGTAAAATGTATCTGATGACATATATGTTTCACAGGCAGTTAAAGGATAACAGAATTTTACATTCAGCGACCACCTACAAATCTTTTTTAAAGATAGAGGTTAGACTGAGTGCATTAGCAGCCTAACCACATATTTAGAAAATGAAAGATTAAGCTAACCCTTATCATGTGAGCTCAGAAAGTACAGTTGTAGTTTTAGACTGCAGGATAAAGAGGTTAGGGTCCTTTTGCAGAGATAGAGAGATGCAGAGAGTAGGATAAAGGTGAGAAAAAAGAGAAAATCTTAAGTACTCTCATGTATTTCAGTTATTGTAAATACCATGGAATAAAAATGTCAGTTCACGAGCCTCACCTTTTCTCTGCTTTCCCCTCCTGTTCAGTGTCTCTGTCCTCAACACTTCAAAATCCATTTAAATTCTGCTTTCCACTACTCCAGATGTACAGTTTGGATGAGGAACACATAGGAAGTTTAAAGCATCCTCCTCCACTTGCTAGCTGCTATAGAGATTAACTGCACATCTGTATGGCAACAAAAATGTGGAACTGGATGCTAATGCCACCAAGAACATTTCTGGTTTTAACGCTGGAAATTAAATAACAGCCTAACAAGAATTAAGGTTGCCTGGAAGATTCCTGCACCTCTCCAAACTACAGAGTTCAGCAAAACTCACATTTTTTAACAATGTGTTTTGAATATCTCAGTCTTGATTCTTACTGCTTTAAGTTTTGTTCTGATAGTTCATAAGATACATTCTGTCTACTTTTTCTTCTTAGAGCAGGATACTTAAACCAATCTAGGGCAAACTATCATCAAATTTGTTGTTAGGCGATACACCCCATCTAAACACATAGCTGGTCTCCCAGGAACAGCACTTCATGTACACTACATATCAATGTGCATTACATGTATAAAATTTTACAATCCCTTTGCCTTTACAAACAGGATACCATATCTGTGATTTTAACACATGTTAGTTTTTCTAGTATATAAATGCTGCAGTAATGAAGAGTTCTGTTGTTTTTTGTTTTTACCTTAAGTCTGTAACTCCTATCTTTTAGAGTTCTGAGCTTTGCTAAATATGATGTTCCCAAAGGATAATAGTGGGAAATCATGTTATCTCAACATGTTATTTGTCAGGGTGTTTACTGGAGCAAAAGGGGATGTTCCTCCTGCTTTGATAAATCAAGCAAGCATGTGTGGCAAGAGGAAGTTGATTTTTATCCCTGTAACATTTTAGTTAAGATAAGGAGTGCAGTGAATCTCTCAATTGTCTCTACACACCGTACTTTGGATCATGTTGCAGAGGAGTCTCAGAGTGCAAATTAATTCCTTCTGAGTGAAACTAAACTGGAAGATGCACAATAGGAACACATCTGATACACTCCAATTGCAAATGGACATTCAGTTAATGGTCTAAACTACAGCTAGTCCAAAGTAAAAAAAAAAAAAAAAAAGAAAATATGTAATGTAAACTTCAGATCTCCTCAGCCCCAACTATTTGACTCTTCGCTGTTTGACCACAATATTTGCTGCTCTAAACATAGCCAGAGAGCAATCTACTCCCTATGTAAATGGTGGTCTCCCCAGCTGAGGTTTGAGGTATGTTTTAAAACTGCAGCCAGTATGAGGAAATTACCGCTGAAGGCAAATAGAGTTTTAAAGGATTGACCCAAATCTCATTAAAGTTGCTGGATGATTCCAATCAATTTTACTGGGTTTTGCACTAGACCTAGAAGCTCCAGGTCTTGCTGCCTACTGTTGTCTGATAGCATTCAATAATCTTAAAAAAAACAGAAAGAACCCAGTAGAGCAAATTCTCTGTATGAGTCAAAGAAGTGATTTGAGTAGAGAATGTAGTCATAACTCTTACTCACACAGATTGTTTCATTTAACAGGATGTGAGTGAAGATTAACATATATTCCCTCATCTGGAGGAACATATAGCTTGGAAACATCTGAAAAAGTAAAATAATTCTTCAGAATTCCCAGAAGACTCATTAGACATGACTGACTTTGACTTAAACAAATTAATTCTAAGATAAAACCAAATATTTTGGTATAAATATATCTGATATACCAAATATTTACTTATTACAATTTTTCCTTTTTACAAATTATCAGCATCCTACCATAATAATTAATAAAGGAAAGAAAAACAAATGAAAATGTGAATATGCTTTGTGAAAGGTAAGACATTTTGAATAAAATATTTTTGGTTTTCAGTCACTTCTGCGCAAGAAATGTATTAAAATATTGTGTATATATATATCTATCTAGCTCAAACTGTGAGACAGAATTAGAATAATCAATTGTTTATAGTGTATTTGAAAATAAATTGGATGCTTTGATATTTAAGTGTCTTGATAGCGTATTTTCTAGTAGGTCTCTTTGTCATGCTTTAGATAATTTTCTGAGAAGGAGATGAAAGAAAAGAGTAAAAACCCTACCTATAGCCATGTACCTTGTTTCATCTTATTTAGGAAGAGTAGGATATTGCTCCAGACTTTCACCACGTTAATGCAGACATTAGCCTAAAACCTGACTTTGCATTCTCATCGCTGGCGTGGCATACAACTTCCTCTATTTTGGTCTCCAAGCAGACAATAAAATTCCAGCCTTCCCTGAATTAAAAAGGCAAGTAAGCAGCAGACATAACTAAAGAACTCTGCCTGTCATCTGCTCCCAAAAAGTCTCACCAGAGAGTCTTTCTTCCATCTTTGGAAACTGGCATCCTCAAGCCAAATGAGCCCTCTTCATTTTTTCCCCACCTTTAGCTCTACTGAAGTCCCTCATTTACCTCTTGTAGTATATCTTTATCTTGCTCCTTAGCTAAAGGACACCCCTTGAAACAGCTCTTTCTGCTGACCTCTCTCACATATAGGCCTGCTGTCTGAAGGGATTTAGCTTGGGTTTTGCTTACTTCCTTGCCTAGTCTCCCAGACCCAACTCAGAAGCAGAATGAAAATTCCACTCATTTATAGAGCAATTTTTGCATTGTATGGTTCCATCTTGAGGCTCTTCTGCTTATACCACTCACAGGGAACTGCCTCCCAATTCCCTGAGAACCACTGTCACATTTCCTGTTATGGTAACAGTTTTAGTGCTGCTTCTCTCCGCTCTAGAGTGACAGCCTCTGAAATGGCTTTACCAACAGCTGAAACATACGTTGTTGGATGGGTAACCACATTTCTTTCACCTGCTGCTGTACTCAAAAGACTTCTGATGGGAGAGCATTGGTGAAATCTCTCCAGAGCACTAAGTTCTATGGCTATTAGGATGAAGTCAGGCAATTCATTCTTCCCAGTTCTACAGTATCAACCTTTTTGTAGATTCCTGGAAGTATTGCTATATTGATTAACCTTAGCCTATAACATCATTATAAACTTTGGCTAGGAACTTTAAAAAAATGGTGAGTATAATCAGTTAATTTAGCAGGTGTGAGCTAAAGACCTCAAGTGCTTTAATCTAACCATAGTTCCTTCAGAGTATTTCTTCTCAAGGACAAAAACTGGTTTTATCCTTTGTCTTGATTTTCCCAGGACTCCTAACTTTCCAGTCAGGTTTCTAAGCAGTGCTGTAAGCTAAAAGTCCCAGGTTTGTTGTTATAAGAACCAGGTAGTATCAGAAAACAGCCGTGCCATAAAAGCTATGTTAAATACGTACTATTTATTTACTGAGTATAGCCCTTCCTTTTATTTACATTCTTTACCAAAAGATGTTTCTCTGAACCCTCTGGTTCACCCTGTTTTGATCAAGGTGGAAGTGTCAACCATCTATATTTGTTTAAATGTTCTGATTGAATAGATGATACTCAGGCTGGTTTCTGTGGTGTCACTGGCAGTACAAGGTAGGTAGCTGTTGCCAAAGTTTATATATGAAGTGTTTCTCAGTGATAATGAGGTCACATTCAGTTGGTCATTATAAGCATAACCTTCCTGGTTCAGTGCCAAGCTCTCAAGTATCCCAGTTATTTCTATAGTGTTGTTTCTTTATTTTCAAATTACACAGGCCTGCTCTTTTTAACAGACTTCTTTCACTTTTCAATAACTGGTGGAAGAGCCATGCAGCAGGCGTTGTTTGTAATGAATGAGAAACGGTCTCTGCATCTTCTTTTCCTTTTTCCCCATACACTGCTGGATTCCAGGATTCTCATTCCCACCAGTTGTGCCTCTGTGGCCAATAGATGTAATATACGGCTCAGGACAATTCCAAATATTAGACCTTGGCTATTTTTCCTCAAATTTCCAGTGTATTTTACAGTTATTTGTATTATCATGAAGTAGGAAATAATTCCATTTAAGATGCTTTATCACTTAGGACTGCACCTGGTTTCATTTAAATCAGCGGTGGAAGTTTGACTGCTTTCAGTGAGAGGAGGTTCAGGATTTATGTGGAATAAGGGCTTGAATTTGTGGTTTCTTCTGAATTTTGTTTGTGTTTTTGTTCTTTCCAGTAGGGCAATATATTGCTCCTTCTTCTGTTGCTGTTGGCACACCTTGGAAGTAAAAAAATGGAAGCCAATAACTTATTTTCATCCAAATAATCTATTGCACCTCATTAGCAAGATTCTTTTACTATTTCTAAGAAAATATTCACAAAATGCTAAAGCACGCAGCAGACTGTGAAGACAGGAAGGCAGAAAATATTTTGCTTTGGAGAAATACTAATGTATTCCAATGTCTTAGTGATCTGTACAAATTACATTTAAATATCTATATCTGTAAAAGATAGGTCTCATACAAAATTCAAACATAAAATTCATAGTTAATTGTTCCTAAAATATTTCCAGCAAAAACTTTACCATATAAAGATGTTTCATGTATAGAAAATGTTCATGATAAGGTTTCAGTAATGTCTGAATGACATAAAAGTTTAAATCCCTTTCAAAAAAGTGGTTAAGGCATATATTGAAGGCATAAGTACCAGCAGCTTGCAAAAAACACGGCAGAATGTTCAGCCTACTGAATTAAGGCTCCTAACTTCACCCAGCTTGATTAGCTGGCTAATCTCCTCAGGCTTCCTGTGTAATTAATGGAGAGAAATAGCTTTCTTCCAGTGCCAATCCATGGCAAGAACCTAATTTAAGTGCTTGAATTGTCCCATGGAAGAACCTGTTTCTCTTCAGTGACTATAAAGAAACTGAGCTGGCTAACCTAGGTGCATCAAGTTTGGTTAAAAACACTCGTAAGGGCTCAGGTTCCTGGAAGTGGAACTTCAGTCTTATAACCACTTAAAGTGTTTTTGCAAGTTTTTCCTTGGGGCTGGTCAAACAATTTAGATAGAGTTCCTCTATCTAAAGATTCCTCTGCTGGAGTCTTTAATTCTTTCAAATTACCTGCAAACAAATAACTGCTTTTACAAATGCACTGGTTTATCTAGAATTATTTAAATGTTGAACATAACAAATGCTACCCAATTAGTTAGGAATTGCCTTCTGAGATTCACCATGTTTTCTTTTGCAAGTTGTATTGTAGTTGTTTCATCGCTTAAGTCAAATATATTTTCCCATTCCCTGATGAGCTGGTTAGTATCTATAAGCCATTTGTGCTGTGACCCTAACTGATTTTTTTTTTTTTGACAAAAATACATATGCTTTTTATTATGCAAACCTGTGTTAAGACCCCAAAATTTAGTCTCCCAAAACAGATTTCAATAGAATGTTCATAAGAAATTAACACAGTGACATGAAGACGACTAGCCCAAAAGTGGTATTTGTGAAAAATATTCCTATTGTTGTTCCCCTACATAAGAAATAGTAATTCTTACTGATTTGCCTGTTTATTACCTATTAATTTTCCTGCAAATAAAGATTTAGAGTCTGAAAGCACCAGTGAGATAATGCAAACGCTAGTGAGGGATTTCGTTAATGCAGTAGCCCAAAGCACATTCTAGTGGTCAAGTATGTATTTCTGAGTTCTGATATAAAAGTATAAATTCATTGGAGAAATGTGATTGTTAGGATTTTGACTTCATCATCCAAATTATGTACTTGGAGGTGATATCTCCTGTTACAGCTTCCAACTGGACAAACTCACTCTTTCTCTTCCTTTTAACCCATTTGCACTAGTTTTCATCATCCTCCAGGTGATTCTTTTGACGAAAAAAAGTGGTCATAGATCTCCTTTCAAAACATCTGCATAAACTGCTTTCTACCTTGACCTCTAACTAGTTTGTCCACCTAGCTTGAGGACAGATGTTTTTTAAACAGGACTACAGCTTTATCAAAGGATTTTGAGAACTATTTCAGAATGATTGAGCTTATTTTACGGACAGATGTACCTATTTTACGAACCTTCCTTTTTAGTCACCATATGTTGTTAACAATGTCATTGGTAAGGCAACTATCGGTGTTAGCAGCTAGTAGGAATTCTAGAAAGGATTTTTATGGAACTGGAATACATATGCTGAAAATGGCTTCTTCTTTTTCTGCTATTATTATTATTATTATTATTATTATTATTATTCCCACTTTTCCCATGAAGCAAGTGAAGCAGAATGATCCTGCCTTCTCTTCATATCTTTATCATTTTTTTCTATAAAATCCTTCTTAGTGATTCTTTATTTTTGTAGTGTGGTGGTTAGTGTAAGGAAGAGTTTGTTTATCTTTTGATTCTCTGGTTAGAAGACTTCCTTTTGGAGAAGAGAGAGGGAAGGTATGATAAGGCGGGAAGGAAAGGAGACAGCAAAATAAAGGGTGAAAATTCTCTCAGAACCCATTTTGGTATCTCTAGTGGTGTGAGGGTGGCTGTGAAGCAGAACACAGCACACTGGCACTTCAGATGTCATGCCAAAAGTTACATTAAGTTACAACATTGCTGACTGAAAACACATCTGCTTTGTTTCAGATGTGTGGTGCACTTTGCTCTCTAGCTCCATCTGATGGAAGTACTTCAGTACGTGAATCTCCAGATGTGACCGTATCACGATTTATGTTCATCCATATTTTGTATTTTCTGAAAGTCACGTCAGATCACAGTATTCAAAATTTGTGTACACTCATGCACTACAGTATAAATATTAGGGAAACCTTGCTTCCCTAAAATTTCCTGCATAAATAGCAGCATGGGCAAATGACCAAATCTTTATTAGATCTCTTTTTCAAGCAATAATTTTAAATGATAAGTAGCAAATGCTGTAGAAACCTGCACTGCAATGAGAAACACAGCTATAGAGTGTCAGTGATCTGATTTCATTCTCATAAAGTTGTTAAACATTGCAGAAAAATATCAGTTCTCTTCTTACCTACCTTTTTTTTGTCAAGTATTTTGGTTTGTCAGTTAAGAAGAGAAAGAGAACCTCTTGGAAGGATGCTAAACTATAATTTAAATGAAAATAAGGAAAAAGAAAATAGCCAAGCGGCCCAGCTACTAGGTTCTCCTTCTCTGTTCTGAGTCTAGCATTTGGAGACTTTTTCTTTGCTTCAAAATTAATTTTATACTTTGCTACAGCCTTTTGTTCTTCTGTTTTTTCTTCCTGCGTGGAACCGTCCCCTCCTTGCATCAGTCAAAAAACCTATCAAAATTCCATGCCTGTGGTTATCCTATAAATTATGTGGCAATATTGGAGGGAAAATGAATGAAAACCTGTGCAAACTCTGCTCTTTCTTTTGTTCCCTCTGGCTTAGAAAAAAAATTGTGCCCAAGGCATCACCATGCCATGTCTCACGTCTGACAGCAAAAAGTGTTAGTTTTGTGATTTGTTAGATTCAGAAAAGGACAGTGAAATTTCTTGAAGACAGCTTCTCTTTACACAGAGCCTAGGTCTCTCGTATTTAACATACTTCCTAAATGAGTATCAGCAGGTATTTAACTGGTGTTTATGAAAGGAATGACCAGCTGGCTTATTGTCAGTGGACCTATCCAGCTTGGCTGTGCAAGTGAAGGCCCAACTGGGCCAGGTGTTTTCCATCATAGCACACTCTCAAAGTGCTGCTCTTACGCCTGAACGAACCCCACACATCAAGCAGTAATTGTGCCCTGATTTCTGTTCTAATGCACATTGCAGCATGAAATAAGTTACATTCCATCTTGTTGACACAGCGTGCTTCAGCTGCTGGTGTGGCAAGTTGTTTCTTCACTGAAGCTGAACTAAGACATGTCTGGCTTTATTAGACAGATTATCTTATTACTGTTTTCTTGGCAGTTCCTCACAATGGCACTTGCATGGCACCATGAGAAAGTGAATATCCAGAGCACTGAAAGTGCATTAAGAAAACAAGTCACAAACATACGTACACTTCCAAAAAGTTATTTGGGGACAGAATTCAGGGACGGTATCATCTGTTCAGCAGCAAACAGAGGGTTAACTTCATGTGACTACATTAACTTCCCCAACAGTGGAAGAAACAGAGAAAACTGCCATAGGTCAGTTAAGCTCCTGTGATAAAAGGAGAGTCTACAGACATCCTCCTCAGGCATAACCCCTTATCCATGGTCTTACCTATGTGTACTTTCTAGTCTGATTGGGTTAGTTGATTTTGCTTTCTCAATACCCTGTAGCTTAAATGTGTGGGAGCGATCAACCCACTTGGCTAGTTTGGCTGCCTCTCTTTTTCTGCCTTTGGCCCCAAACTGTAGTGTTCCTTTTTATATATCATCTCAGCTTCAAGAGGAGGGCCACAGAATACTCTATATCAGGTTAACATATGTAGCCTAAGAACTTACGCACTCTTAGAAGATAGAAACTATAATTTGAGCCTCCTCAGGATAAAGAAGCACTGAGATTTCTGCTTTCTGGGAAAATTCTCTAGCTGTTCTCTACACTGCTTTGTGAAAAATGTCTCCTTTCCCCTTCTGCTTTTTGAATAAGTGGGTGTTTTGTGTGTAAAGTGAAATACATCCTGTGTTTTATGTGTCTAAAGTACTCTTAGATTCGGTCATTGAGGAACTTGGATAGAGAACTTAGGCACAGGCATGCTTTATGAGTCCCAAATAGATCAGATGAGACGGATACCAAAAAAACAGTCAGTTTAGCCAAATTATGGCCAAGTGTTGGTAATATATAATAGCAGAACTTTTAAAATATTGATGGAAAACACAGTGTTCTTTTGCCGTATATTCTTATAGTTATGCTTTGTTTTATGAAGTGGTCACTTGGTGTTATTTGCTTTTATCTACATTTTCATGTTTGTAATTTATTGGAAAGGAGAAGCATTTGGGGCCCTT
>NW_008824939.1:560345-575587 GCF_000699105.1 Pygoscelis adeliae | reverse complement strand
TTGCAGTTTTATCAGAGGTACTGATAAGGTGGAGGTGAAGAATCTTTACACTTGTATGTTGGTTGTCGTGTACAAGTTCATATAGTTGTCTTCTGCAAAGCACATCTGAGCTGAGGCTCAGATGTTGGAGTCCTGTAAAGAACATGCACTACAAGTCACTGGTTCCTAGAACATGCAAGAGAGCTGCAGAGTCACTCAAACATTAAGGGGAAATTTATAAGCTTTGGCTTTCTCCTCTTGGTGATGGTTAGAACCGTGCCTTTACAATGGTAGCATTCTAAGAAACTGTGCATACCTGTTGGAGGCCGGTTTTTTTTAACTGTAAGGACAAAATGTATTGCTAGTAGGGCTAGAAAGTAGCTGGTACCTGTATTGAAGTAATTAGAAACAGATTGTGGCACCTGAGACTGCTAGCTTTACCCGTACCTGGAGAAATTGTCTCCATTTCTATTTGCATAGCCCTTCTTCCACTGGTGCTGGGAAGGGGGTAAGAAAGATGTAAATGGAGATGGTCCTCCCTTCTGCAGTTACTGCTGCCATCCTGGTAACTGCAGGAGCAGAAAGTCTACCTCTGCAGAGCTCTTCCTTTTTGCTCTTCTTTCTTTTCTGTAAGGATAGCAGTAGGCCCAGGTTTAGTACAGCCCTTCCCAGGAAAATAAAAAATTAAAAAAAAGAAGGAAATCAGAGGTTGCTTAGGGGGTGGAGAGTGGGGACTACATGGCTTAAGGAGTCTGAGGTGGGATTTCATATCCCAGAGAACTGGGGAAACTGGAGGGGATCCCAGTTCAGGGTATAGAGGGAAAGTGGCAGAATCCCTTACAGAGTCCTTAACCTCTATTGAAACATTTCAACCCATCCACTATGCAATCTCCTCAACCCTCATCACTCCCCCAAAGTACCTTTCTTCTCTCATTCCCCCACCCAGATTCCACCACCTGCTTCCATATCTTAAAGGGTGCAGAAGTCTGATGCAATTGAATCCAACTGGTGTAGAAGTTCCAGCCTGAGCAGTCTACACACATGGATCAGATTTCTGGATCAAGGCCTAAGGCTAAAAATGTAGCCAAATATTTCCTGCTTTACGTGAGACCCCACAGTGCATGGCTGTGTCCTGGAACAGCGCATGAACTTTGCAATGTTGCAAATCATGTTTCTCTTTAAAAACTAATTTTCTCCTCTGAAATGTCCATTGAAAATGGTACTAACTTTGATTGATTGATTGTGGTAGAGAATGGCTGGTGGTAATCCTGTTTGGCTTTGTGTTCTTCATTTTACTTTGGGAAAATGTAAGAGAGAGACTACAGTTTCCATTACTACTATTTTTCAGCTGGTACTTCTGTGTTGGTGAACTTTGAACAATCAATCACTGCAATCCAGAAACGGGCTATTCCACTTCACTATTTACAGCAAGTGCACTGCTCACACTGGGATTCAGACAATTTTCCTGAATTTGTATAAAATAGCTCAGGAAATTTTGAGTGCTAAGGACACTGAAGGAATCCTTACTGCATTCAAGAACTGACTATACATAAGAGCTTTTCATTATGTACAGTGGTTTCAAAAGACCTTTAAATCTTGGAAATCTTGGAGATTCTTTATCTTAGTCTGCACATTTTATTTTGTTCTATAAAATTGTATGCCAAAGCAACATCTCTCTTCTGCTTGATCTACTGTAACCATTAAAGAAATAACTTTGCCTATTAAGTTATTTGGGCCATTAGAGCCCAGAATTTCTTCTTCCCTCTGAGGTTGGGGAAAAAGAAGTATGGGCTTTCTAGACAGGGGAAAAATAGGGTGTAGAACAACGTGAGGGAGGTTCAGGCTCTGCAGCACTCTTCGGTTATTGTTATGTATGTTCGCATTACGTAGGTAGGCCTTCTGAGAGAAGAGTTAGGACTTTGGAGATAGTGGCCAGTGAAGCCAACCACTCTGAAAGATTTTTCTAATCTAGTACAGGCAAATTTATGCAGTGACCTAGTGAAGTCATTTTGAATATCAAGAGAAAGACTGATTAGAGAAACTCAGGAGATGGAAATGAAAGATAAGCAAGCCATAGCCATTTGCAATTTTGGAGCCTTTTCCCTTAAATAACCTTACAGGAAATTTTTCATTGAAGTGCTTTATGGGATCACCCTCAGAAGAGAAAGAAATCAGTAGTCAGCTGGCTCACCAAAAAACCCTGATGATGTAAAGTTCAAGAAGCTTTTTCCAGATATCCTGCACTGGAAATATATTTGGACGTGTAAAAATCTCCTTAATTACCTAAAATTTCAGAAACAATTCTATTTGTTTGTCAGTTGCAAAAGATCAGCTTTACATTCCTTCTGTATTTAAAAATCTGTGCTAATGCTACTGCCAGTCATTACTGTTTTACTGCTATTTGTTTTGTTACATTATCCAGCATGTTTGAGCACCACCAGCCTAGGCATTTAATCAAAGAGCCTGTCTCTCTGTAATGATCTGAGAACTGATGAAATACTGTCTGGAAAGACCATGTAACTTAATCTTTGAGAATGGAGCGCAGATTTTTTTTTTTTTCAAAGTAAAGCAATAAAATGAAGAAATCCACACTGTAAGTTATTCTGGTATTGGTTCTGACACAGAAGTGACATTACATTTATTTATAAACTAAAGTAAATTTTCTGATTTAATATTTTCTTTCACTGAAATGAAAATTATTTGAGGAAAACAAAGGGATTTTAGGAATGTTTAAAAACAAAAATATAATTACTTTAACATGATAATTACCTTGAAGAGTTTTAAAAGTAAATTTTATGTTTTTTAAATATTCTTTTATATAATCATGTAATAAAAATTAGTTATCAAGGTAGCTCAGAAAACTTTACAAGTGTTTTGCTAAAATTAAAACTGAGGGCACTTGAGCACTTCAAGTACAAGTTAGGTGTTTTATGGTTATCGGCCCAAGCTTATGAGTGAGGTTGTTCCACTAATAAAAAGCTAACTTTCCTGATCTTTTCCCACTTGAAAAAAGGTGAAAAGGAAATACCCCAGCGACTAGAAAGGAAGGCTGCAGCTGTGAGAATTTCTTCCTAAAGTTCCGAGTCTGGCTTCTAAACGAACCCAAAGCAAGTCTAGTTCCAGGAACAGCAAATAACTGCAAACTCTTCACGAATTAAAAACTGCAGGATTAGTGCAGTTATACTCTCAGACAAAGCACTTTGTTCACTCCATCATAGCAGGTAGTAATGCTTGGTTTGTTTATGGAATCTAAAACTCTGTGGTTTTGGACCCTGGTAAAGTCAAACTTAAAATTGTGCTTGAGTTAAGATCAAATTAGGATCACTATCCTTTCATGAATGTACATCTTTAAATAGATTTCAGATTCCTGTGGCTAGATTCCCCAGACTAAATGAGCTGCCCTTGGCAAAGGACTGGAAAATGGAAGAGGAAGTGAAGGCTTTAAAGCATTTGTGGTTCCCCCCTCTCCAAGCTGGCAGACAGTCAATCCGGTTCCAATTCAGTGTGCTCAGATGCCCCTGGCCTCCAGGAGCTAATCTGGCCGCCAGCAACTGATGCAGGCAAAAGGGCAAGTGCTACTTGCTTTTCTGTGTGAGAATGGGGCATGAGAGGCAGACCTGGGCTAAGATCCTGGCCTTCCGCCTAAAAGTTATCTGTTTCTCTAAAGGAACAGGACATTAAGAATCTTTTTGTATGCAGAGAGTGGATTAATACTACCATTAGGAAAACGGTCTTACGGTAAACTGAACACAATCTTCCATCAGTTTTGTGAAGAAATTTGGAGGGACAGAAGATCAACAGGAGGATTTGGGAAGGAACAGATCAGATGTGAGGATGCTGGACACTGATTGAAACTGATGTTAATGGTATAAGAGGGTGTGTAGTTGACAATAACTTATGTTGCTTATAACTTAATGTGCAGAGGGCTACAGCTCATATTTGACAAATGAGTGCTGACTATAATGTACTTCATTTTGAATGCCTCGGTTTCTAGGAGCATGTAAGAGGACAGATGTTTAAACGTACTGAACATGATGACTCCCTAAGTTAATGAAAGCTTTCATCTTGTGAACCTATGAACAGCAGGGTCCCAGGCTCTAAAGTATGAAATGAAGGGGCATCACATCTGAAAATCTCACCCCCACCCTACCTGCCTCAGTGTATCTATTTACACAGTAAATATTATAATATAGTTCTATATTTCTATATATTTTGTATATACTTTCAACTGTATTTGAAGATACTTCAGATATGTGCAGAAAAGAACAAAAAACATGTGATGATAACAACTGCATACAGTTGTTTTTAACCTCCATCTGCTAAGCTGACAAAAATTGTGCAGTCTGTTGTGTACAAACTGTAACCAACACATTAGTGCAGTGTTTATTGTCCAAATCTGGATGCAGAGTCTTACAATGAATCCTAAACCCCTTTTGTCTGAAGAGAGAAAAAGAAATTAGACACAGCCCCATAGACTGCCCACTAATTTAAGGAAGCTGAAACATACCATGTAAATGCTTTTCAGTGGAAATTAGTATATACATTGACACAGAAGTTTCTCAATATTTTGGAACATATATCTCCACAGAAGTGTAAAAAAAAAAAGCTAGGTAAGAAACAATGTTTTAATTTAATAAAAAAATGAATGAGCTTGTCAGAGCCACAACCATTCCTCTATCTGTCACAGGAAGAATATAGGCACAGAAAAACAATCTCGAAGCAAACAGAGTAGCTTCAGTCAGATTCACAGTGTCCCTCACACTTTTTTTCCTTTAAACCTGATTTATTCTTGGGTTTATCTTTCCAAGGGCTTCTAAAAGGTTTGAACCATGATTTGAAAACACAGAAGAGTCAATAACTAAGTAAATGTCTTCTTGTGGCAGATGTAATTTTTCTTGAAGGTTAAAGCCAAAAGCACTACCATTTGTAAGATAAATTCTTTGCTATTTTTGCTATACTTCTTATTTATTAGCTGGATTTTCCACAGCAATGACTGAGGGATTTTCAAAATGGAGGTATGAGCACATAAAACTAGAAATAAAATGCAACTTCTCTTTAAAGAAATCCTTCGAAATAATTTTTTAAATTTAGGGCATCAAGTTCCTACGTTTCATTCTTCAGAGCAGAAAGGTTAACCAAATGTTGCAGATAGGCCATTACAAAATGTTTTCCTCCCTCCAGAAGGATGATTTTTTGCACTGTGAAGTGCATTGTGCAGTGTTCTGTTGTGATGCAAACTATGGATTTCTGTGGCTATGGGGCCTCTAGTTCAGTGGGAGATCAAGAAAATTCTTCCTTGCTCTCTGATGATATTGTCAAGCAGGATCCGTTTCTGCCAAAACAGAAACAGCCCCTGCTCAAACTCTGTCCCACAAATCAAAAAGCATATCGACTTTTTAACATATTTCTGTTGTACAGTAAGTTATTTTTCCACTGAATTCTGCCATTCTTTCCTCTTTAGTGATTATGTATCTCAGCCTACATCCTTCTACCCAGTGATCTCAGTTTATTCCAATTCAGCTACCATCCACATGATGCTTAGCATTTGCATGCATCTTTTTCCATCCTGGTAGTAGGAACACACGGTCATAGAGAGGAAACTACAGGCTTTGGGCCTCTGCCCGGTGCAATTCAACTGGCAGAGCCATCACATACTGTAGATAAAGAGAGCTGAGTGCATAAAGTGACTATGACTTCATAACTTGCAGTGCTAGCTGATACACCTTCAAACTGCACACAGCAGTGAAATGCCTTTGTGAATAACTGCTTACTGTTATTTCCAAAACATGCTTAGGTTCTGTTAACACTTTCTAAGCTCGTATTTTTTAAAACAAATTAAGTTTATTTTATCCGGGAAAGGAACACAAAGCCTCTGAAACCACAACGTTTTCTGTGCTCCTTTAATATAGAGTTTACTAAAGCCATTTTATCGAATGAAACTTTTAAAATAGACTTGTCAGAGGTTTATGCCAACATTGACTCTAAAATTAATTTTCATAGTTGAATCACACATCTCAAAAGAAATTGGAAGTGATGGAAACAGTGCTACAAAACCAGTGGGGTCTGCAAATCTAATTTGACTTTATGTTACTGTTGTGGTTTAACCGCAGTTGGCCACCAAGCACCACACAGCCACTTGCTCACCCTCCCCGCCCCCCAGTGGGATGGGGGAGAGAATCAGAAGAGCAGAAGTAAGAAAACTCGTGGGCTGAGATAAGAACATTTTAATATTTGAAATATAATAATAATAACAATAATAACAACAAATTGTAATGGAAAGTAAAACAACGAGAGAGAGAGAGAAAAACAAAAGCCCAGGGAAAGAAAGAAAAAAAAAATGTGATGTGACCGCTCACCACTTGCCGACCGATGCCCAGCCAGTTCCCAAGCAGCAATCACTGCCCCCTGGCCAACTCCCCCCAGTTTATATGCTGAGCATGACGTCACATGGTATGGAATGTCCCTTTGGCCAGTTGGGGTCAGCTGTCCTGGCTGTGCCCCCTCCCAGCTTCTTGTGCACCTCCTCGCTGGCAGAGTATGGGAAGCTGCAAAGTCCTTGACTTAGTATAAACACTGCTTAGCAACAACTAAAATATCAGTGTGTTAGCACATTATTCTCATGCTAAATCCAAAACACAGCACTGTACCAGCTACTAGGAAGAAAATTAACTCTATTCCAGCCAAAACCAGGACAATTATATAAATTCATTCTCTCCACGTTCAAACCCCGCAGTGGAGTTCCACCAGCATAAATCAGCATTGCTCTGTTGGTTTCATCAGAGCTACATTGGCTTACTCCCATTCAACCTCAAATCTGAGAAAGTTCAGATAATTAGCTAATATAAGTCACTTAGGTCCTTCAGGAGTTTTGCTGGAAACAGATGGACACCTTTCAATCCTGCTTCAGACTTTGGTTATTGTTGAAATTCACAAAATACCAGCATAGTTGGAAAAAATGTTCAAGTCACATCCCTAATTGTTAGTTGCATTTTATACAGATGCACGATGCCTAAATCTATAGTACCCCCACCTTTATCGAGGTACCTACATTTTCTTCCTAGATCATAAAAGATCATGACAATCCTTCAATAAGAAAGACATTGCATTTATTTTATGACTTGCAGCTTTGATGCAGACTTGGGAGACTCATTAGTAGAAATTAATTCAGAAGTTGTGGAAAGGTTTCTTGTAATTTCAGTCAGATTAGACAAGAGTCCAACATCAAAGTAGGGCTATGAATATGTATTTTTCCCAGAGTTCTGTAACTGTTTAGACTGAAGGGTCTCTCATACAAACTCCCGTCCATAATTCAAGTTGGTAGTGGTTTCTACTATTATTAAATACTTTTAGCGTAAACACAGATGTTTCACTCCATTCAGTTTATTTTAAATTTTTTAATCTGAAAGACTTCCTTAAATTTGATTTATGTTTCAGATTAGTAAAATTAGATGTTTATTGGCTTGAATGAATTAATGACTACTTTATTTGCTGAATCAATTGCAATCAAAGAAACAATCCAGGCTTCTCATGCATTAGATCTAAAAGTCTTGGAAGTATTTAACAGCATCACCATCACTGCAGTTTGCAAAATCATTTGAGGAAACTACTGAGTTTATGGGATGAAAGTAATTGAAATTTTAGTAGAAAGTAGTGAATTTCCTGTCTTGGATGGGTTTAGATAACGCATCTTAGACAATTGTCAATGGAGGCACTGTGCTATACTGTTATGTTCCTACAAACAGCAAGTAAAAACCTCAGATGTCGTGTCATGCTTCTTAATGGTTTTGTCCTTAAAAAAGGTAATAGGATATGTAACTTTCCTAGGTGCTAATCCTAAGAATGCGAAGCAAGCCTCCATTCCTCTCCTTGGCTTTGTGATGAGTTGTCAAAATCACATATTTGGAGTCCTTAGACAGAGGGGACATACAAAAGTGTACACATGCTTTGAAAACCTGGCCCAAGCTGTTTTGTTTTTGTCTCTTTGCCAAAGAATGCTAGCTATTTTCAAAGGCTATTTACAAGTCAGAGGAAGTTCCCACCAGATTAGAACTGTTTTAAGGAAAGTTGAAACCTGGGCCAAATTATTCCACAGCACAGAATCTTTTTAATCTGCACATACAGTTCTTGCATCTATAAAAAGAGTTATTTTTTGATAAGGAAACTGAATGCATTGAACCTGCATAGTAACGTGTCTTTGTCAAAGGCTGTTGTTACAGTCCCTGTGGTTGGTAATGTAAACAAAGTGCTGTAGGTCTGTTTTGATGAAAGATTGGTCAAATAACTATCCTTTTGCTGGATGGTGGCAAACGCTTTGGAGAGCAGTTGTAAAGATTCTGGTATCATTTTACTGTGACCTGAGACATGAAATGAACTGGCTAAATAAACGACGAGTAAATTTGACCTACCTTTAGTCGTAGGCAAAATGTTACATAGTGTAACTATTAATCTGACTATAACTTTAATTCTTTGTTCTCTGCTATTTCTTCCCCTATGGTAAAGAAACAAAGTCTCTGTGATTCACAAAACAAGTTGACAG
Source organism: Pygoscelis adeliae (assembly GCF_000699105.1). Classification (NCBI taxonomy): domain Eukaryota; kingdom Metazoa; phylum Chordata; class Aves; order Sphenisciformes; family Spheniscidae; genus Pygoscelis; species Pygoscelis adeliae. The sequence continues at coordinate 567,072 of NW_008824939.1, read as the reverse complement.
AACTGGAGGCATGTTTTTGTAACTTACTGAGTGCTTGAAGCTCTACTAATTTAGAAGAAGATACAGTCCTTGTCCCCATAGAACAATTTACAGTAAGGATGTCGGACATATCTTGAATGTATGATGTGAGAAAAAAGAGTAATTCCAAAGATGAATAGAATTTCTTAAATAAACTGTATACTCTAGCCACCAAAAGAGCAATTACTTCTGCTTATATCTGACAAATAAAATTTTAACTGTGGTAGGATGCACAAGAAAAATAAACAAAAGCACACTGAAATGTGTATATATAAAAATACTGTACTGGGAAAGTGCAAACCACAATTTTTGACCAAAGTCAATTAAATGAAAAAACATAAATTCTTGGGAGATCTATGGAGCTCAAAAGCATGGACTACTCAGAGTTTAAAGTTGTCTTCTCAAGCCTCTTAATTTGAACACCTTGAAACCAAAGCATTCACATTTACTATCCATTCTGGAGTATTCTGCTCATTCTAGAAAGTCCTGTTGTTCTTGATTGATTATCACAGAAATCTAGTGCACAAAACCTATTTAAACTCCAGATATTGAATCCTCTTTTACTTTGGAGCTATTTCAGCTCTGCGTCCAACAGCATAGTGAAAGCTCATCTCTTGTTTCATCCTTTGGTTAAATATTAACGAATGACACAAAATGTTGAAATTTTATGATTAGAATGAGAAGTGTGTATAAGTGTTCAAAGGAGCTTTTTGCAAAAGCCATCATTAAATGAGTTCTGAATGTTGCAAGATTGTTATGTTACCAGACTTTCTGAAAATTAAAAACTTGAAAATGGTTGGCAAGAAAATTGTGTCCTGTTATTTCTCTCACCACTCTCATTAACATACTCACCATCTCACAGCTAGAAGGATACACTGAATATTTATCTATCACTTTCTTTTTTCATCTTCTTGCTTTTATCTAACGGTTCAATTGCCATCATTTGATATAAATGGCAATGGGCTTCCCCTGCTTTTTAAAGTTTTTTGAATAATAATTTTATTCCACTGGGATTCTCTGTTCAGTGTTGATCTTGACTGAGAGAAAATACTGAATTCCATACCAATGCAAATTCAAGCTTGCAAATTAGTGATTAAGCAGTGGAAGTCTATTTATAGTATATACAAGATCACTGGAAAAAGTTCCGTTTCAGGAAAGTATACTTTTCTGAGAAAGCTGTCTAACACACTCATTTTTACTTTTACACATTGTGTAATTAACATGCATAAATATATTTTTTTATATAAAAAGTTCATAACTTTTTAATTAAAATTGAGCAGAGAGAATTATAACCTGGGATTATTGTTTTGTTAATTTCTTGAGCTGTGCAAAATGCAAACAGTAGAAGGCTTTCAATATAATCCTTCAAGTCTAAAATATAAAATATATTATCTTTAAAACAGGCACATTGACGTGGTCCCATGGTTCATATTTTTTATGATTTTTTTAGGCCACGTTCTTATTGGCAATTCTATTTGCATCAGTGTAGTTCCACTGTTGTAAGCTGGGGCACAAGGCCTTCAGGCTGTGTTGTCTCTACTGGGCTTAGAACAAACCTTAGCAGCTCAGATAGAGCAATCCCAGCTGTCTGCTCTCCTCTAGAAACATCTTCTAGGTGTTTAATATCTCTTTATCTCTCTTGCAATCCAAAGGGCTCTTTACCCGTTTCAACCACACCAGTCTAATAGGCTCATTCTCCATCACAAATCAAGATGTGTGATGGAGGCTTTTGAATCTGGAAGAAAAAGCTGACTCTCGCACTGAGTGCATGGCAACACTCTAAAAAGATCTTGTCAGCACGTTGTCTGTATTTTTCTGGGCAGTTATTCCAGAATGAATCATTTGCGTACAGGAGTACCTCTGTATCTCTATGTGCATATCTGTAAGGATATCATTCTATTACTGACATGTACATTAGTGGAATCTTTGTATTTTTCATAGCCTATCTTATTTTACCTAATTCTGTGGTAAAGCTAAATTAAAGTAATGCATTTATCATTTTGCCTCCAAGACTCACTGCCTAGCTCACCTTTGTGGAAGTAAGTTCCACAGTCACAAGCAACGGTTACACAAGTTCTGATTCCCCGGCTCGCAGTTCTCACCTTGAAGTGAGCTAATGTTCTCAGACTGTCAGTATTCACACATAACCACCTCGGTGCTGTTTCCCCCCCCCTATTATAATGTATAATGGAGATTACCTACTGCAAGATGCGCCGTTTCAGAAGTCACCATTCTTTCTCTACACTAGAGAAAGCATTTGTTTAAAAGCTGCTTTCCCCATGCAAAACATCTTCCACTGAAATGGAGAGGAATAAGCACAGAAAGTCACCTGAACCACAACAAATGGTGAAAATAGCAATCTAGAACACCAGGAATCACAAGTGCTGTCTTACTTTCTTACACTGCTAACTTATTCTTTAGTAGTTACAAATTAAGTTGCCTGAAAATATGACTGGGAGCCTTATGTGGCCATTTGCTAAATGAACAATACCTGCTTCTGCCTAATTCTAGGAATTATGGAGTGTATTCCTTAAAAAACTATAAGTTGTGCAAATACTGAGCTATCGTTGGTGGGAGTGGGATTGGAGGATGCTTTAAAAAAAAAAAATCACTCTACTATAGTAGGAATTCTTTTTAGACTCAGAAAGTCCATTTTCTGAAAAGGATCAGAAAGGAGAATGACTCCACAGATTTATGGTTCTTCATAATTAAACACAATTTTCCAATGTAATGTCACACGAAATAGCTGCAGCATAAATCGGATTCCAATTTTAAATGTATTTTCTATCTCCAAGTCAATACATTTTGCTCAGATGCTCAGTAGGTTATGTTCTTATGCCTTCCTCAAGAGACAGACAGTAAGGCCAGGTCAAGTCCAGTATTTTAACTAGGTAAGATACTAGGTAACATACATTTTTGTGTCTATCCCTCAGTAAGGAAAGAGAGGTTTAGCTGAATAGCTTTGTCTGTTCCTATCCCATCAGACTTTGAACCCCTGTAAAAAGTAAATTCCACATATAAGGAATATTTGGAACCACACTCAAGAAGCAAGAAAAACAGACTATAATAAGCAACATACACACTGTATTGAGCAAGCCATTTTTAAAATACGAGAGCTCCAATAAATATCAGAACTGTCCCAGCTAATAGGAAGCTCACTATTAACTTTAGGTTAAAGAATTCCATCTTCTTCAAGAATCATTAGACATATCAATGACAACCATAACATTAGCCCTGTCTTGTTGGATTAATTCTTGGAATTCCCCCAAGCAGCAGGCGAAAACAGCATAGTGATGCTTCTACACTTCAACACTTGCAACGATTTTTCTTACACTATCCTCTAAAAGGTACATTTCCAAATTCAAATATATACATTATGTACTCTTAATGTCCTTATGACAGTTATCATAAGCAGAAAGAATGAGGAATAATTGTCTTCTATATACCCAAAGCTGGCATGCAGCAGTCATTGCCAATTGATGAGCAATTGTTAGTGTGGCATCAACATGTATTTTAAAAATGTTCCTTTCTGGATTCTTACACCAGGATCCTACCTTACCTGTAGTTGATCTACTTTCTCTGCTTGTTACCGAGATGATGAATATCTTGAGCTGGGATTTTATCTAATTTTTTCTCAAAATAATAATAACACTACAGAAAATAGTATGTTAGACTTCCCATTATAAACCAGAGTTGCTAAAGCAAGAGGGGATTTTATTTGTAAAGTTCAATCATACATTTTTATCAAATACAAACTATAATAATGAAATGTTCCTATAAATGTCAGCACTTTATCATCCTTACACTCAAAATCCTTTGAAGAAAAAATAAAATGAAGCACACAAAGACAAATGTTGAGCTTAGCCAGATGTGAATTTGCAGTCAGCATTTGATGGACCAAATACCATTTGAACAGAATGGTAGAGAAAATATTTTAAGATTTTTTATTTAAACTAAATAAAATATTTATGCAGGAGAATTTCTGTGGAACACAAAGGCAAGCATTCATCAAGTCTTGCTGCCTGTTTTCCTCAGCTCAGTATTATGGTAAGTAAAACTGTATGAGTCATAGACCAAGAGCTTTATACATGTTTAGTTGTGTGGGTGGATCCTCACATTGATGTTGACTTGCCACAGCCAGCTGTCTGTGTAACCTGTGGAGTAATCACTGATAAACTCAAAACACAATATCCTTTACCTGCATTCCTGGGTAGAACCTGTATATCATTTATTACAGTACAGAGATCCCCTTCTTAATGTGATAGAAAGTTTTCTAGAAATAATCTAGTAGTACTGAAGAACTGCAGTTCAAGGTAAAGAAAACTGATTACTGACGTGTTTTTCCCTGTAGGCAAAGGTCATGTATCCAACCTGCCTCTTCTAGCCCAGTCCCCTCTCAGACTTGATAATTGCTTGTCTATATTTGGTATTTTTAAAAACATGAATGAAAAACAGATTTTGTGGTGGTCTGAATGCAAGTTGGGATATTACTGAGTCAAGACTCTGTTCAGATACTGTTTTCACTGTAGGAGAATATTAATTGCCTTAGCCTGGGTGAGCCTTTACTAGCTGAAAACATAGTCCATCTAAATGAGACTGTATTGTTTTAGACTTGAGTCAACCTGAGTCAGGCAATACTTAGTATTGTTTCTCTTAAGTTACATGTTTTTTCTTCGTATTATTTACTAATGTACTACTAAATGTATTCTCAGATCCTTCCTGTTTATTTTCTTCTATTGTTTTCCTTCAGTTCTTCTTTCTCTGCATTATCTTCACCATTAAAAATAAATTTCCTGTATTTTCTCTTATCTGCTACTCATGCAAATCTCTTTTCCTCTTCCCCATCCTGTATTTCCTTTTCCATTTTCCTGGTTCTTAGATTTCACCTTTCTTTCTTCTTTCGCTTATTCTTTTAAGTCTTCTCAGTTTTTCAAAGTCTCTTTGTCCACCTTCCCCATATGTGCGCTATGAACCCCTTCTGCAGTTCAGAAGGGATAATGGGATTATTACAACTGGTGAGCTGCCTTTTCTTCCCGTGCTAGCCCACTTTACCCTTTATTTAGTGTGAGCGGGTGGCACTTACTCAGTAAATCATAGGAGAGGAGAAACTGGAGAACGGCTGTCAGGGTGTAGACAGAAAACTGTTGTCAGTTCTTGGCAGTGTGCTAAGCGTATATGCAGTTAAGAGTAACCCATACAAAGGCACATGGTTCAAAAAAAAAACCCCACCCCAAAATCCCAAAGGTAACTAAAGCAGTGTTCTCGGGTTCCAGTCCTGTTGCTAACTGGCGTAACTTTACTTTGAGTAATGAATCCCAGGTTAACACCAGCTTGGGATCTGGCCTGAGGTTTGTTCTACGGAGATTTTGCCAACTGCCTCCTTTCCTCCATGCACAGAGTATGGTGAGCACAGCTCCATTGATAACCCTCAACAGTTGTTCCACAGATAGGTTCTGACTATGTAGGATGTCCAACCAAAAGAAAGTGCTTCTCAGAAGGCCAATAAGCCTGCACAGAGCTCCATATTTCTCTGCTTCCAGGTAGCTAACCAGCTAGTTCCCAGTTAACCAGTTTAGAAAGAGCTTAGGTATTTCTGCTTGACAGCCCAGAGCTCTGTATAAACTGGGGAAGCCAAGGTGCACTTTAACTTTCTCCACTAATACCTGCTTCATGCCTTGGTTTCCATGGGATGGAAATGCAGGTGCTCTAGCCAGAAGGTAGTCAGGGCACAGTAACAACAGTTGACACACATCTCTGAGTACTGAGGGAGGGCCGCAGGTTCTTCAGCATTAACAGTACTAACATTAGTCCTCAGAGTAAACAGCCTCCTTCTGTTATTCACTGATCTTCAAAGTACTACTCTTGCCTTTAAAGGTATGGAGAGCCATCAACTGTTTTAAATAAGCATTGTCAAGATTTTTGACCCACTCAAATAACTGATGTTGGGGATTTTTTGTTGTTGCTTGCTTTGGCAGTAAGTTTCTTTTAACAACAAATCCATGCAAAGCCCAAAACCTCCTAACTGTGACTGCTATGGCACTCCTAAACCAAACTGTATGTGCATATCTTTCTAACACAAGCATTCACTCAAGGCACTGTTTATTGTAGGGCACAAGTCATGTTGTTTTAAAATTTTTTTGACAACTGAACTTTTCAGGTTATTTAAACCAGGGAAAGAAAAACATATTTCCCAGTGTCCTTAGTTTTTGTACTGGTGGCAAAAACTATTGTTAAAAGAACCGTTTTTTGCAGGTGAAAACAGTCCTTTGAAGTGTTTTAACAAAAAAAAAAAGAAAAAAAAGGGGTTGGAGAGCCAGCAGGACCCATGTGTAATACAATCCTGATCTGTGCATTTGTGACCTCCAGGGTTGATTATTGTAATTTATTTTACTTAGCAATGCTGCCAGGTGCCTGGGGAAAAAACCCTTCGGCTAGTATAAAAGTAGCAGCTTGTTTCCTCAGCAAAACAGGTCAAAATGAACCAGTCATCTCAACACTGTTCTGCCTGTGCAGGCTTCCTGAGGATAGATATTAGCTGTATGTCTCTGCCCTCATATTGGAAGATATATCTGAGAAATCTCCTCTCCAGCCATAACCACTGACTCTCATAGCAACTGTTTCTTGCAATAGTTAAATTGTGGATGAATGATGGGGGGAGGTTTGTGTATGTGAAAGACAGCTGCTGTACAACATGGTCTCTCCTGTGTTT
>NW_008824939.1:529671-560307 GCF_000699105.1 Pygoscelis adeliae | reverse complement strand
ACATGCTTTTCCTATTTTTTTTCACTACCCTGACAACATACACTCTGGAAAAATATAAAGAAATGTAGAAATGACAGTAATGAGCAAACTATTGCTAATACTACTGAGCCTCATGCTGTAATCAGAGAAGTCAGTGAGAGAGTTTGTTGTCATTTGCCAGTGACTGCAGTCAAACAATGTTTTCTTTCTGTGTACTTGTATCATATAAGAAGGATGTTCCAGCAACATCAGAGTAATAGAGTTGATATTCAGCATGTGACAGTTTAAGATGAAATTTATTCTTATAGTTTCGTGAGTTTATAGCAATCAACATTATGCATCAGGCTCATGTAAACTAGTGACGTTTTATCAATTTTAATATATTTATATACTGTGGGTATGGTTTGTCAATTTAGTCTAGGCAGAATTATTTCATTTCTCATAAGCTAATAATGCGTTCTGTACTAGCTACTGTATTTTATTAGCGTGAGACATGTCTTTTTAAGGATCAAGGCCAAAACCACAATTATTATTTCTTCTTATCAACATTCAGCTTTCACAGGCAATTACAGCTTATGCATATTTTATAACAAGCATTTGGAGCACATGCTGATTATGTAGTACTTGCTCAATGCCTTGTAATATCCAAGAACGCTTATGGCAGTATACAGTATTGTGGGATCTTACAGTATGAAAGAACCCTTGTCCCTTTAGTCACTTACATAAACCAGCGTTTTTTGCTCGGCAACCCTGCTATATCTTGTTTGTTTCAATTATTAAAGATGAAAAGAAAGGAAAAATATTTCTGCTTACATTTCTTATCTGTACGTTGGCACTGCATCACCATGTGAAAACAGAACTGCAGCAGAGGAACTGCCATGTGGAAAGAGACCTGCAATCCCTCCGGTATCTAAACATGTAGTCTGCATCTGTTAATGACCAATTCCAGATAACGGAGTGAACCAAGCAAGAAGCCATAGAAAAAGAATGTCTTCATCTTGATCTTCAAGAGCTAGCTAGCAGACAGCTTTTGCTTTGAAACATGAACACTTGTACGTCTCAAAACAGTATGGTTCTATCTAATTTATCCCATCTAATCCTCATTTTTGTTATGCATATAAAAACCTTTTTCTTCACCAGTGCTCAGAATGCCCCCAATAAACTGCGAGAAGAGAAATATGTCTACAAGGTGTGCCATGTGATACACAGAGTCTGAGACAGCTGAGGATCACGTGGTACCAGCTTCCTCACCATCTTTCGATCCTGACCCATCTCTTACAATGAAAAATTAGGGTTGGGTGACATTATTCTAATCTTCTCCAACTTTGCCTCAGTCAAGGATTTTTGAGTGTCAGGGAATCCACATCTGCCCCTTTAAGACTTCTTTCTCTCTTCTTCGTGCTGTCTCAGCAGCGTTCAACAGAAAGAACTGGAGCCAAGAACTTGGATCAAGATGTGTAATCGTGTTTTGAATTCCACTATGCTTTTGGCTTTGGTAGTAACTCACGGCTGTGGGTTCCACAGCTTAATCATAGAATTCATTGTCAAAGTCATCATGAAGATCAGTATTTTAATGAGATTCTAGCCAAGCCCAGGAAGCATTTAAAAAACTGTCAGTGATTTTTGGGAAGGTTTTATTTAAGAAGCAATAGTCTTTCAAGGAAAGCTTTTCAGAGCTTTCATTTATCTTTATCCAAATTCAGTTTAACGTTCTACTTTCTTCTTATGAAACTCCAGCTTAATATTAATATAATGCTTTTGAAATGGGGAAACTCTGAATACAAATGAAGATGTTTTTATTGCTACGTGGGCACAAAGTGGTGTTTTGCCTGTTCTTTCCCGCTGCTTTCAGGGGCAAGGATAAAACCCTGATCCCTTGGAGGATGATGGCAAGGCTTTCAGGAACTTTAACGGAAGTTTTTCAAGACTTAATTTACGTGACAGAGCTGTACATGAGTGACAAAAATGTTAGAGATGGGTAAATGAAGCCATTCAGCTGAACACCACATAGATGCCATAGAACTCCATTTTTCGACATATGGCTTTCAAATTCAGCTACTCTACAGAAGTTTATGGCAATATATTTCTGCTCATCATGTGTTCTGTGGGAGTTTTCCTATGCAGTATTTTAGAACTTTTAATGTTCACAGTCTCCCATGAAAATTCTTCTTTTAAGACTGAAGTTTACTTTCCTATCAAGAAAAGCAGGAACTCTAGCAGACAAATTCCCCTGAATTCCTTTTTAACTCCAGAGAAATCTCCAAATACCTGGGCAACAGCTTCAAAATTTAAGCGGAAAATTTGTCTTGTCAGTTAAGTAGCAATCTGCTGTCTTTATCTTTTATGGACACATCTTGAAGGAAATCAGTAACAAATACCAAATTATAGTTTTGGTTTGAAACTAGAACTTTATACTTCTTTCATACTGCATGATGACTTTATGTCTTTATATATGAGAGAGCTGCTGTATTAGAAAACCTTTTTTTTGGTATGGATTCCAAAGGGCAGAATTTCTGTATCCCTGTTACACCAGTGTTCTCCTGAAACGTGGCTAATTTCACAATGAGATTATAAATTGTGGCTTTTTTTCTAACCTGTATTTTGGCATATGTGATACGATTGAATCAACTTCCCTGTGAAAACCAGCCGTTGGAATGCCAATGCGTTTGTTGCTTGCAGGGTTGTGTGAATGCAGTCACAGCCGTTCAACTTTATCATGACAACACACAATTCTGGATGGCACATATTACCAATATGCTTCAGAAACAACTTTTCTCATCTGAAATCCTCACTGTGAAAAAGAATGTATGTATTTATTAATTCATTGTCAAAGAAGCAGACTTAGAATCTATCTAAATTAAAGCATAACTTACAGTCTCTTGTGAATAACTGAGTAACTTGGTTCAATGTTAGGTCACAGTGGAACATAGACTGTAACAGGAATATATAAAAGCTCTGAAGGGAGCAAAGAGACTTTATTCTGGAATGGTGAACATCGTTGCCAGAGTAACATAAACCTTGTGTGTTTTCACAAGGAAATGAGTCACTTGTTTCTGTTGGCCGGAACTCTGTTTTCTTTTAATTTCATATTTTAGCTGCCTAATATAGTTTGAAAGAACCCTAGGGTTGCAGTCTTTGGGCTAAGATACCGTGTTAATTGAAGCAGAGTAGAAGGGTAGCATAGTAATTACACAGAATTAAGAAAAATTGATAGTAAATATGACATTATCACATGTTGTGTGAAGGAAGCCTTGATCCCTTTGTAGTACAGTTCTGTGAACTATTTATATAGTTCTGAAAAGAAGATTCATTTTCACGTGTTATGCGTATACCTGTATGTATACCTGTATGTATACTTACATCTGTGGCTTGTGTTCTTTGTGCAACTAATTTGCAAGTTCCCTCCTTGCAACTATGAGTCTCATAGTTAACTTAAGGACATCAGCCCTAGTTGTCATCAATCAAATGACTATGTTAAAGATGTTGGATCAGATCCATGCAGACAGTGAGGCAATATTTCCTTTCTTCGGACCAGCAACTCAGAACCAGTAAGATTCTCCTCCATTTTCCTAGTGTTAAGGCAGCACCGAGTATTCTCGCAGTGTCACCCGTTCTTGGTGAGGCGTCCTCACGAGACTTAAGATCAGCACAGCTCATTCCTAAACCACTTTCTATTTTCTCTTCTTACAGCTCCAAGCTATGGAGATTGTGCCAAGCAAAATAAGTAACACAGACTGTTTGAGCAATTCTCAGCTACAGTAGAGTCTCTGAAGGAACATAGCTGGCTGGTACAACATAGACTACTTTATCCTGTATGTAATTTGGGCAGAAACTCCATATAGCTCCCTTCACTACTACAGCCTTAAATGGAAGTAAGAGAGAATGAGGGCCAAATATATTCAGTTGAGAAATAGAGTATATATTATGACCTTTTTTTGGTGGCATAAATTTATATGCATAAACATTGCACACCTGTGCATGTATATGTGATAGTTTAGACATACGAGCTTTTTTTTAATTTAATGTTAACATATGTCTATAGGTGTAGCAGATAATCGCGCATTTATTGCATCATGAGTACCAACAAAGCAAATTCATATTCCCATTGGTAAAGATTATTCAAAAAGCAATGCTTTATGCTTAGATGTAAACACTGGGAAACACCAAAGAGATGCTTAATCTGTCCTACTCCAAAACCAGTGATTGCATGCATATTCAGACTCACCTGAGAATCTCAAAACCAATGTTTATTAATTAAATACCAAGGCATGCTTTTGACAACCTGACTAAAACATCAACAAGTATTTTTAAATCATTTCAGTGGGGAGCAAAGGAGAAATGGAGAAGCTAACTGAAACTTAAAGGTTATCTACTGTGATTGACTCAGGGGAAAAAAAAGTCCTGGCCTGATCTAAGACCTTGCATTAACAGTTTAGACACAGGTAGCTAGTTATGACTTTCTGGCATGTTCAAAATGCTATAAATCCCAAAAAGTACAGCAGGTGATATTCAGATATGTATAAGTGTAACTGAAGTGAATTGATTACTGCAGCATTAAGACACTTGTTTATTTTGAAATGTATTACGCAGAGTAATTAGGAATTAGGGATGGGTTAGAGAGAAAGTGCAGAGAAAACAACTTAAAATATTTGGAATATATCAAACTCCTTTTCTCCCTTAGACAGAAGACTAATTCTTTTTTTCCTCACCAAAAAGTGATTTAGCATATAAAAATAGGTAAAACTACAAACTGAGGAAATAAATACCTTGTGTACAAGTGCTGGAGATTGGCCTTCTCTAACAAAGGGTTATCACAGATGAACGTGGATGTTAAAAAGCAACATTAACTTGCAGTCTTTCTGAAACATGTAACTATGAATTTCATTGTGTTTTCCATTCAATGACTCTGACCTACCTGGTCTATCCAGTTGATAGAGCTAAGCATTTTGACAGCTGCAGGCATTATAGACTGTTTGAGTGCCTTAAAAAGAAGATGCCTCTGCCATAAATTTTAACCAGGGTTTTTACTCTTTGGTTCTCCCATTCTCTTCTGTTCAGACAGGTGGAGGAGTGTGGAAAGTGCATAGCAAAAGTTATCGTATGTTTACTAGTCCTAATGAGTGTTGTTATTCTGCTAATGATATATACCCTACATTTTTCTCCTGTGTCTTCTAGCCACAGCTGTTTCACATTTGTAATGAATATTTTATTGTTTCTGAGGAACACTACTTCTGTGGAAATCCACAGAAATATGGAATCCATTCTTACAACATGGTCACATAGTTCCTTTGACCATTTCAAAATAACAAGTCCAAAGGTCTTCGGAGATCAAGATCAGAATCTTGAATTCAGTACAGATTCAGTGCAGGGGTATTTTGCCATGTGGGTTTTCAGATTTTGGAAACATTTAACAAAAATTAAGTAGAATAGGTACCATTACTGATACTTATGTTTAGGATCAAATACTGTTTGGAAGCCAATATTCCTAACTGAAAACCCTAAAAATGAGATCTTACAGACTCACCCTTAAAATGTCCAGTGAAGATTTTTTACCTCAGGTCACAGCTGCCCCACCTACTATATTAAGTTTCCCTTAAATGCTTACGTAAGTGATCACTCATGAGCACTGAGAAGAGAAATCTGTAAGAAATTTTTGCTTGGCTCTGTGCAGGTTTTGTCTTTCAACAGGTACTCATTTTGAGGATGATGAAGATATAAGAATTTTTTTTCAATATTTTTGTGGGGTTTTTGGCTTTGTTCTTTTATTTTAGTAACCGCAGTCCTAAAATAGGAAGGTCATTCTAAATAGTATCTGTTGGTTTTCTAGCCCTTAGAAAAATAAATTAAGAAATTAACAAAACTTCAGCCCAGTGCTGGTCCCTATACAAAGCACCATGTAATCTGAATGCATTTTAGTAGAACATACTACACTAAAATTCTATGAAAGATGTTACAAGCATTTACCTGCATGCACGTCTATTTATCTAATTATTTTATTAGTATTATCATAATACCTTGGCTATTTAGTCACAGACTAGGTCTCCCTGTGGTAATTTCACTGCATTTTGTTATAGTCCCGCTGTGTATTCTCAGTACAATATTACCTGCTCTAGAAAGCTCATGATGCAAGTGAAAGGCGGGATCACAAACAGATACAGAAAGATGGAGCAGGAAGCAACTGTAATGAAGATGACAGATGCTCCAGCACTGTCACGATAGGTGTTTCTGACTGTGCAGGGCTGGGCTTAGAGCAAGCAGACCCAGAGCATACCAGTTATGTGACTTCGGAATACTAAGGTTCATCAACTTCAGTTCTGGGGAACACAATTTGGGCACTCTCAGGTTCTTTTCCATCCTGCTCTCAGTTATATTTTTCATGGGCTACCACTTCGTCAGAAGTGTGTTGTTACAGTTTTCCTAGTATCAGCCTATAAAACTTTAAGCTAAAACTTGATTTTGCAAGCTGGTCCCTGAAAAACATTGCCAGCCTTGAAATATTCCATAGAATGAAATTCTAAGTAGCCCTGCAAAAGCAACAGATACAACCTTGCCAAATTTCAGAGACATATTGCCATTTTTTTCTATCCCTACTGGAAACTTGAGCTTATATTGTACAATAACTTATGCATGGTCTATACTGAGAATTAGACTTTATTCCGGTTAGTAGTACAGTTTCATCAGACAATACCAACATGCAACATCATGCCTTGCCCTCCGCAGCTTACCCTTACTAAAAACCTGAGTAAGCTCTCCAAGTACAAATTATTGTTTGAATCACCTAAACGAGGAGTTTTCAACGATATAATAATCCAGCTGGCAAATAGCAGGTAAATCCACAACCTTAAGCAAAGTAGTCTTTAGAAAAATCAAAAAGCCCCTTTAGAGAGTTTCATTTTCTCACAGCATGAAAGTGTTTTCTAGTTTCCAAATCATATTTTTGTAGGACAGATGTAAAGGTAGGTAAATGCAGCTTCCAGAAGGAGCCTGGACTACATAAGTTGTCAAAAAATGATATGAAGAACCACAGTATGTTCCATGTAATCAGTCCTCTGTGAATAAAATGTAATGCTTCCTGTATATCCACATGTCACTTTTGCATAGAGCTAAGCAGTTACTCTAAATCATCTTACAGGCTAGTACGTGTTTGCAGAATATGTTTTTATGATGATTAGTCTTTTACTGACTAATGATATGATAACTTATCATTACTGAGAATGAATGATAACTTGAAGGAAATCAAGGATGTGTTAAATTAACAGGGATCTCCTTTCTATGCTAAGTCATAAGAATTTATTTTAGTGTCTACAACTGTGTAGTTGGCATATACAATGCTTCTGTTTTCTGAGAAAATCTGCAGTTTGATGGTCAAATGCCAATGACTGTGAGCAATCTGCATCTCTTTCTTTTTTGTTTCAGTGAGAGTTAAATTTCTGTCTTTGTAGTATGGAATGTAATGTAAGACCAGCTATCGACTGGCACTTGAATATGAAGCCAGTATAAAGTATGTGGTCTTAATTTCCACTCAAGATAAGCTACTGGATAAATTGCATCAGCTCTTAAACCCAGCCTGGATTTAGCCTGCTGTCTACATACTTAGGTCTGCAGTATTAAGTAAAGGGTTCCAGTGAAAATCAGGAGACAATATTAATTTATCCTTTTTTACTCTGTCATGTTTTAATCTGGTAGTTTTGAAAAGGAGGGAAGAAAAGATACTGTTGGAAAATTTTTCAGTAAAATGAACTTACGTGAGAATGAAATGTTTTCTATTTAGCCCTTGAGAACAGACATGGGGTAAACATGGACAATACTGAGCAAAGCCTGGTCTACACTTACAGAACTAGGAAGCAGTTTATTTTCTCTGTCATATAGCAGGCCTTTCATGTAATTAGAAGTTAGTCTTTCATACAACGTCTAAGGCAAAAGACTGCTGTGAATGAGTTTCCTAAGTTATGAATTCAGATGCTGCACTCAATGAAGTAACGAGCTGTTGAATTATTTTAAAAGAATGGCATTTCAGCAGAATGTAATTCCTCATTTATGCACAGTACACTTTGTTTCCACAAAATTGTACAAATATCAATTAACTAACCATTACAACACTTTGAGAGAATGGAAAAAAATTGCCATTCAAAAGTAATAAATAAATCTGGCACAGAGATATAAATGCTGGCCTGTCAGAACTTTGATCAACATAATTTAAATAATTTTCTGACTTTATGAAAGAAATGAGGAAATCTTTATATGAATGTATCAAGTAGTCTTACATACCTACATGTGTGAGAGTACTCTGACTCACTCCCACTACAAGACCCATGCCTATTCCAACACAGGAAATGTCATTTTAATGATGATAATGCTTTATTTGTCACTGCATACCTGTACAAATCACATGAGAGGGAAGCTTTCTTTTTCATCAGCTGTAGTGAGCTGCATTTACCACAGCGTTTGCCATTTGGGTATCTCTGGAAAAACTTTGCAACTTCTGGCTTTGACATGATTCACTTTGTCAAAAACTAAGTTTGAACGCAGGTCTGAAATTCCTATTACTGCTAGGTATATACAACTCCTCTCTGCCTCAGCTGTGCTGGGCGCAGCAGGGGGTCTGTCCTGCCCTGAGATTCCTAAATAGTCGCTATTAAAATAGAAGGAAGGAAAAAAAGCTCACTCTGGTGCAGAGCTAGTTAGGAAGATGTCAGGCTCAGATACTTCCTACCTTTGGGAAACTTTCCTCACATAGGGTGAAATTTCTGGGAAGGACTCATAGCTCCTGTGAAATCTTCCCTTAAGCTCAAGCATCTCCAGCAAGACTTCCCAGTCTCCATAAGTCTGAATTCTCTCAGGATACTTTAGAAGAAGCCTCTCCTTTTCTGAGAAGTCATAAACGGGATAAACTGTGGGTACCTTAATTCACGTACCACCCAGAAATAATCTGCATAGCACAGTTTGGATCCCCCCTGCTTTGTGCTAAGGGCTTAATGTGCAACCTATTGAATGTCACAGAAGTCCTTCCACTGATGCTAAAATGATTTTGGATAGGGACTCTCTACTGTATCTTTCTCTCTAGAAACTGCAAGGTGCCAAAGAACCAAAGAAACGGATTCAAACTATGCTTCACCTCTGGAGGCAGATAAATGCACTGTTCCTTTTCAATATGAGAGGAGGAAATGTAGGAACATGAGATGGAAAAGAGATTCCTAAGATATTGAGCCCAGCCTTGTATTGCCATCAGTCACATCACATACTGCCCTTCAGAAACACATCTATCTCTACCTGCAGAACAGCAGAGTATTAACTCCTAGTGGAGTGCTGCTCCAGAATGTCACTCTACTGAAGGCTGAAGATATTCTTCTACTATCAAGGCTAATATTATTTATTACACTGTTCATTCCTTTTCTGCTCATGTCCTTTCCCTTAAATAGCTTGTTTCCCCACATACCCAGTCCTCTTATAGAGAAAATTATCTCAAGGCGTACAGAACGCTTAAGTCCTTGGCCAAACTTTGGCATGGTAAAAATGCATGTAACTCTTAGAGAAGCTGTAACCATTTACAATGCATATTAGTTTCATATAATAACTTTTATGTTGTTTTGTAAGGGGATTTCAACAGAGGATATTACAACAAAAAGCAAAAAAAAAAAGTACAGGCAATTATCGGTGTAGCACATTGTAAGACTTTAATGTTACTGTAGCTTCTATTATTAGTAACTGTAAAGCTAAAGCTAGTTATTCACATTCTCTTACACAACAGTTTCAAGTGCCCTCAGGATTTATGGCTCATCCAGGCCTTGAATTTTAATCTTAATTTGGAAATTCTGTGACTGCGATGAGGTGAATTGGATGTTTTACACCTCTTTTGCTGTATATTTCTCTTTACAAAACTCAAGATAACTGAGACAACTCAGATCCGGGAAGCAGGATGACAGGTGGTGCTGTGCCCCCACTGGTTAGCTCTCTTTCTTTATAATTGTACCAATTATGGGATCCTAGCTAATATCACTTCACGGTTATTTTACTGTGCCATGTAGATAAACCAGCTTATATTCAGAATGAGCTCTAGTCTCTTTGCTTGCCACTTCATTGCATGATAAGGATGAATCTTTGTTGTCTTTCCATGCAGTATAAACATCAGGCTTTTTTTCTAATCTCCTCATCCTTTTCATCTTCAATCTCTGTACAAATTTATGAGATGTTTTAAACCCTGAACTTTTTAACTTTCTCCTGGTCCCTTACACAGAACCATTCTACTGACTAAGAGAGAGTTATTATGATTTTTTTCTCATGGTCAAGTCTACAATTGTTCATTTCAGGGGTTCTTCATCATTACTTAAGATGACGAAGTACTAACCACTATCTAAGATGGGATAGCTGAAGCACTGTACCACCAATCTTATATGGTGTGGCAACCCTCATGTTCCACATCTGTATATTTTTCAACATAGAAATTAATTGTCTGGTACAATGTTCCTTCTGTATAACTATGCATATACTTATTGGGTAAAAAGCTGATTTCCACTAACTAGTGGGTATGATACAAAAGATGTTTTTGCTAATTTTGCTCGATGTCCAAGTGGAGACCAGTGACGAGTGGTGTTCCTCAGGGGTCGGTATTGGGACCGGCGCTGTTTAACATCTTTGTTGGCGACATGGACAGTGGGATTGAGTGCACCCTTAGCAAGTTTGCTGACGACACCAAGCTGTGTGGTGCAGTCGACACGCTGGAGGGAAGGGATGCCATCCAGAGGGACCTTGACAGGCTTGAGAGGTGGGCCTGTGCAAACCTCATGAAGTTCAGCAAGACCGAATGCAAGGTCCTGCACATGGGTCGGCGCAATCCCCAGCACAGATACAGGCTGGGTGGAGAATTTATTGAGAGCAGCCCTGAGGAGAAGGACTTGGGGGTGTTGGTTGATGAGAAGCTCAGCATGACCCAGCAATGTGCGCTTGCAGCCCAGAAAGCCAACCGTATCCTGGGCTGCATCAAAAGAAGCATGGCCAGCAGGTCGAGGGAGGTGATTCTCCCCCTCTACTCCGCTCTCATGAGACCCCGCCTGGAGTACTGCATTCAGCTCTGGGGCCCCCAACATAAGATGGACACGGACCTGTTGGAGCGAGTCCAGAGGAGGGCCATGAAGATGATCAGAGGGCTGGAGCACCTCTCCTGTGAAGACAGGCTGAGAGAGTTGGGGTTGTTCTGCCTGGAGAAGAGAAGGCTCCGGGGACACCTTATAGCAGCCTTCCAGTACCTGAAGGGGGCCTACAGGAAAGATGGGGAGGGACTTTTTACAAGGGCATGTAGTGATAGGCCAAGGGATAATGGCTTTAAACTGGGAGAGGGTAGATTTAGATTAGATGTAAGGAAGACATTCTTCACTACGAGGGTGGTGAGGCACTGGAACAGGTTGCCCGGAGAAGTTGTGGATGCCCCCTCCCTGGAAGTGTTCAAGGCCAGTTTGGATGGGGCTTTGAGCAACCTGGTCTAATAGAAGGTGTCCCTGCCCGTGGCAGGGGGGTTGGAACTAGATGATCTTTAAGGTGCCTTCCGATCCAAACCATTCTCCATTCTATGATTCTGTGATTCTATGATTCTAATTAGTTCAGCTAATGAAACTGCCATATCACATGTTGTATATTAGCTCCAGTTCTTGGATTGGACTGGAGTGTATGTTTCTAGTTTTACGGAACAGGACAGAGTGATCGAGCTCCCAAACAAACTTGGAGCTGCTTGCTGTCCTCAGTTACTTACCAGTGACCTCACTTGTAGGTTGTCAGGGAAAAAAAGAGAACAAGAACGCCAGGTGAAAGCACTCTGTTTGAGAAAGGTATAGCTTGCTGGTTTGGTAAATTTGCTCAGGAGGGACTGGGCCCACAAAGAGGCTGGGCTTAAATGGGACTGAATATTTGCTTTACTGGAGATGTCGAAAAAGCTAAAGAATAGGCACCAATAGCTCCTACCCTTGCTAAGGCTTTCAGGTGGAAATAGTAGCAGCTAGATAGCTTGCATAAAGAGGGAAGGTGTATTCCCTTTTCAAACAGCCTGCAACATGTGGTCTGTGTTTATGTCAGAAATTAAGTTTATTTTTTAACAAAGTGTTTTAGAAATAGGTGTGAGGCAGCTTCTAATTAGATGTGTCTGAACGTGCTGCATAGTTGTGTGTTATTAGAATGCTTTCTTTTATTTTTCAAGAAGGAAGCACTAATGAAAATAAGCAGCTATGGTAGTACTTGTATGCTTCATAATTTCAAGAAGAGTCAGAGCAATGCTGCATTAATTAATACTGAAGTTTGTCAAGAACCACAAGTCTCGGGATGCCTGCAGACAAGCCCTGCAGGGGTTTCCTGCAGGGAGGGATGTTTTGAGCGTTTCCCAATCCCAGCAACAGTCTGTCCCTGTGCTGGAGGGAATACTGTCCATTGGAACAAAGAGGGTAAAAGCAAATACCTGTTGCATGTCAGCCTGCAAGTCTTCTCCGCATTCACTATTTGGCATGTTATTTTAACCCAAGACCAATGGCAGCTGATGCTAGTATTTCTGGCTGTGAACCTTGGGGATGAAGTTTCAGCATATATTTTTTACTGAGGCTAGTCGGGATGCGAACCTTGGGCAATGGAGGAGGGGAGGAAGGAAGGCAGACTGCTGGGAACACCTCATGCTGGTGTCTTATATCATCCCAAAGGATCACCAGAGTTTTATGAAAGGACTCTTTTGTTGTCCTATTAGCAGCAAACACAACCACCTTCAGAAGCAAGATATAAGTCAATGGAGCAATTTCTAATCAAGATTTACACAAGTATAACTATTGATCCCAGGGTACCTTATCTGACTCTGCATCAGCTTAACAAAATTAATTTATTATGCTTGTTTTTCATGGAACATATTTCAAATCTTATTTGTAGAACAGACTGCCTTTTAATTGTTTGTAGCTTTTAGAACACATCTTATTTTTGTATTTATATAATGTCTCATTGCCAGTGTTACGGACTTCCTTGGGAAAAACCAAACCACAAAAATCAAAGGAGACATTTACTAACTTTTTCGATATGAGACCTGATGAGAAATGTTATTTGTTCCCCAAATACAGCAAGGTTTCTTTATTGGCCTCTCAGCCTTCCAAAAACTGCATTTATGTGAGAGATTATGTTATAAAAAATGTATGCAACAGCTCTGTTCTAGAAATGTGAATTCTAAATAGCAAAGTGCAATAGCTACAGTACCAGAAAGCATTTTCTTAAGAAAATATTTTGTTCCTTTCATGCAAGAAGCTTTCTCAACTGTTCAGAAAAGAGGGCATCTACCAGGTATTTTTCTCCATCCTTTTCAAGTAACTGTTCAAGAGTAAGTGTAAGTGTTAAACATTGCCGGGTTCATGCACTTGAAGAGCCCCCTAGGGTTAGATTCTAAAGCCCTTTCATGGCCTTTATACTCATAAATAAGGGATTTGCTGCATTTTAAAGCATATCAGATCACAGTGAAAGTTTAAATTAGCATTCACTCCAAGGAGAACACATTCCCCAACCCTTGTTAACGTTCACCTCTTGGGTACATGCAAAGATTGAAATGAGAGGCTTTCCAGACACTCTGGGCATTTCCCTCCTGTTCTCTGTCCTGTTTTGCTCCTTCGAAACTGCAAAGTAGCAAGACAAATGTGGGAGTCTGCTGTATAGCTAAAAAATTAGTTTCCTCTTACTGCAGCTATACCACATGGGTGTATTTTATCAATTTGTGTAATAACTAGCTGGCAGCCAATCACAAAGCTATTCAAGTGTTCAAACCCAGCTGCCAATTAGCAGCTGTAACAATAATCCGTCCTAATAGCTATTAGCAGAGTCAGTGATGGGATGTACCTTTACAACCTGAGACTGAAGAAGTAATGGTTATCTCTGAATCTTCTGTTTTTGAAAAACATAGTGGGCTGTTCTCATTCTTGCAGTTTTCCTTCCGAGGATTTTATTGGTATGCAGTTGGAATAAAGTATGCAGTAGGGTGTATCTGATAAGAATATTTGGGGCTGGAATTTTCAACGGCTGCACAGAGAGGCACACAGTTTAAGACTTAGACATGTAAATGTTTTCATCCAAAAACAACTTTCAGACATGCAATTGAAGTGACTAACGCAGCTGAGAAGATTTGCCAGCCTATGCATTTATGACTGCTCGATTCAGATATTGTTTTGGAAAGATTTACATTAGTGGATAAAGTACAATGCGAGTAAGTAGATAGAAAAGCCTTTGCAGTGTTCTGCAATCTGTGCTCCTCTGAGTACGTGCCCACCCAGACTGCAGCCTGGGGGACGCTGTGTAGGCAACCAACACGAGACTGTGCTGCAGAGTATTAGCTTAGCTGATGCTTTCTCTTCTTTTTGGTGGAATGTTCTGAGGTTTTGTGTTTGGATGTCTCTGAGAGGGGGAGAGTAAACCTCTTCATAGTACCTTCTAACTACTCTTCTAGGTTAATGTTGTTCTGAATTTTTTATCTTGGTTAACCTCAGGCTCTAAACACATTCACTCCTACTCATAGGCAAGAAAATGGATAAAAGAGGAATCTATCACAATTCTCTCTTCTGGAGGCAGAGGAGGGGCAGGATAGAAAAAGGTGGTGTTATCTTACTGCTAAATACTTGAAGGAGACTCATTTATTATGATAAGGAGACACACAAGAACCTTAATAGATTGGGTCTTGCAGATACTGGTTTTCTGTTTTGTCTCATGATAATCTTGTATCCAAATATTAGCAAAGGCTTACCCGCTTTTATAGCACTTCTGCTATGGCTCCCTGTACCTGGAAATTGGCAAAGCCAAGTTGTGACATGAAGCAGATATTCATGTATCTATACAGTGGTTGGGGGTTTTTTTGCACGGATCTCAAAAAAGTTCAGGCTTCTCCTTTTTAAAGCACAGTAAAGCTAACAGCTTTGGGCTTGACATTCCATCTCTGGAAGTGAAAACTGATTCTTTTGCCCCAAGATGGTAAAGTTAGAGAAATTAGCAGGGGAATTAGAAAATAATTATTCAAAACACTGTCACTGAAATAGTAATCTCCTTCTGCTGCTCTGAGTTTTGTTGCTGCTTTGCTTTCTTCAGTGATAAATTTCATATAATCCAACCCAAGAGTTCTCTGCTGCCATGAAGCAAATATTACAAGCAGCCCTGATTCATTGCTGTGATAACAGAAAAATCCTATTCCTACTTAAGCTGCTGCAGTGTGACTTCTAATGCAGTGTTAGGAAGAAATCTCAAAGCTGACTTTTGTCGAGAAAGGAAAGAAATTCTCATACCTTTGTGCTAAGGAAGAGGTGGAAAATGCTTTTATATGATGGCTCCTCCTCTAAGGTATAACTAAGAAAAATGATCGTTGTTATTTAGGAAATTGGGCAATTTATAAAACATTGTTGAGAACAGTAATCTGAATGATGGACTGCGTCAAAAGAGCTATTGTAACAGCAATAAATGGTGAATTAAACAGAAAGTGCTTGAGGGCTGAGAGTTGGAGTTTAGTCTTGGAATATTAATTAAAATGATAAAAGTACGTGGCATTCCTATGAAACAGCTAAGTCTATTGCAACAAACTAATTCCCATTATAACTCTGCTGAAGACACATGAGTCACACAGAATACATTTGGCTCACTGAGTTAAATGCTGCATCACTACTATGGGAGACAGAACTGTACCTACTGCGCCAGGTGCAATTAAAGCACTCACAAGATGCCTAGTCTTACTATAATAATTACTTTTCTTTCAACAGTTAAAAAGGATTGAGACAGGTCTGTATATAGGAGAGAAAAAAAAGCTTCTTTTTATACAGTTATCCTCTTTTTCGTTGCAGCAGGGAAAAAAAAGGATTGTGTGAAATGGCTGTTTTCTTTTAAGGCAAGTTTTACAGATTATTGGTCCAGGATGTTCATTCTTTATCCAGTATATTGAGGATAATTTAAAAAATAATAAATTGTATTCTTTTCATTTTGATTTTGCTATTATTTTTACAAAAAACACAAAACATCCACAGAAAGGACTTTCTGATCTTGATCAGCTTCGTGATGATGCTAACACATCTCCATAGTAATGAGTTTGTTATAATTAACAATCTATTCTTTTTTGCTTTTTTCTTACAATTGCCTCATGATAAGAAGGGCAAAGGAGCAAAAGTGTGGAAAGAAGCACAGCCAGAATAATTTATTAGTAGGAAATAGTGTCAGGTAAGAATTTGCATACATTTTCACAAGTCCAAAATTATTTGGCAACTGTGCAGTGAATGTGTAAGGAGGAAAAAAGTGTATTCTCTGGCTAACATAAAGGTAGGGGGCTAGGCTTCAAACTCTTTCTTGGAAAACTGGTCCTAATATCCTTCAGTCCCATTATGGGATATGTGCCACTTCATATGTAAAAGTGTGTATTCAATGGTCCCCCCTCCTCTGGCACACTCCCAAAAAATCTACCCAGAGCCCTATTCATGGTTAACGTAGTGTAAAATGGGTCAATTTAACAGACTTTAATTGGATCAGTTTTCAAACATGAGTTACAAATATGGGTCTCTTCTTTTTTCACTTAACTCTAATTGCTACTTGCTGTATACTACATGCCTGCATCAACTTGAATGCTGAAGTACAAAGATGTTGCTGTAAACTGAGCACCTCATTCTGAAAAGGGAGGCCTACGCTGGTTTCTCAGTAGAAAGCATAGAAAAGCATTCAACAGCGGGTTACTTAGTCCACAGAAAGATTAATTTCTACTTACGCTGATCCTTATAAAACAGAAGTCTCCTCTATTTCCCAGCTACTTTTTAAAGCCTCTTGTTAATTCAAGCCTACAAAGTCTTTGGCGGTGGGAAGGGGAAATAGCTGGAAGATGCTGATTATCTGCTTTAGGATGACTCATTCAATACGAGCAATTGTGGATCATGAACAAACTATCTACAGGCAGCACACATAAGACTTAATATCTTCCATGTTACTAGATGCTTCTAATACTTAGCATTAGTGTTGCTTTTGTCTTAAAAGCAGAAAGGCTCACAATACGGTATTGCAGAATTACCAATTTAAAAGTTGCACAAAAATGTTTGTGACGTTAATTCTCTACCGGTTACCATTGCATGGGGGTTTAGCCAATCTTTTCAGATTCTTGTGTATGTAACTTCAAAAGTCTTTAAAATTACAAAGAAAAACGTAAAAGTTTATCCCTGGGCAACACAACATATCCCTTGTGCATATGGGTCATTACAAGATCGAACTTCATGATGCACTGTTCACTACTCCAGCTGGCGTAGCCAGTAGCAGGGTTCTCTATTAGATGGTGAAGGGACAGTGTCAGAGCGGGAGAGTAGCTCAGTAGGATTTACAGATGTTTCTAGTAGGAGAGGAATGGAGAGATTTTAGAACCTTCAGGTCCATACTGACTCCAGCATGGAGCATCCAGTAATGGATGTACAGTCAGAACAGTATGCACACATACTTGATTTCTATTGCTATTCCAGTCTCTCTTTGTCCCAGCATGATGTACTTTGACATCCAAGCAATCCATTTCATTTCTCATCCTAGCCTTCGTCTTTTTGTTCAGCCAGACCTATTTTTCCTGACGTTGCTTTCTGGCACTAATCCCATAGTTTCCTAGCCCTTCTTGTACTACCTGTCTCATTCCAGGTTCTTTTGCCTCACCTCCCTCCTCCCTTTTCAGTTTCTTCATTCAGATTTTTGTTCTGCTTTGTTCTTCTGCCTCTTCCTTCACACCTTTCTTTACTCTGGCTCCTCATCTCCCTCCTTCAGGTCTCATTTTCAACCTTCACCTGACAATCAGCCTAGCTCACTGTCCCAGTCTACTTGTCCAGTCAGTCTTATCTCAATAGGCTGTATATTCTGGCTGTATATATAGGCTGAGTGGCCTATATTCTTGGCCATTATCAAACCTGCCTGAGCTGTTTTATTGTTTTCCTATTCTCTTTATTTCCTATTTCCAGTTCACTTACTGAAGCAATCCTTTTTCGGTCAGTTCTACCTTGAGGTCATTCTCCCCCCGTCAACTGATTCCCAGGCCTCTTCTATTTTTCTTACCAACTTCTTGTCCCAAGCTCAAACAATCTTCCTATTTACTAATTCCTATTTCCATTTACCCACCCAGTCTCAGTATCACCAGATTCCTTGCTCCAGATTTTCTTCCCTCTTTACCTCCATAGGCTGCCTGGTATTCTGCCTGCATTTGAATCCTGCAACTTCTTGTGCACATTGTGAGTGCCAACAGGACAGTCTTGCAGAAGGTAGCTCATCTTACAAAGTGACTTTTCCCCGAGGATCCCTCTCCTGCTGTGTGCCCAGCTCAATTCATACAGTTCTCAGCCCATTCCCTGAATGCACATGAGTTACCTCAAATGAAAAGGGCAACCAGGAGCAGGCTCCGCGAATTTCTTGAGTGACCTCTTCTCTCAGACAATCCTGGAGCACATAGGATTCAACTCTGGTGGGTGTGCTTGCAATGCATATGCGATAAAGCTGGTGTTTGTACCCTGAATATAGTGCACACAGTAAGTGTGTCAGACATGCTCCATTGCTTGTATGGGAGTGGCTGCGCCGTGCAGCTCCCTGATACTGAAAGGAGCTAGCAACAAAAAGGTTGCCATAGCGCTCCTGAAATATATATTGTTTTAGCTGAATAACTTCTTTATCTTAGGGAAACTTTAAATCTGTTAAGAAATAAAAGCTGAGGTTTCCTTTTATGTACCTAATGGCTTATTTAAATTAGTGAAATGATTCATTTTAAATGCCCTAATCTGTGGTTACATAGTAAACACTTTTATTACTAGAAGTGTGTACAGGACATGAGAAGCAAGACAGAGCACAGAGAAGACCATTAGGAAAAATAACTTCCTATGATGTGTCAGAGAAGGTATGCTCTACTTTTGAAGAAAATTAATTTCCCTTCAGAAATTGGTAAGGCTTCCTATATTCCGTGTTCTGAACATACACTCTCTGAACATCTTATGTTGCCAGTGGCCCTTTGTGCAAGCACCCCTCGATTAATCCTAAATGCTGCTCGCGCATAGCCAAGCACTACATGATAACTAAACATTTTGTTTCTGATAGTGCCCTTTTAATGAGTTGCAGGTGCCACAAACTTCATGTTCCCCATAGTGCTTTATTGCTCACTAGATGCAGTAAAACAGTTGGCACACTGTAAATTATCAAGTGATAATTATATTCATGGCCTCAATACAAGAAGAAAATCCTCTGTTAACAACATATTTCTTCCAAAATGTGGTAATGAAATGTGTTGCACCTCCTAAGAAGAGCTTGCAGGGTGACTCTCTATTTAGAATACTGCAATCACGGTTCTATTTTCGGCCAGCATCTCTACGGTCAGAACGGAGAGTGACTCTGTACTCCCAAATGTGTATTTCTCATTCACTATACTCTTTAATTTTTACTCATCCACTAAGAGAAAGTAGTTCGGTGGTTAAAACTGGAAAGATGTGATATTTATTTACCAGGAAGGTATCGATGTGAATTTTTCATATGATCTGATTTTAAAAGGTTGAGCTGTGAGCTACAATAACCTGATGGCTTAGCCAAGCTATTCTGGTATTTTTCCACTGTTCCAAATGTCTCCTGTATGTGAACACTCCATGACAGCCACATCTCAAATGGTAATAGTGTCTCTGAATAGCATAGGATGCTTCCTATCTCTAATAAGCTCCTTTAATATACCAGTCATATAATGATGCTCATCAGTACAAATTACCACTGCAAGGTCAATGAGTGTTAATATGTTTCCTGCAACAGAACCTTGAAGAATAATACAACCCCCTCCTCCTCTCTAACGAAGATAATTCCAGGCTGAGTTCTGTCCTACAGCAAAATAAATTGAGGAATACTGGAGTGCGTGGTTATGCTGACCATGATTTTGTAAAAAAACAATCTCATCTTAGAATTCTCCTCAAGTGCTAGAATAATTATTACTTTTTAATGGTTTGTATTAATCTGTCAAAATTCTGTGATAACTGTAAACAACTAGAATATTTAGGGAGCAATATTCACACAAGATTTAATTTATATCGTTTCAGTTTTAATGTTTGGAACCTTCCTCCAGGCTGCAAAGCCCTACACAAGCAACCAGGCACACGGGGTATACGTAATAGTTACATGCCATGAGAGAGCTGCAATAAATTCTGGCTTGATGATTAAAAAATGTGGGTTTTTTTTAATAAATTCTATTCATGTTTTTTTGTGAAACAACTGTTTATTTTATCACATTTTAAACAAATGATCTGATTTCTTGTTATTTCTTAGGTATTTTTTGTTGCTCTTTGGAAAAAATACAGATGTACACTGAAACTGAAGGTTAGTCATTCCACATGCAGGCACTAATTCAAGAAAAATTTAAAGCTGTATTTTGGTGCATCCCTGTTTAGGACAGTATGTGAAAAAGTAAGAATAAGTTCTAAACAGGAGCCTGAAGCAGATTAATTTTAGTATATGAAGCTTTAATTCAGTATTGTCACCGAAAGTTGTTCAGCAAAGAAAAAAGGTTTTCTGAATATTCTGTTCTGTTTTCTTTCACAGCTAACTTAGCCACCTGTCATATTTGTAGCAGATAATTAATTTCAGAGCATACAATTAGTCTAGCTAAGAACAGTCTTTGCAGCATACTACCTTCTTATTATTTCTTTATCATGCTTCCCAGCCCATTGACTCATTACTTCTCAGCTACTACATTTACATTTTACTCTTGGGTGAATCCACAAAATAATAAAATGATAAGATAACAGACTGACACTGCTCATTATGTATTGTAATAACCATAATAAGAGCGATAATCATATCACGCTTATATTTCATGCCTACTTCACTGCCTTAAAATCTGGCCTGTTCTCACTGATGATTTTGGTTTTTTCTTAGTGTTTGCTAGAAGAATTTAATATTAAACAAAAAAGATATTAAAAAGTAATGGACAATTTATTGGAAAATATAAGGGTAAAACCAGGATAAATAGCTATTTGAAAAACACTTCTAAAAAGAATGTCTTTAATTACAAAGATATTTCATCATTAAGATGATAGACAAATTAATAAAAATCTGTTTTACTTTATAGCCTATATTACAGTTAAAAAGGGAGTCTCATGAGAACAAAAATGCATAAACCATAGTGTACTGCTTTTTGCCCAATACATAATTCATACATGCAAATGTTCTGCAGATATTTCACTACAAATATAATTAATTGCTGCAGATTCACAGATGAGGCTGTGTGACTGTGCATGCACACATTGCCAGGCACACTCATTTATGTTGATTTCAGGCTAGAGACTCCTGTGACAAGCATAATAGGTAAAGAGGGGGAAAAAAAGAATCAGCGTTTAGAGACACGCAGAGTCATGCAATATCTATGTAGAAAATTCCTTACAGAAATGACAGCATCCACCAAGAAACCGATGAAAGTGGCCTGAGGTAAATAAGGAAAGGTCTCATACTGATAAAGACATGTACCATGTAATATTGCATAACATTAGCATACTGCAATTTAGTTGAATTTATTCCATTGTCACTCAGCAATTATCTCTTTATGCTGTTGCTGATTTTAACTATTGGGAAAATGCTGAAAATGGGGGGAAGAAGTTTTAATGATAGTATTTGTTAATAGCTTTGCAAGGTAGAAGCTCTGTTGTTTTTGTTATTGAAGCTTTTGTTACAAAAAGCTACAGAAAAATTTACAGATCGTCTTGCAAAATGGGGAATTCAGGTTGATAAACATAAACGTAGGGGTCATTTAGAAAATTCCAAGCAGGGAGGAGCTATTCGGCTTTGGAGGATGGAAGCAGACACACGAGATGATCTAATAGGCCTCTCTCTTTTCTATTCTATATGATTTCATCAGTGGTAACACAAAGCAGCTGTTGGCACCAAGTAAAATAAATTACATAGTAAATAGATTTTGCTGTTATTTCATAATCTCTGTATCAACTTCGTAAATATTTAATCATATTTTTGCTAAAAAGTCAGTAAGACCATGCACCGAGAAAGAGAGCCTTCATTTCTATCTGGATTTTCAAATTCCTATCTAACATTGTGTAAAAAAAAGAAAAGAAAATTAGGAGATTGCATTTAGTGACTTATTTCCCATGGCATAGTCAGGTGTAAAGAATATGCTCTGAAATTTCATTACAATTCTATCATCAGTTTACATATCTCATCAAACTCCAAACAAGATATTATTTTGAGTTCATACTCTTTAAAATCAAAATAAACACCTTGATTTTTAAAAGTCTGACCACCAAAGGCTTCCAATGCCTTCAGTAAGAAATCAGTTAATCCCTTTTGAATATTAGTACATTCTCATAAATAATTAGAGATCATACATTACTATCCATTTCCTAACAAAACTCCAGATTTATGTCGGTGTCTAAAAATTGGTGCTCTAATAGATTCCTAGGGTAGAATTGTTGGAATTTTTATGATTGCTGTGCTCTGTCTTGTCCACTTCTGTGACATAAAGTTTACAAGAATTCTCAGATTTATGACTTTACTAGACTTCTACAGTGTTCGGATAATTCTTTCTGCCTTCCTTTCTAGACCTTTTCTAATTCATTTGATGGCTATATTTAATTTCTTAGAATTATCTTGTTTATTATACTTGGAGATAGGTTTGGTAGATCAGCATAAGCTTCAGTTCCTTCTATCTTGGTATTACCCAGTAAATATCTGTTCAGAACACATTTGATTCTTCATGGTTTATATTTGGTTCAACTCAATTTAAATTTTCAAGTCTTAGAGACGGCACTTAGGTTTCTGAATCTAGGGGTTCCCACACATTAAAAAAAACTGTCATTTTTTAAAATCCAGTTGATTTTCACGTCAAATCAAGTCAAGAGGGAACTGGAAAAGGTGAATTTATGGTGTTTACCTACTAGTTTGGAGGGGTCTCCATGCCTAATGTGCTGTGCAGAAGAATGCATAAATATTTGTAGATGAATGGGAATTCTGATACGTTAGAAAAGCCAAACAGCAACCGAAGAAGAAAATTAAGAAAGAGTTGCTTCAAATACTTATGAATATCAGTCAACTCTCTTTTTGTTGTGTGATTTAAAGTCATAACTCATAACCATTATTCACTTGGGTTATCTTGTTTGGATAGGAAGGGAGAAACTTCTCATTTCTTTGTTTGCTTTTTGTCTTTTCTTCTTCCTGTTTTTACTTGGCCATTTTTTAATATTCTGAGATTTTGACAGTGTCAGTGAATCAACAGAGAGAAGAAACACAAATATGAATTAGGTGAAGTAACTCGGTATGAATAAGAAAAAATAAATGGCCAAGATAAAAAGTTCAAATTCCTTTCAAATTTGAGTACTTGCTATTGGCAGATAATAGCAGTTGACATAAGTTCATAAATGATGGAAGAGGACAAAAAAAGCCCGAACAACCTAAGTTAGTCACAAATTGTTTTCAGTAAAGAATCTGTTTTCTTTCTTCCTACTGAGTTTGAATAACCACTATTTTCTTGAGTGACTTCTCTGAGTACAGAAGGTAACCACTGGAAACGCCTCAATTTTTTTTGTTTGTTTTCTATACAATATTTAAACCATTTGTGTTGTTTTGCTTGATTGTTTCTCTAGTTTATGAGGTTATTGATGTTGTCTGCATCTTTAGCAGCTTAAGCACAATTTCCCAAAAGTAAATGTAACACAGATTCAATGAATCTGTTCTGCTTACACTGACATTTCTGACACAGTATCTTTTAGAGGAAAAATCCCTATTTTTGGGAATTGTTACATAAAGGCAAAAAAGATTCTCAACCATTTCCCCATAGTCTATACATCATAAATTGTACAAAAAGCATCCAAAACAAATCTCAATTTTTGCTGACAAATCAGTGTAAAATTTTTGCCAGGTTCTCTTCTTCAATCTGATTCCCTGACAGAACGGGAAAAAAAAATCTTCAAAGTTTCCAGTGAAATCAAAGCCTGCCCATTATTCTTCAATACTCAAAAGCTTACTGCAAGTGAAGATGTGTGGGAACATTTTTTGTCCAGCGACATCTCTGTTCTTGCTATAAAAAGTTGCTTACTATCATCTTTCCTTAAAAATTGACACCCTGCAGGCTTTTCTTGTATAGCCTCTGAAAAGCTGTAATACTTGCTCTTCTGCCTTTCCCAAGCTCGCAGAATTTGTAGACTAGTATCCTACTCATTATCTCAAAAGCTTTCTTAAGAACTGCTTAATTATTCCCATCTTGTCATCTATTTTTTTTCAGCTCTTTAATTGTCTCCGAAAAGTCCATCCTACGTGTAAGTTAGAATGATCTTTCTCTTGTGAAAATGCTAGTGTTAGAAAATAATCATAACTCCATTCTGCCTTTGACTATAGTTTATTCTTCTTCGGTCACTGCAGATCTCATTAAGATTCCAAGAGATCACTCGTCCTTAATAAACACCATAACTAAGATACTGCAGCTAGGAATCTTAGCAAAGAGTTGAGGAGTGAATGGGCAGAAAGATAGATCTTCTCTGTAAAAATAGATCTTTTTCTAATTTGGGGTTCATCAATTTGCTCTGTCAAAGAGAGTTACTGTAGAGCAACCAATGGTGACATGGAGAGATTTTTCTCAGGAGGCACGAATCCTTGGAGAATCCACAGCAAACACAAGAACAAATGGCAGATTTAGCAAAGATTCACTGATCTAAATCCTAAATCCTATCCAGAGAGATGCTAAAACTAACTTGCTCAGAAAGTATAAATTTGCTTCAGTTTGACTTCATCGATTTAGCTTGTTGCTGTGTTATGCTGAAGCCGAGCTATTCCACTGAATTAAAATATGGGTGGTAACTAGCAACAGAAGTTCACTGTTGTAAGATTGCTCTACAGAATAGCTGCCTTTGAACATATAAAAAAAAAATTCATAGTATCACTATTCACATATGAGAATTTATCATGGTCTATATAATAGGTAGGTTCAGTAAAGTTACACTAGTACTGTTTTATAATATGCCTGAGTTATCATGGACCCATCACAAACTCAAAGGACAATTGAGGGGATCAGCAGTGATCCCATCATTCTTGGTGTTTGGTACCTATGCTGGCGAGCAACATTACCTCTGAAGAGCCTTTACACGCCTTTCTAATAGTTTGGGTGTCATCAGGAAATAAAGTTCTGCAGCTGCACCATGTGTGCATCCCCTAATAATTCTCAAAGCTGGTGTTGAAATTGTTGCAGAATACTTGACATTAGGCAGAAAGGCAGAAATCTCACCGGTCAAATTCCAACAGGTTTTGTGAAAATCACGTGAATAGAAGGAGAAGGAAAGAGACACCAAGCAGTGCCCCCAGGAAGGGAGAGGCTGCATGATGAGCTCAGCAGTGATCAGTCCTGTTAAGCCTGTCACCAGTCAGTCAGCATGCAAATGCTGGCTGGCCAGTTAGCACTTTCTTGACTAGAAACCAGTGACTGGATATGTTGTAGATGGCTGAAGCAGTAGTTGGAGGCAGACGAGTGCTGGGGAGATAACGTCAGGGAACGTTGAGTGGCTGGGACCGCAGTAGGAACTGGCTTTATCACAGGACTTGTGCAGTCATAAGGGATACGGAGCTGGGTAGCTGGCGAGGAGAGGTTTCCAGGGCACAAACGCACAGGTAGTAGTGCTGTTCATGGAATACTTTGAATTTGATTTGGATTTTGTTCCAATATATGCAATAATAAATCTGCTTTGAAAAATTTCCCTCTTTTGTCCTCTTCCTCTCTCATCACTCAAATTCTTCCACTTTGCAGAAAGACATAGATTTTGTTGTTTTTCTTTTATATCTATGTAGAGGTCTCTGTGTAGAAGTTAATCTGGACTTGATGGCTTCAATTCTTCCTACATCAATTAATTTATATTTGGATCTCTCGAATGTATGAAAGCATTACGTGTACCTACTTTCATAGTGCGATGTATAGCTTACTCTGCACTAGGAAGTGCTTTACAAGGGAAATCGTCACTGCACAGTTTCTGAGGGCTATAAGCTGTTAGTTGAAGGAAGTGAACCAAGGACAGCTAAAACAGAAGAACATGTATTTTACAGCTTGAACAAAGAGGCAGAGGAGCTGCAATAGATTTACACCCTCTGTGTCATTCATTGTCATTTATCTTACATGTTCTGATGCAGACAGACTAGCTTTGAGTTACTCTGGATTTTGCCTTCAATCAAAGCCAAAGCCAAGTACTTTTCAGCACTGAATGCTCACACGCTGTTGAAAGGGCCCTCTACAGCTCTGAAGAGAGGTCCACACCATGGACATATAAGGTTTTTCATCACTGAAGTGCTTGCTGCAAGCTAAAAAGAAAGTAAAGTACCTGAGGTTTTAACAGAAATTTCTCTCTATCCTCGAGAGCGTAGATGCATTGCCCCTGTTCAGGAAGATTCCCATTGTGGCGGATGAATCGCTATATTTACTTCTTATACATTATCATTGAATTACGCTCAAAATTTCTAGTGGGCTGGTCAGGATAACACTATGGAGAATGACTGCCATTTCATCCTATTCCCTCTTCACCTGCTCCTATGAAGATGTCTGGGAATATTTTTTTGTTGAAAGAAAGCACAGCACAGAGTCAGCATTTTTCCCCTCCATCCACGGACTTCCCTCATGATCAGATGGAGATATTAATTTTTATCTCCAACAAAATGTGATGAAAGCATTCACATTAATTTTAAAAGGATGTTAGATGGAATATATGTAGACTGGTTTTGTCTATTGTTCCTTACTTTTACCTTCCTTGTTTATCCCATCTGTTCCGTGTCTGTGTTAGTTTAGATTGTAAGCCTTTCGGAGGCAGAAATAAAACATCTTATATAAAGCGTCATAAGTATATAGCCAATAATAATGATAACGTAGCTGGGAGATCAGTTAGTTCCTTATTATTACCATTCCCTACAGATTTTTCTTAATGTATGCCTTGTAATGTATGTCATCCTGGTTTTTTTCACTAAGGCCATACATATATTGCATGTTTTCTGTTAAAATATTTACAAGGCAAGTATTTCTCTGCTGTTTAACAGTTTAATACACACCACTATTGAAATTAAGGGGAAACACTACTAATTGAGGATAGACTTTTTTTGGTTTAAATTTTTAAAAAGCATCGTAAGTTTATGCTTTCTTTATATTCAGAGACTTCCAACACTTTCTCTCTTGTGTGTGTTTGCATTTATAATTCCTTGGGCCTTCTTGGGTTTTGCTGGCACTGGAACTGGCAGCACCAAAATACCACGATAAGGGTTGTTTATGCAATACTTCCTGCCTTACCAAAGCCAGGCTGTGCTAACACCCATAAAAATTTTTCACAAGCTTCATAGTCCAAAGCTGTTCAACAAAGCTGCTGAGCTTTCTGGATGCTAATGCTAACTGACTTTTTTTTTGATGTTTGCCTGCCATTAGCACTGTGCCTAAACCGATGCCAGTTTATCCTCTTGAATGACGGGCTGTCCTTGAAGACTAAAACCCTGTGCTTACTTATTCTTTCAATGGGACAACTATAGCTCACCAGCTTCTTTGCACTGTTTGTCCAACGTACCCCAGTTCATTTCGTGGAATAACCATCCCAGGAAGTCACACTTAGTTTAGGCTGAGCTTGTTAATTCTTTATGGTGTGACTGATGGCAAGCCAGTTAGGAGGAGGCACTGTTGAGAATCCTCCACAAGTGTAAAAGAGAACCGTCAAGCATGGTGGTGTGGAAAGAAAAATAGCTCCGTGCATCTCTTTTTTCCCCTATTTTGTACAAATAATGTACAACAAAGTATCTTCAGTTACCATGAGTGTATAGCTAC
Source organism: Pygoscelis adeliae (assembly GCF_000699105.1). Classification (NCBI taxonomy): domain Eukaryota; kingdom Metazoa; phylum Chordata; class Aves; order Sphenisciformes; family Spheniscidae; genus Pygoscelis; species Pygoscelis adeliae. The sequence continues at coordinate 532,550 of NW_008824939.1, read as the reverse complement.
TGAGAAAGGGACAGACATCCCAAGTAACCTTTTTTAAGGAAGAAATGGGTTGGGAGAATTTAGAAGGCCGTGGCAAATTATTACTGCGAACACTAGTGCTAAGAATCAGCATTTATCAATAAGACTTACAAGACTCTTATTCTGACAGAGGTCTGGTGGAGTTATATGACACGCAAAATGCAGGATGATCCAGTATTTTAGAGCAATGTTTTTTACCTTTGCATGTAAGACAAGACTCGATGGTGAGATCATTACATAACCTATCTGAGAGCACATATTGCAACTTCTTTTTATAACCCAATAAATTAGTGTTTCATCTCTCCACCTGAGAGAGAGTCAGGCCCACTTTAGGTGTTTGTGTGTTTGTGAGCATGTTTAAGTGAAAAGGGAAAGAAAGGATTCATAGATGACAAACCTGCAAGGGAAAACCGTTCTTTCTCAATATGCCTCTGCCCCCATCCCCACTTTTTCATCTGTAACTATCAGAAACCAAACTCCAGAGCCAAGAGCAAAAGAGCCCAATGGTATTCTTCCTGGAGGAGAGAGTCATTACAGCAACACAGGAAAATATAATAGCAAAGTGACACAGAGGAAAGAAAATAATTTTTTCCATCCTGTGTGGGCTAGGTGCATAAATTAGAAGCCTGCAGCTTGCTGGGATCCTGTGCTCTTTCTTCACAGTAGTCAGTCTATTCCCCGAGGGACGGAGTCCCAAGCCTATTACATCAGCTTCCCCTTTATGAGTAAACTCTTTACACGTTGTCTGCTTAGGGAGTTTTTCTGTATGAAAGTGGTACCTTACTCACTTTTTTCATAAATTGCAAGCATCTATATTTTTAAGACCTAAAAAACCTTAGCATAGGTGACCCCGTATCTCTGATCCCCCAGAGATTTAAACTAACCTAATAGGAATGGAGTTGAGGGAAAGGATCAGAGATGGGGAGATAAACAGAGGCAGGGATAGCAGCGTATAAACAGTTGTGGAAGTATAAATAATTGGGTGACTATCACACACATGAAAAGAACTATTCATAAGAATTGGATCATCAGACACAAGCCAAGGCCAAACGACCTACCAGTGTCAAAAGATGTGTAATGCTTACTTTTTTAGCAATAAAATAAATGTTCCTCATAAGAAGATATGATCCTTCCTAAGCAATGTTCTCAGCTTCCTGAACGTACAAAGTGAAGGAAAAATTGAGACATAAAAATTGACTTCTGGATTTGAATCATGCCACGATCGAATGGTAGACTGAAGAAAGGTCATTATCAAGGTTTTGTCTGTGAACAGCTATATGAGCAACTGTGACTGAAGCCACGTCTTATCTTTTCCTTTGATAAGCTGAAGAGGCTGAGCTCCAACATGAAATCAAATAACAGCATTCTTCATGTAAACATGTAATCCCTCGTAATTTTAACTCCACTCTGTTTTGAAAAAAGGCTCCTCCCTGTTTGGAGGCCTGTCAAATCGACGGTCTTAGACCAGAGCCCTTATCTGAGTTGAAGATGTCCATGTCTATTTATGCCTACAAGAATACCCATACACACACCCACAAATGTGCTCACATGCTCCCAGCTGACTCGGTGCCTATATACATTTTGCGAAAGGACTCTATATTGAGTACGTGCTCTTTTAGGAGTATCTTCACCTCTCGTATCCTAGTGAGAAATTAGTTTAAATCTCTATCTTACTATATTCTGCTAAGAAGGTATTGTAACTGGAAAGAAAGAAAAAATGGTACTTAGAAATCAAAAAAGACGAAAGCAAAAGAATAAAGCAGCCTATCCACTGATTTTAGAATCTCTATTTTAACAAGAGATTTTTTTCCTAATTTTTTCTTTTTTTGGCAGAAGCTTTGACTGGTAACAAGAATCTGTGCATCGTACTAAAAACTTACATCCTTGTTTAAAAGCTTGTATAAATTTATTATAAGATATGTGATGAATTCGCCTTAGTCCGGTTAAATACTCATGTAAATATATTACTAACAATGATTAATTTCCATTATTTTAATTATTCACTTTTTCAGTTCCCTCAGATTAATTTTACTTTCTTTGTGGGTGTTCTGAATACCTAATTGGATTCTGGGATGGGGAATATGTTCAGAGCTTGTCAGAAAATACACGGTCAATAGTCAAAGAAACTTCTAAAATGTATGATAGTCAGTAACAGCGATTAAAACAAATAATATGAAAGAAAAATATGAAAAGGTAGAAGAGCTGAATAGGAATCAAATACGCCGGTTACTTTTTAACACGGTATGCTGTCTTTTTCTTTTTAAATACAGACAAGAAAAAAAGGAACAAATTTTATTTTATTTAACATGCAGAGATGATGTTGTAAGAAGCTTTAACTTATTATTAATATAACCCTCATCATGGTGCTAGGTGGAAAGGCCAAAATCTGGAAGGACTTGTAGAAAACATTAAATAATGGAGTTGATAATGCGATCGGCAATGTGCGGTACCGTGAGGTCTCCTACAAGGCGCTACGTACCTCCAGTGGGCGATGACCTCCCTCAGCATGAAGCCATTGGGACTGAGGAGCGCGCAGCGCTTCGCAGCGTCAAACGTTTCGGTCGTCAAAACCGGAATAAGAATTGTTGAAACGGTGTTTCTCTGGGTGTGTCAATGGTGTCGCAGCACCAAACGTTTCGGTCGTCAAAACCGGAATAAGAATTGTTGAAACGGTGTTTCTCTGGGTGCGTCAATGGTGGCATCGCTTGGGAGAGGGCTTTTGCCGTTAGCAAGCCGCCTGTATTTCTTACACCAAAACGACTTACCTTTTGACACGGGCATGCGTTGCGTCGCTACATCCCTCTGGACTCGGAGTGACTGACTTCTGCGGCTGAACGCCTTACGGAGGGCGGCCGGGGCGA
>NW_008824939.1:521101-529623 GCF_000699105.1 Pygoscelis adeliae | reverse complement strand
TACCGGGCTGCCCGAAGGGGCTTTCGCCCGGTCGCCTCGGCCTGTGACGAAGGGAGGGGAGTCCTCCCAGCGCCACCTACGATGACACGTCTTCGCCCTCGCCGGATTCCCTCTCCAAACGTACCGGCAAATCCCGAGAGGCGGGAATGCCCGCGGCGCTGCGAATCCAAGGGAGTTTTTCCGCACGGGACCTGGTGTGGAACTGGCCGAACAGCTACAGCAGTTAGTCTCCGCTTCCATACCTGACTAGAGGCGATTCCTGAAGGAGACTTTTCTTCAGGAATCAGGAACTGGTACTTGTCTGAGGTTCCTGAAAAAAAGAGGTGGTCTGCCTGGGGCTTTGTTGAAGACGCTGCTCCGTCTGCCTGGCAAAACCGACCCATACGCAGAATTGTATGCTGCGGTTTCAAAAATTCCGTATTACAGTTGTTGTCACACGTGTGACGTGCTCTTCAGGTTATGTAGGGAGTCTAAGGTTGTAAATAAACTAGAAAGTCCGCTTTAAAAACTTTTGTGAACTCCCAGCATATTTAATGGGCCAGTAATAAAAAATATGAAAATCCCAAACAATAACTCCTAAAGATGATTGCAAGGTTTTGAAAACACTTGCTAGTCTCCAGGTCCTCTGAGAAAAAATGATTAACATTCTTCATTGCTAGAGATGTGTTGATTACAGCTCAGACTTTGGCTTGTTTATTTACAGTTTTTTGGGTCCCCTAGGAACATTTGCTCGGAGGATTGATGTCTTTGTGCCTCCCCTAGTGAAAATGGAAGCAAAAGTGCTTTATAAACATCAAATTATGCAAAAATGAATCAAAATGCAATAAATACTGCTGGCATCTGATAGAAATATTATCCCACGACCAGTGAGTACTTTCTTAAGTTTCTCAGTGGATTAAAGCCCCAGAGACCAGAACTGGAAATGCAGTATTTTTATTTGGGTAACTTTCCAGCAAAATAAATACACACTGGTTTATAAAGAGTTGTTGTGAAACACAAGATCTGGAAAGAATTTTGATTGCTAGGAACGTTTTGGTGTATTTCTGAAACACTTTTTTGATATCACAATGTTTCTGACATGCATGAAATCCTAAGGAAGGGAAGAACTATAGTAAAACGAGACTCTTTCTTGTTTTGGAAACAAGAAAGATACAAAATGGTTAAATATACCTGTGAGAATTCAAAGCTTTTATTGGTGTATTCTCTCATTTATGTTAGGAACAACAGAAAACATTAAGCTGGTCCAAAACTGGAGAGCTAGCCTTGGAATCAGATAACCCAAAATTATTTATGTTTTTTAAAATTTTTTTAGTGTTTTTATTTTATTTATCTTATTCGCAACAAAATTTATGTCCTACATAATCTTGTAAAAGTCACATAGTCCCTCCACGTCTCGGTTTCATGTGTGTGAATGGGCTCAAAAAATGGGTTCAGAAAAGCGTTGTGAAGATGAATCAAAAAATATTGTGACATTATCACACTACAGTAAAAGGACAGGCCATAAGCATCCTAAACATTTCTAATTAAATAAAAAACAGGTTTGTCTTCTTAGCCCCACACGCATGTAAATTGGCATGTCTTGAAACAGCACAAAATGGACCCAGAAGAATCTCAGTTTATCAGATTGACACTTTTCCACTACCCATTTTCAGAAATAAGAAAAAACTTTTTAATCCCCTAAGAAATACACCATAACTGGGACATCTAGCTGGGCCTTGCTCTTAGTTCCACAAATTCACGTCAGCATTAGCATTACTGTCTGTGCCGAACAGAGGAAAATAAATGAAGTTGCTCAACTCTGCTTTGTCAGTGTTGCATGACTTGAGAACTATTTTAGCAGGGAATGCTGGGGCTTCCACAGCAAGGTCATCAGCTTGAATGAATCACCCCCCCAGCTCGACTGAGGATCTGGCATTTCATCTAGAAGACAGAAATGGATTCAAAGCCAAGGAGGAAGCTTCCATTTTTACAGCAGATCAAGGGTGATGACACTTTAATGGTTTTTTGAATTATGCAGTAGAGACACAACACCTATTAGCTCTGACGATGTATTGCACTGTAAGTGTTACTTTGCGTGTACACGGGTCTGAGTGTCCAGCATTTACAGACAGTTTGTGATAAAGCTAAACATGATAAATTGTGAATGAAGCTCAAATACGTGAACTAATTCAAAATGGCAATGTGTTGTGGTCCTTTTGTGAGAAAGATGTTTTCTCTGTGTAAAGAAAATCAGATAAAAATAGCACTGATAGGTATCTGTTGAGATACCTAGTTCAAGGGTTTGGTTAGTATGGTGAAGGATTTTTTTGAAATTTATTAAAATGCCTTATTCTCTGGTTCCATTAAATTACAAATTTAAGACATCAGAAATGTAGAACTTAATATTGTATACTTGATAACAGGTAAAAGAGCCTATGCTCTTTGACTTATTCATGTGCTTTCTTAAGGAAATAAGGCTCATGCAATTGTTTTACCTACTCACCTTCTCCTTCTTCACCCCTTACGCCATTATAACTTTTGAGGCCTTCGGGCAATTTCAATCAAAGGTGATGGTGGAGCAGAGGTGTCGCAGGTAGGTTGGCCCTAAAAGCCGCATGAAAATCAGTAGCTGAGGAAAGGTGAGAAAGCTGGTGTCCTGCTTGAGAGCCCAGCAGGCGGGGTTCAGCCTGGGCCATTTGGCCAGACGGCAGCCCGCTGGCCAGTCAGCACTTGAATGAAATCAGCTAACCCGTACGTACGACCGTGCAGAGGGTGTGGGACAGCTGGAGGTATTGCTGTGGGTGATGGAAGGAGTAGGAGGAGTTCGAGACATTGGAAAGACTTGTTAGATATTTCATAAGCTGCAGAACTTGTCTAAAATACAACTGTGTTTGGATTGGAAGGTTGACATTTCATAGTTGGGAATAGTTTTTTTCCAAAAATAGGAAAATTTAGGGGCATTTTAGAATAGAAGCTTGAAGGACGTATCCTTCACCTTTTATTCCAAACTTGCTTAAGATATGCCTAAAGACAGTGCAATGTGTCCCTAAAGTCTGTAGAAATAAGATGTCTTGTCGTCTATGTTAATTAAACTTTTAATTTTTGTTTGCATGGCAGGAAAAAAATGTTTGTTCTGAATTATCCACAAATATTTAAAATCAATGGTTTGAATTCAGTGGACCAAACACAGCTGGTTGGTCAAGCTGGTAAAAAGGCACCCACAAAAATTCTTATTACGCTGTAGCCAAAGCGGGCTGGGCTTGGTCTTTTCCTCATCTGTTTGTGGAGAATGGGAAGGAATGGCAAATACTGCCCTGAAACTGAGATGAGAAAATTGAAGGGGAACGTCCTAATGAAAGAATTGTAGCTGGTCAATATTTTATAGAGGTACAATTATTCTCTTCCTTGTTCATCTGCTTGCACAGTGAAGACTATTGCTAGAGAGACCCCAGGGTGGTTAGGAACTGCACGGGATGGAAGTTTCTGATAAATAATGTATGAATAGAAGTTGGATTCTTAACTACCTCCACCCTAGGATGAGCGTACTCCTGTAATACAGCTTATTTTTGCTGTCAGTGAGAAGATGATTTAAATAAAATGTACATGTATTAAATAGACCTATAAAGCTGGACCAACCGGAGGTGCCTCACAGGTTTTGTGAAGAATGCTGAAAAAAACCCCCGATTGCTGTTAGTATGCAATCATCTCTATTAGCTGGGCATCTTGGGGCAAAGTAAACCAGAATACAGAAAACTCAGAAAATGCGATGCTTATGTGGGAAAGGATTCTCTCAGACCTTTCTAAACATGAAGAAAAGGTTGTCGCTGGCAATCAGTGTACCCAAATTCATGGTGATATGTTTAGCCGCAAACACAGAAACGTTTTCAGGAGCAGTCCGGCCACATCTTTCATCGACATCCATTGCCAATAGCGGGAGCATTGCTTGGTGCACGTGAAACTTCATGAGGGGGGGAGCCCAGATGCAGAAGTATGTTAAATTCCTATATGTTAGTGACAGTTAAATACTTCAGTTGGACAATCTTAGAATAGCCTATAGCCCTGTAGATTTTACAGAAGTGAGGTACACTGACTGCAGCTGTCAGGAGCAGCTGAGTCAGTGCAGTATATGGCTCAGCTGTAAGGATAAACAAGGGCACGCCACATTCAGCAATGTTTCAGGGAAGCGTTGTTACACCAGGAGAGCTACTGTAAAAATACAGAATTGTAGTCACTCTGTTGAGATAAATATTTAAGAATTTGCTGAAAGGGTTAATAGCCACTAAATGTAGAGACTTGATTTAATTGATGAAAACAATCAAGTGCTTTTCATCTTGGTGGCCCATTAACAATGGCCGTTTATTTAGCCTTTGTGCTTAAGAGTGCGGCCTACTGCGACCTGAATTGAAGAGTCTTTCATTTGTGTTGCAAAGCAGTCAAGGCCATATGATGGGGCTAAGGGTGGCATTACAACAAGGAGGTTTTGCAAGTAATTGGAACAGTGTGTGTTGGGGGTGAGGGGAAGAGCAAAGAAGTTACTGCTTGAGAGCTTAAACCTAGTTGCATTTCTGTAGCCTTAACACACTGTTTGGCGGTATAAAACAGATCTTTGGTTTGTTAACACTTCTATGTGAATTGGGATGCAGTACCTGGCTTCTCTGCATCCACAGGTGACGCACTGCCACTGCTTCTATTTATTTTAGTCCTTTTATGTGAATCACACTAGGCAGATTCCTAGCAAATGATTGTGGTGCCTTGCATTGCCTACTGACTGACCACACAAGGCAGACAAAGAACAGAAGAGGGTGAATGCTTGACACAGTTTGCAAACTGGGGAAGTAAGGCACAGGGTAATCCAGCGACTTGTTCACCCTCTTGCCCACATTCTGTGGTAGATCTGGTATTGGACAAAGATCTCCCAAGACTCAAGCTAGTATCTTAACCAGAAAAAAAAAAGAAGTCCTTGTTCAAATACTCCTGACTGTGTCAAAGTAATAACGATTTCAGCATAAACATGTCTGTCTCTTTCAGCTTAAACCAGTGCAAAGACCCCAAGTGGTGCAGAGTACAGCAGTCCGCTTGGTTCCTGGAGTGAGGTGGATTAAATATATTTCCCTCCTATTCTGCATTGCATTTGACTTTTTCTGCCTTGGGGTAGAACTCCTACTGTCTAAATTAATCTGTAAAGCTTAAATGGGATTTCTCTTCCAACACTCTTAGAGTCAGTGGATAACCATTGATTGAGTTTAACTGACTTGCCCTAAAACTCCTCTGACATGGTAGCACATACAGTGCTTCTCAGGCTTCTGCAGCAACAGTCCAACCGTGTTTTCACCATATTTTAATCAGTCCTGACCGGTTAGACTATGACAAGGAAATAATGTTTAAAAAAAAAAAAAAGTAGAATTTAATGTTGTTCCACCAGTAGTCAGTGAAATCTGGCCATGGACAAAATGATGGATTACTGTTTTCCCTAACATTCACAAAGCCGCAGTATTTGTACTGGTGCAGTGTGTAGGAAGTCGGCTTTTAAAGAAGAAAAAATATCTTTTTGTTATTCTGTTGGGTATCTACTAGCCTTCAGGACACAATTCAGTGTTTACCTTCCTTCTTAATCCTATACTTTGTGTAGTGCGTAAATGAGGGAAGCATTTTTAACCTTGCGAGTATTTAGTTACGACAGCAGGAGTTAGTACCGCCAGACAGCATAAGCAGTTTCAATTTAAAAGTGTTTGTTTGCCCTTGCTATGAACATAGAATAAGCAATTAAAACCAAACATTTCCATCAGTATGAAAAGTTAAGAAATTAGTCATTTGGTTTAAAGTTTCTTCTGCAATGCCATCCTGTCTGTACTGCATAACTTGCATTCATATTACTAAGTTGGCTGAATAATCAACATATTAAAAAGAACAAGTAGAGGCTGCCCTGAGTGATGCTAAATTAAGATTTTTTTTTGCCTAAGAATTCTTCATTGATCCATTCTTAACACAGTAAACACCTTCAATACCATTTTTTAAAAATGAAAAAAATTACTGTAACTGAGGCTCACGTAAATGATTCCAATAAAATAATTATATTTTCTAACCTCATTTTAATAAAAACTGAGCATCATTTGCAAGTTCTCATTAATCGTCAGTGGGATCACTGCACTGTAAAAATTTGTAGTATTAAGTTGCAGGCTTATTTTTTAAATTCAATAATAAATATTAAATTCTATCAATTTTGAACTTCTGCAATGTCAGCTTTGCTAAATAAATTAGAGCAGATATTCCAATGGAAGTAGATCTTTAATTAGAAAATATTCTGGTCGAAGGTGGAACCAAATTGGTTTCACCCTTACATTAACAGTGACGCATGTCTGGGGATGAGATTAAGCTTTAGAGCAGAAGACCTCGTTTGGGAAAGTTCTAAGTCTCTGCAAGGAGCAACTGGGAAGGAACTTGGAGATCAGCTTTAGCTGTTACACTTGTAATCAAGTACTCTCTTAGCCAGATTTCTTCTTTCATCACTTTCAGGAGCCGTTGTGGCAGAGTGCATTGCTGCTCCTCTCGCTGGCAGCCATCAACCCTTCTCAGTAACTTGACACAACTGAGCTGGAGACTCTTGCAGTTGTGAATGCTGGAATGATATAGGCTGCATTTCCCCTCTCCTCATTTCTTGGAGATTTTTTTCTTCTGGACGCTTCTCTCCCCATTCATGATTGCACAACGTACTTGTGACAACCACAGTCGCTGTTTACATAAAGATGGATTCTAGGAAAACACTCTTCTATTTCTAGCTGTTTTCAGTACAATATGTGTTTTCTTTGCGACCTCATTCTTTCCTTCTCCTCAGGAAAATGCCCACAAAATCCATCCATCAGCTACCAGTCTGTTTCTTCTTCTTGCTTGTTCTGTTTTTCTCAGAAGGAAACTAAGTGTACTAGCACCCGTAACCTGTCAGCTTGAGAGGCCAGCACCACATGCTTTGTAGTTCAACTGAGAACTTCAGACCACAATTTGGCAGTTCTTAAAATAATCCATAACAGTATCCTCACGTATCTGGACTGTAGCAACACGTTTCCCCACGAAGCTCTGAAACTTTATTTCTACTGTCCTCTGACCATGCGCTACCCTGGAGGAGCCATATTACCTTGCATTCTTCAGATAGAATTGCAGCCTGTATGCTTTTTCCACTGCGTAAATGCCAGTACAGTCAACAGAAGGCAGCTGATTTTGGCCATGGCCATTTCAGCTTTTCCAGATGCACATTCTTAACCCCCTCAAATACCTGATATTTCTGTTCTGCTCAACTTTTCTCTAACTTTAATCTTTGTCCCTCCCACAGGAAGTTACCATCGTGGACACAAAAATATTACCAACTCATATGCTTTCTGTGTTCTTACTTCTTTTCATAGTCATTCTAGCCGTGTGTTAACCAAAAAAACCCCCCAAACCAATCTAAACAAAACCCCCCAAACCTAACCAAAACTCAAAAGCTCCCATGCCTCTTTCCTGGCGAAAAAGCCGTCTCCTAAAGAAGCAACTAGTCTTTTAATCTGTGTGGACCATGGAGTGTACACAAATTTCTTCCCTGGAAAAAACTTGTAAAGTGACTTTAATGGCTGGCCAGAAGAGCTGCAGTGTCATTTGCGTAATTGTCCTCTGCGCAGCTGGAATTTGGAAGAGTATCTGCAGTTACCTCTCATTGCTCAGCCTGCACCAGGGATTCATGGCTGCACAAAGGCTGCCTTTGCTATTGCACTGGGATGCTTGTAAAACCCCAAGTTTTTTTAATCTTTCTTTCCACTATTACCACATTTAGCTTGGCTGATGCGAATACACTCAGGAGTTTTGGTGGACCTTACATATACGTTTTATTAATAAAACAGTGCTGTGAGACAAAAATGATTGCAATTAGTGTGACAAAGAAACGGCATCTGCTTAACACTCTGAGGATCAGTTTATCATTGGGTAGAAAAGAGACACATCTGTCAATAGTAAACCCACTGGGCTAAGTGTTTTTTTTACAAATAACAGTGGATTAGTGTGCTGGTGGTCCCTACTTCTGATGTTTGGGAAATTATCTTTCGGAGATATTCAAGAAATATTCAAGGGAAAAAAAATTACAACGACTATCGACTAGAACAGGAATATTTCCGGTTTGAGAATGAAACGTACTCGGCACCGCTGGCGAAAGTACAAATTTAAGGATGTACGATGGGCCAGACGGAGAATTTGGTCTGGTTTTGTGGTTCCTGTTCTGTAAACCGATTTTAGCACTGCAGTCCCTTCTGCTCCTAGCAGATCAATGGACCCTCCACCGCCAGGCAGAACCGAAGCCAAACGTAGTTTTCCAAAACTGTATCCAATCCTCTCCTAAAGCCTGCGCCCTGCACCACTGCTCGGCAACGAGATGCACAAAGAGCAAAGGCGGTAACAATGCACAACCCGGCTAATTAGGTCAGAGCCGAGCCGCGCGCGGATGCGACCACTGCAGCCCTCCTCCTCCTCCTCCTCCTCCTCCGGAACGTGGAAACCCCCCGCTCCGCTCCGCTCCGCTCCCC
>NW_008824939.1:486720-520193 GCF_000699105.1 Pygoscelis adeliae | reverse complement strand
ACCTGTCTCCTTCCCTCTCGCCTTCCCCCTCCCGCCGGCGGTCCCTCCTCTTCCCCAGGGCTCTCGGCGTGTCTCCTCCTTCCCAACCACGACCTCGGCCACCCCGCTGCAAAGCGGAGCTCTGCGGAGCCCGCGGGGCCCCGCTCCCGCTGCCTTCACCTAGCGCAGCCTCCTCGAACGCAGGGAAACGACCCAAACTTTAGCCGGCAGGCCCCAAACTGGGGCTGTCCGCTGTCGGTAGCCGCACTTTCAGCTGGGGCGGGGGTGCTTTGACATCCTGGGAGGTGGCAGGGCGTGCTTGTTGCTGTGATGGGGATGGCCGTAATTCCACTTAAATACGGACACTGAGGAGGCTGCTGGACTCGGATGGATCCTCATTGTCTGGGGAGTTGGACCTTTGTGAGCTGCCACCTCGCAGTTTGCAAACTGGATTAAAAACGCATTAAGGGTCCAGCTCCTGGTGGTTAATGTTGTACACGGGTAGCTGTTGTTTGCAGGAAAATTGATGTTAGTAGTTCTTGTGGTGGTGGATCTCCATCTTTTTTTTTCCCTTTCTCCTTCAAGTCTGTAAGGGCAGCCAGCCCCACTGCTCTAGAAGCATCATGCTGCAAACTGGCAGATGCAGAGGTGGTTGCATCAGCTGTCTGGAACATTTAGCATAAGCCTCTCCAACCACCAGTGTCACTCCTCACAAATCAAAACAGACCCATATGAGGCTGCTGTAATGTGTGAACTTTTTTTAGGGGTTATAACTGTGGCGTGGGGGTGGATTTTGGTGGGGTGTTTTTTTTTTTGTTTTTTTTTTCCTGTTGAAGTGTCCTGCCTGTGTGGCAATGACAGGACAAGAATTCCCTTCTCTTTATCTGCACACTTGATAGGCTCTTCTTTTTATTGCGTTCTGTGTTACTATATTGTGAAATGGAATTTATACTGCTTGGCTGAAAAATAAATTCAGTTTGACAGTCATGAGGCGTTTTACAAGTCAGCAATGAGGAAGCTTTGAAATGCGCTTTCATAGATACAGAAATTGATAGAAATATGATGAAGGTCTTTAGGTGATTTGAAATGACTAATCTCTTAAATGTGTAATCGACATCAGGCTAAATAGTACAGTCTGTAGCCATTTAAAGATTATGCTGCAGAGTAATCACTTCAGTACTGTTTAGATATAAATTTTTAATGCATTATTTTTAAGAAAGGTAGAGTGCCTAAAGGACAGCCTTTTGCGTCACTTAGCTGTACGACTATATCAATATTCTCAAATGAAAAAAGGTCTTTGTTCAGAAACTTTTACCTTCACGATTTTGTGTGGCATTAGTAAGTTACGAACCAAGTATGTAACATTGAATATATATAAAGCAATGTCACTTGGCTTCTTTGACCTGTAAATAATTGAAGAGGGAGATAAACTGTAATAGCTTACTGTAGTTATTAGAGTATGATCATAGAAATCCATGATCCTGTGAGAAAGCTTGATGGACCATGTTTTGAAAGTGTTTCCTGTACAGATAATTTAATATTGATTTGTATTACAGTCAATGACATCTTCAAAACATCTTGCAGTCTTTGCTATAAAATTATACAGCCTGAAATTACATTACTCTGTTTCAGCAGAGAGAACACACAGCCATTTGACCTACACACATGAAATCAAATATCTGGGAACCAGTGAAAGTTTCCTGTTTTCAGAGATCTTGATTTTATAAAAGGAATAAAAGGAAAAAAGGTGGCTCTTTGGTGTAAGGGACCAGTAACTAAGTTTCGATATTCAAATATGCAGAATTCAGTAATATAAGCAATCTTCTCACTATGGGTCCTCTCTGAACATGTAGAGAAATTAATTTGATTCATAGTTTTTAGCTGTTCTATTCTTTGGGCCCTAAAACAACCCATTGTCCAGTACGTGAACTATTTCAGTAATTCTGGAGAAATCTTTGGTTTTTATTAAAGACAAATTATAATAGAATTGAATAGCCTTTGCTGAATGTATGATGGGTAATGGTACATGATTACACTGGGGGAGGTAAGACATTTTGAAACTAGAAGTTTTGCTTCCCATCTTACCCTTATTTAAGTAATGATGGAAAATCTGCTGACTAATAAACTGCAAATCGATAATTAGGAAATGACAGGAATTGCTTGAAGATGGATTTTTTCTGCAGAGCGCTCAGAAATACTCATTAGAAATTGCATGCATTCCTAATGGTTCGTTAGGTTAAAATGTTGATGTGGTCAACTATTTTAATTGCTACAAAATATGGTATAGATTTTAAAAACAGATTTTGTATTTGTCTGTTATGATCTTCACAATCTTATTCATGAAGTATTCAAGCTGGTTCAGTCATATATTCTGGGAGGAAATATAAACATTTGTTGTGATTCAGCACCGCCCTCCCCCTAATCTTAGGGAGTTCAGTATCAAAAGAGATTAGTGAAACCATGGACTTAAATGAAATGAACAAAATAAACACTGGAAGAAGGTGTAGGGCTTTTAGCATGAAAAATCATTACGGCAATGAAAATAGTTTGAAATGGTTTCAAGTTGAAGCTTGTAAAACCTTCTGCATTGTTGGGACTGCCACAGTTTTTACTCTGGCAAATGATATGATTGACATAGCTGTTAAATTTTTGTGTCTTCTAATGAATGTATGTTTTAGGACAGTTCCTATATTGCAGCATTGTATGGCGTGTCAGAGAGCATCAAAAATATTGTCCCAGTTCAATGGATGTTTCTAAAGGTTTAGATACTTTCTTTAACAATATTTCTGTAACAGTGCTTTTCAAATTTCAACTCAGTTGTATTTCATTTCCTTACTTAATATTTTATTTATAATGAAGTGATTCTGTATTTCAGCATTTCAGAAAATTATGTTATTTAAGATTGTATGTGTTTTGCTAGTGCTTAAAAACCTCTCTGACCAGGAGTAAAATCTGACTGTGCTAGGCAAAGTATTGTAACATTTAACAAGACAGTTAGAGTACACATAAACAAATACAAATGTATAGATACATCTGTAGGCCACAATCTGTTTGCTTTGGTCAAGTAAGAAATAAAAGTGAATTTATATTTTGTTTTCCTTTACCGAAATATCAAATGGAATTCAGGGACACAATGCACACAACGATTTACAAATAAATTGTGATAACTAGCTGTATTACTGGTTCTTCCTTGGACAATAATGCGACAATATGACTAATTTTACTGATAGGTTTCTGTATCATAAAGGAAAGTTCTTTGTATAAGAGAGAGTTAGTAGAAAACAGCAACATTTCCTATAGATAGCATGGTTTATTTAAAGTGCAAGCATTTAATAGTCATGGATAGTATTTATGTGATACTTGAATTCTATTTCTTTTGTATGGTATTAGGTAACAACAACCCAGAAGAAATGAAATCTTGTGAATCTTGCTAAATTACCTTGGAGCGGGCTTCTAACTGTATAATTTGGTAGCTGCAAAATTAGTGCCCTGGCAGCTGTGAAAAGAGCTAAGATTTCTAGAAGTTTGTGTAGGTTTGTAGGCAGGACTGTAGATTGATGTAAACTTGCAGCGAGCGGGCAGATTCTGCCATGTCAAAAACTTATTTTCAGGCTGTTAACAGCAAACTTTAAAATGGGAACACTTAATTTTTATCCAAGCCTGTTGATGGCAGAGCATGTAGGAAATCAGTTAACAGGGAACTTACTGTAGTGTTAAACAAAGCGGATATGAAACTTCAAAAGTGTACCACATTGTGGAAGGGAAAGAAGTGTAAAATTTACCAATTTTAAGAAAAACTTGAGAGTGCTGGTAGTGAGGTGATCCCTCCGGCTCTATAAAATAATCTCAGGGGATGTAAAATATGGAGAAATGAAGAGTGTTCTCTAGAAAGAGCATCTTCTCTTCTTCCAAACATCCCAATCCAAAACTGGGAGTGCCTGTTTGCATCCATCCGACAGGCCAGTGACTTTTTGCCACTGGTCACAATGATTGTTTTATGTAATTGTTCCAGCTAGCTTATTTCGTGTGGGGCATCTCTATCCTTGTCCCAGTTATAGCTCCTTTTAACTTCTGAAGTTTAGTTCAGGTGGCTTGCTATGAACTAGAATTATGGCCTCCAGAAAGTGTTTCTAGAAACTGTTGCTAGAATAATTCTTGTATATGCAAAAGTTGAAGCCTTTCTAGAAATGCATCGAGCAAAGTTCATACAAAGCTCTGCAAATGTTCATCCTCCTTGCCTTGAATTACTCCAGTTTTAAATTATTCTGTATCAGGGCCTCTCTCGAGAAGTAATGTCAGATTAGCCCCATGGGCAAACATGCAGTAGAAGCAGGATGTAACCGGATCTGTTGCTAATAGTAGTGACTTCAGGAAGGTTTAAACCTAGATATTCCACGCTGGGAGCACTGCATTGTTTGGTGGAGTCAGAAAGGACGCATGTTAATATATCGTGTATGTTAATGTACATCACTGTAACCGTCTAAATAACTGATAAAGGTACATGAAATGTAGAAACATTTCACAACATCATCATCTTGAAGATGGGCTTCATTGAAGTCAACATAAGTTTTGCCTTTGATTTTAGATGAGCAACATTTTATTTACTAGAAACTCAATTCATGCTTGGGTTAGGCTGACCATGCTTGATTTGGGGGTGATTTGCAGTGACATGATATTCATAATCTTCACTTTGGAGGAGAAAAAGTTAGGCAGTGCAACATAATAGATTGTGTGATGGGGGCTGGAATCAAGGAGAAGTAGCAATGGCATCCATAAGATGTGCTGATTTTGTATTTTTCTAGGGAATCTTTTAAAAAGAGTTCCTAAAAAGCCACAACGTTCCTCCCTTAATCCAACCTCCTTAGAGAGAGGAATGGTATAAATATACATGGACTAGAGACTGAATTTGCAAATGACCAAGTAAAAGATATTTCCCCCACATCGTTAATGGTAGAAACGACTGGTTCTTATTAGCTTTGTAATTTCTAGACGTTTGAGACTAAACTCATCCCTAGAGTACACTGTGCTTGGGGCTTAATTTGATACTGCGTGATTGGCCTCATTTAACAAATGTCAACAAAATCTTGGTCCCTCTCCTTGATTCAGTAGTAACTTTACTGCTGACGTCTGAGTCAGATCCTGAGTCTGATAGTCTTATGGGACTGACTTTTACAGAACAGCGATAAACCAATATATGACTTGAAAAAGGCTTGAAACATTTATCCAGTGCTGTTTTCCTTTTGTGTTTTATTGTTAACCCTCCCAGGCACCGGCTATATGTTCCAAAACCCTGTCTATGAAGTTTATATCCAGTAGGTAGGCAACAGCTGTAAGAGACCAGTATTACACAGTATGTCTGATTTGTACCAGTGTATTTTCTAGCTTTACCTTCAACGCAGGATCCCAAGGCAGTCATGAAAGGTGTGCAATAAGTTTGAGGGGGGAGAAGTTAATTTTCTTTGAATAAAATAGTTCTTTAAAGTATGTTTTCTTTCACAACTCAACTGTTACTCTTGGTAATGACGGTAGTTTTTTCTCATTACTTTTAAACCAGAGTTGAGCATGCTGTTTAGATTCTTAACCTTATTTCTAAACCTTACTTCAAAATACTTTGCTTCTAGTTAGAGCATAAAACTTCAGGTCTCAGTCTCAAGGATGACATTTACCGAGAGTAAATTTCTAAGCTTCCACTTAGTGTTGAAGGAACAAAGAAAAGATAGGCAAAATTGTTAATGTTTTCCAATGGAGAATAATGCACTGTAGTAAAGCATTGTTTTCTAAATCTATTCTTCTATAAAACAATACCTTTCAGAAACATAGCTATTTAGGATATACATTAAAAAAACCACCTCAGGCACAATTTTTCAGCTGCTTTAAAGTCCAAGCAGCAGTTTGAGCTGTCAATGTTGATAGTAGATGCATCACTCTTACTCAGAAAGGTAATTGATGCTACTAATCCAGTGCTCCTAATGAAGGACACTTGATTCTGATAGCAGTAAAGAAGTTTGATCAAAGGTGTAGTAATAAACTGGAAAATATAGCTTGGTACAGTTACGTATTTCAGTTTCAGTCTTCCAAGTAGTTATAATCAAGAGCAAATAACAATGGTTTAAAAAATAAATTGCTTTTCATGAAATTATGCTTTTGGTTTGAGAAATAGTCCTTTGAAGATATATGCTCAGATTTAGCCAAAAATATGCTACAAATTATGTACTCACTTTTGTTGTATTGTATAGACTTTCTATGGCCTGTGCAAAGTAGTGATCATAACTATTTCTACTGGAAAATCACCTGCTTTGTTAGAAAAGTGAAAAATGTTGGAAAAACGTGCTGATAAAAATCTGTTCTATCTGAGTTTAATTCATTTCAGTCAAAACACAGGCACACAACAGATTCAGGTCATATTTACTGGGGCTAATAGGTGATAATTATTATCTGACTTCATGCGTTTTCTTTGTCTTCCTCAGCTGAAAATACCGAGACCTGCATTTAAATGTAATTTCATTAAGTTCTAAACAGAATTATATTATCTCAGAATTGAGGAAGACAAAGAGCTTGGACATGGGTATAATGAGGTACCATGGCTCACTTGCTTCATGGTAGCTTTTGAAGCCACTGTGCTCTGTTCATGGTCTGAGACCGTAAGAATACCTTTAGTCTCAATTGCTCTGACTTGATGAAAACATTTCAAAATATATTTAAGTTAAATTTCTGAAATCTCAGTGTACATGTAAGGGCTGTGGAAAGCGCTTCAGAATCAGTCCAGGTAGATAAACAGAGCTTACTGATGCAAAATGTAACTCAAAATGTTCAGTGTGACTCTTGTGCATTGAGAGGAAAGTATTGATCTTCTGTAGAGAGGTAGAGAAAACGGGCTTCACTGTGGATTTTACTACAGGTTAAGAACTGAATTCCCTTGCTTGTCTCTTGGCAACACACACTGACACAATTTCTATAGCAGTTTATAGGCTGTGGTAGTATCTGTGACCTCTTCTATCCCTCAGGCCATAGCTACATAATCACTTTAATTTTACATAACTATGCACAGCAGCCAAAAAGGGCAGTCTTGTCTTTTTTTTTCCAGCAACTCATTCCTGTCCCTTCCCCTGTGCTGGCACTAGCATTCGTATGATCAGTCAGTGAGCTGAATCAAGAAACCAGTCTGGCTGAAAACTAACCCCCAAAACCCCAACTGTAATATATTTTTATGGTGGAGCAACTAATGAGATACTTAAGGAATTTGAGATTTGCATAGCTATGGGTGAAGTTGTCTCCGAGAAAAGTATACCCTCTTGGGTCTCACTTTTGTACAGCAAAATGGTGGTGCTTAACTTTTCTAAATAAAAGGCTTTCCATGTTCTTGGCCAAAAGGGCCAAAGATCCAAGCCAAAGGAAGATGCCACAAAGCTCTTAGGTTACCAAAATCTGTTGATTGCATATATATGCAGATAACTGCTAGCATAATTCTTCTATGACTTTATTTTCTCTTTTACTGTTTTAAATTGTGTTAGATGTTGGTGCACTAAGTTAAAAACACATTTGAGCCTGTCTTTCATTCTTACAACCAATGAGTGTGGAAGAAAGGGTGAAGTAAGTTGCTGAGAAGGCTTAAGTTAGGTATAGGCCTGGGAAGAAAGAAAGAATCAAATGTAAATGGCACTTCCAGAGGCCTTGTGGCATAGCGTTACATCTAACTTTCCGTTTTCAGCACAGTGCAACATTGATATTTTATTTCATTCTGGGGAAAGAGGGGAGAAGGCTGGCACTTCAGATTAGCAGCAGCTGCAGAATTAAGACAAGGGTGTTAGTGACTCATTTGGAAAAGTACTAGCTAAAACATTCTGTCTCCTAGAAGAAACATTTAAGAAGGGTTTATGATACAAACTTTGAATTTCATGAATAGTGCCTGTGACCTTCTGGTTTCTTCCCGGCAGCTTTTCTGATTAGTGACCATTTGCTTTTGACAATTGCATATTAAAGTGAGAATACATGGGGACATTTTGGAGGGGAAAACACCTCTGTGAACAGGGTCAAAGACTCCAGAATGCCTCTTACTTCTCTTGACCCAGTCAGTTAGCCAAAAATTCAGATTCTTATTGTTCCAGGTAGAAGGAAAAAAAAAAGGTGATACTTAGTTGTTTCTTTGATGTAGCTGAATTACTGACAGAGAGTAGTCAAACTCCAGTTTCTCTGAACACGGGGATCTTGAATAACAGAAGCAGTTTCTTTGTTCTCAGTCCCAAATTCCTTTCCCCAATTCACTGTTCTCTGTTTAGGCCTTTTACAGGACCATATACTCAGTGCTAATGTTTAGGTTGTTCTCTACTCTGTCCCTATCTGTATTTGGGTGAGGTTTTTTCCCTCCTCTGATGAACATGTATATTTCCCTGTTTTATCCCCAGGTCCTACAAATAGCTTTATTTACCTTTAAGAAGAGAAGGCTAAGGGGAGATCTAATTGCTCTGTAAATCTGTCAAGTGAGAATGTATAGACAAGGTGGAGCCAGACACTTCTTGGAGGTGCATGGGGATAGGATCACAGGATAGTTCAGGTTGGAAGGGACTTAAGAGCTCTCTAATCCAACTTTCTGCTCAAAGCAGGGTCACCTAGAAGATCAGACCAGGTTGCTCAGGGCCATATCCAGTCTGGTCTTGAAAGCCTCCAAGGATGGTGACGCCCAGGCTCTCTGCACAACCTGTTCCAATGCTGGCTGTCCTCATGGTGAATTTTTTTTTTCCTTATTTCCAGTCCGAACCTCTCTTGTTTCAACTTATGCTCATTGACTCATCTTCACACCATGTACCACCATAAGAACCTGGCTCCTTTTCCTTGATAGCCTCCTTAGAGGTTTCCATTCCACAAATGGAAAGCTGCTATTAAGTCCCAGCGAAGCCTTCCCTTTTCCAGGCTGAACAAGCCCAGTTCCTTCAGCTTTGCACAGAGCATGTAATCCAGCCCCTAGCCATCTTGACGACCCTCCACTGAACTTGCTCCAGCTTATCAATGTCTGTCTTTTACTGGGGGCCCAAAGCTGCATGTAGTATTCTAGATGGAGTCTACCAAATGGGGGGATAGTCACTTCCCTCACCTGAATGCAGCACAGGAGGCACACCTTTCTGCCAGAGCATGCTGCTGGCTTATGCTCGGCTTGCTGTCTGCCACAACCCCCCGGGTCTGTTCCAGCAGAGCTGCTCCCCAGCCAGTCAGTCCCCAGCCTATGTCATTGCAAGGGACTCTTCCTTCCCAGGTGCAGAACTTGCACTTCTCTGATATAAAAATGTTAAACACACCAGTCCCAGGATAGACCCTTGTGACCCTTGTAGTGCTCCACTTGGTACTGGCCTCCAGGTAGAGCATAACCCATTAACTGTGATTCTCTGAGCCTGACCATCCTGTTAGTTTCACTGCAATCTAGTTGTCCACTCATCCAGACTATAATGTCTTTACCTTGGGTCCAAGAATATAGTGGGACACAATGTCAAAGTCCTTGCTAAAATCAATGTGAATGACATTCACTGCTCTCCCCTGGCCTACAGATCTAGTAGTTTTATCATAGAAGGGAATAGGCAATAGGATGCAACACAATGGACACAAGTTGTGACATAAGAAAATTGTAATTAGATATGAAATTTTTTTTTTCACCATAAGGGTGGCCAAGCACCTGAACAGGTACCAAGAGATGTTCTGGAATCTCTTGAATCTCACCACCAACGAGGCTGGTGAGGGGTCTGGAGAACAAGTCTTATGAGGAGCGGCTGAGGGAGCTGGGGTTGTTTAGCCTGGAGAAAAGGAGGCTGAGGGGAGACCTCATTGCTCTCTACAACTACCTGAAAGGAGGTTGTAGCGAGGTGGGTGTTGGTCTCTTCTCCCAAGTAACTGGCAAAAGGACGAGAGGAAATGGCCTCAAGTTGCGCCAGGGGAGGTTTAGATTGGATGTAAGGAAAAATTTCTTTACTGAAAGAGTGGTTAAACATTGGAACAGGCTGCCCAGGGCAGTGGTTGAGTCACCATCCCTGGAGGTATTTAAAAAACGGGTAGATGAGGCGCTTAGGGACATGGTTTAGTGGGCATGGTGGTGTTGGGTTGACGGTTGGACTCGATGATCTTGGAGGTCTCTTCCAACCTTAATGATTCTATGATTCTATGATTCTATGAAGACAGTAAAAACTCAACTGGACAAGGCCCTGAGCAACCTGGTCTAGTTGAACCTGCTCTTGGAGGGAAGTTGGACTAGATGACCTCCAGACGTCCTTTCTAAACTAGTGTGTGATTTGATAAGGTAGACCCTGATAACTGTCATCAGCATAAGAGGCTCTAAAGTAATTGTTACTCTTCCTTCTGTGTTTCATCATTGTAAGCTGTGATATGGTGTTTAGAAAGGAAAGGTATAGAAGGAATTCCCTTTTTCTATTTAACAGAACATGCATTCTACAAATATGCAAATGACATTTCAATAATCTCCTCAGCATGCAAATTCCCTTATCCCATTTTAGCAAATATCTTGTTTAAGCTGCTTAAAATTTAAGGTTTTGGGTTTGTCTGCTTGTTTGTTTTTCTCCTGGCAGAACATTATAGTGCTACAAAACTATGCTGTAAATTGTGACAGACAGTGTATACATTCTCATACCAAACCATTTCTTTAGGCTGACGTTTCTTGTTCCTGCATCAAGTCTGAATTTGTTGATAAGTTTTTGTCTTGGACATGGATTAAAAATTAAATAAAACAGTAATTAACCCCAAATTAGATCTTGTTTCTTTCCAAGCAGACATTATTCAGAGGAACAGCAAAGAGTACTGAGGAAGGCAGTGTTCTGACTTTCTAGTAGAAAAAAATGGGAAGAATTAGCCTGTTCCTGTTGCTCTTCACTGACAGTTCTGCTATATCTCAAGTGTCTTTTCTTCCAAATTACAGTAAGTTCATCAGCTGCAGAAGCTATGGATATATGAAGGGCTTCCAAACCCACCCACCCAGCTTCTTTAGCCCGCTCTCCTTTTATTAGCACTTCTTTCCAGTGTCTTTTATATACTCACTCCCCCATATTTTCTAAGGATTTTCAATGGCAGGTATAATAATAGGAAGCTCTCATGATCCCAAACCCTGAAGTTAATCTTAAAGATGCTGCTTCTACTAGATCTTAAAAAAAACCCATAAAAAAATCACAGCTATAGTTGTCAGCCAGATTGCTGCTGAGAAAAACATGTAAAACCCACCAAATGTCAGTTCATTTTTACACTGCTAACTAAATAACATGATCATGGTTGTTCATTAATTCTGAAAATCAGGTTTCTTGTTAGGTGCCAGAACATATATTTAGGGACCTAAGACAGGATTAAGTTGGCCTTAAGGTGACTTCCTCATGGTCAGAAAGTTGCAGAGACAGTGGCATTATCACTCCAAGTCATTATCATAGAAAAGAAATTACCTAATTGAACACTTCTTTACTTCCTTCTTTATCCTAGAGTGTTTACTTTGATCGTGACTGGGCTGTCTGAATATAAATAAAAGTGAAGATTTTTACAAAAATATAGAATTGGAAAGAAATTAAGAGATATTTGTGCACTGGGGATGTTTCTGCTCTTAGGAATTTTAAATGCTATGCTTGGACTTTTATTTAGTTGAGGGCCTGGGACTAGGGAGGAGTGTTATCCAGCATCTAACACTTATGTGCTAAGTAGCCGTGCATCTTTCTGGGACAAATAGCAAAAAACGGTGGTAAAAATGAAAGAAGAATGGCAGAAGTTGGCTTTGCCATGTTGCCCCAAAAAGAGGCTGAAAAGCAACTATGCATATTTTATATCTGCTACCACTTTCCTCCTTTTAAAACTGAAAGTGGAATTCCATGTCAGATGAATAATTGAATAATGAACAAATGAATAATACTTTTTTTTTACTCATATGAAATATAACGGGTCATTTTCCATGCTTACTTACACTCTATTCGGCTCTGTCAAAGTTAGTATAAATGGCGCCTCTTTTACTGATATCTATATGAAGTTTAGAAATGCATATATGTTGAACAACGGAACTCCTGGCATTTCCGCAGCACGCCTTGTTGAGAGTAGGGATTTATCTGAGTGTTGTCTTCCAAAATGTATTCTGTCTTTCTCATTGTTGGAAAGCGTGCTGCATCTCACCCACTTGCTTTTGTCATCCAGAGAGGATGCTGCAGATCCCTGTGCTCTGGTGGTGGTTGCTAATACTTGTATATACACATTTTTAAAATGTGTTGGATATCTAGTTTAGTTTAGATTTACCTACCAATTGTTAGAAAATATTCACTGTTGATTCAATTTCCTTGATTGACTAGTTATTGTTACTCTGATTCTTGACAGTGTGGTGTCTACTCTGCAGGATAGCTTGTGCTTCAGGTAACTTAGATATTGGGCAATCTAGTGAAGTATGTATCTGCATGTATTATTTATAAAATATTCTGGGTTGCTGTCTGTATAACGAAGGCGTTCATGTGTAAAATGGGCACTAGTTGTGATTTTTTTCATAAATTAAGACCTTAGTCCTTCTCTTGACACTGATACCGAGCTTCATGTGTTCTCTAATTTAAATGGCCATAGAATCTAGTCTTTGCAGAAAAATCATGCACCATAATCTTACTTTTATTTTATCTCAAGAAATAATAAACATTATAACATTAATTTTCATATTTATTTCATTACAGCCCCCCATTTTTCAATTTAAATGAGCTGCAAAATCTCCAGACCATACCAGACTATTGTTCATGCCAGCCTGCAGCTTTAAAGCAGAGTTCAGGAGCCATTTGCTCTGGATCCCTTGGAGACAGCGGAAAGAAGGCTCGCTGGTATCAAGGGTTGTATAGAAGTCTGAGCGACTCTGACTTGCCTAATTACTGGAGGATGTCAGGAGACTGAGCTGGGATTTCTGGGAGTAGAAAGCTGAGAGCCATGTCTGGGAATGACAAATACTTCACAGTTTTAGTGAGAATCTTTTGATAATTGATGCTTACAGGAAGAGCATCTGGAAAAGAGGAAAGGAAAGCATGGCTCAGGGTACCAACGAGGTAACAACAGAGAAGTAGTCTGGTTCCTGTAATTTTATGTAATGTTGGCTTCAATGAAGCAATAGACACCTTTGGAAGAACTACCTGCCGTTACGTTAGTCCTTACTCCCACATTGAGAGCCAGAGCAGCGGGTCTCGGGAGCGGTGGATGTGCACAGAAGGGAGGTGGTTCCATGGGGCCGATCTGCTTTGCTTTCTTTGCCCCCCTAGCATTGAGCTTATCTCTGAAAGCGGGTTAAATAGGCTCTTAAAAGCTGGCTATAGACCTCTCTCTTGAGCCTTGTTTGTCATTTGAGATAGGAAAAGAGGAAAAGGTAAGTGAAAAATACAAAGCTGGACGGAGGGAAAGTATAAGGAAAACTAATTTTTGAAAGAGGAAAATTGCTGTACAGAACAGATAAGGGAAAAGAATAAAAGAGAAAAGCGCAGGGAAGAGAAAAAGCACAGTTGAGTGGAGAGGCTGTGGCATGTGTGCCAGAGCATGGCACAAGAAGACACCTCCAGCTGCCAGGCCATCCACGGGGAGTTGCATCTCCAACAAAAGGAGATTGAAGGCAGTATTCTGCAAGAACTCAGTTTGGGGACGGCTAAAGTTCAGCGAGAATTAAAGGTTATTTTTACAAAAACAATGGAGGGTGTTGGGGAACAGACAGGCAAGACCTCTGGGAAAGGCCTTGTTTTATACAGATTGTGAGAGGACAAAAGGTACTTGTGGGGCAAATTTGGCAGTTATCTTTGCCCCTTAACTGGTGCAGCCATATTGTGATACTGTACATAAAGTTACAGAGGTAAACTCCTCAGAATTGAAGACTTTGCCATTTCTTTTTATTTCTTGCAGATTATACATCTGTTTTGTTATTACACTGAAGTAAGCGTGAAGTTATTACACTAGAGTAAGCGCAAGAACTTCCTGAACACGCTCTGAAGTGACGTGGTGATGTTGCTTTTCTTTTTGATATTTTAGATGTTCAGAAATTCTCTTATCCCAATAGGTCTGGCATGAATCTGAATCCAAGAAAATAGACAGTATAGCAAAGAGTAAATGGAGTTAGCATCCACTTAGCAGCCAGAATATCACTGTACTGTATCACACACTACTCCTGGCAAAAGTGGCTAAACAGAAAAAAAAATCAGAAGGCATCCATCTCAATATAAAAAATTTGAAGAGTATGCATGGAAAATAGAGTTCAGTTACACAGTATATCAGCTAGAGTGAAACTTTGAATTTATAGCAACGTATTTTCAATGTCTTTAAACTTTACACATACAGAAACATATGCTTTCTTATATTAAAATTTTCATCATTCATTTGTACTGTTTGTACTATGCCAGAACACTTCTGTGCCCAAGCACGCTGTTCTGGTCATGTGTCTGTCAGCTCAGAGGCTGAGGTCCATCCTAGCAGCCTGAGTGGATCCGGCGTTTGGACTTGAAATAACATTCCATCCTGCTTTGGTGAGCGGAGAGGTGGGCTTTCTGTTTAGATCAAGATCACTTGGAGAGAAAAGCAGGACCAAGAGAAGGTTTGAAGTGCCTAAGCCACCACCAGAGAATAGCATTTTCGGTTCCTATAACTGAGATGGGATGATTTTAATTCGTATTTTTTGTGAAGTGGCCAGAATCACTC
Organism: Pygoscelis adeliae; assembly: GCF_000699105.1. Classification (NCBI taxonomy): domain Eukaryota; kingdom Metazoa; phylum Chordata; class Aves; order Sphenisciformes; family Spheniscidae; genus Pygoscelis; species Pygoscelis adeliae. The sequence goes on along the minus strand of NW_008824939.1, from coordinate 505,553 downwards.
TCAACTGTGCTGTGGCCTTTGGAGGTGGTGGAGATCATGATATTACAAAGGGGTAACACAGAGCTTGTATTTTTCTGTCACAGTCTATCCCCGTGGAGCAACACAGCCCAAAAAAGGGCTTTAGTTTTATGGAGAAGGAGTCACAAATAATAAATATTGATTTTGCACTTTGAGTATGCTATGCTGGAACCATAACTACATCTGACCAAGAGAAGATCCTTTATATTTTGTTCAGATTTAATGTCTCTTTTTTGTAGCTTTTGGTTTTCGTTGTTCTTTTTGTTGTTTCTTAATCATTGGTTGTATTGGTGATGTTAGTCCTCAAAAAATGATAAAATCCCAGAGTTTTGCGGCGTATAGTTTCATCCTGCATCTCTCTTGCGTGCGGTGATCCTCTGAGAATGGTATTTGGCATCTAGTTACTTTATTCTGACAGCAGGGGTCTTTGAGAGGTAACTGCTGTGCAAGCACTGTGCACAATACTAGCACAGCGAGCACCAGTGGAAGGCCAGGTATAAGGATTTATTAGGTATTCTGGAATAATTATCCCCCAATAATTTCAAGTGAGCAGAGCTTTCTTCTCGAATAAGAGTTACATTGTCCAAAACAGCTTAATCCACTTTCAAAGCCAGCTAAACAAGAAAAGGCATTCTTATTCTGAAATGTGATTGCCTTCTCATGGCGTTACTTATAAATGTTGTTATATTTTAAACTGTTAATCTGATACAATTTTTATGCATACACGAGGCTTCTGTTCCTACTTCTCTCCAGGACGAAGCCTTAAAGGTTTGATGATACTGAAGTAAACACACTGGAGTGTGAGAGAGTAAAAGCTATCAAAGGTGCAGAATATTGATGCTAACAAGATTTCGAGCTTGTCTACATTTAAAAATATAATGGAATTTATAAGGAAATACTTTTCTGGGATTATTGAGCATTATAAATTCCTGTATAGATGTTCACATAGCTACACATCCATATCAGGGGTTATTTCAGAGTAGTCCTGGTAAATTTCCAAATGTAGACAAGACTTAATTAAGCTGACTTGATGTGCTAAACTCATGTCAACTAACACTCTATTAACTGTATTGTCCTCTAATTAATAATTTTAATAGTTTTAGTTATATGACTAAATCCAGTAATACCAGAAGTAAATAAATGCACAGTGAATATTTATTCACTTCACTAAGTGAGCATTTTGCCTGCACGCAGTATTCAGGACTGGGCTCCAGAGTACTTTGCAGAACACAGACGAGATTTCTCTGCGTTCTTTTTGATGTCTGCTTTCTTGAAAATTGTAAGTACTGAAGTTACACAGGTATCTTGAATTGAATTTTAAATTGAAAGGTTTCTAGGATATGCAGTAGTGCAAAACACAAGTAATTACATGAATGTGTGTATCATAATTGTATTAACACATTTATATTAAGTAGTAGTAGTTTTATAAATAAAAAGCTATGTTACACAGAAGAATGGATATGAAGTTGCTTAGCTTTACAAAAACCACATTTACAATGATGTATACATATACCTATATTTAATTTAATTACACTAAGTGTTGTCATGAGAGACCAGCTCTGCTCAGTTATAGCCCTCCAATTAAAATTGGAGGGGAATGGAGTTAAATAAGTAATGCTGAGTAGAATTTGACTCCAAATACAGAAAAAAGTTGGTTGCAGTCTATAGCATATTCTACTTTTGTGACTCTTACGGACTTCAAAGAGCATTGTACATTTGCATCCCAGGGCAGAAATTGGCCGTCTGCTTGGAAGCATGAAATCTCTCAAGGTAATACTTCATAACTATGGAATGTATCCCATGACTGATATGTAGCTAAAATCTGAGAATCAAATTACACATTAGAAATACTTGAAATGAAGTATTTTTCTAGTAAAAGAGAGCATTATGCTGGGTAAACAGTATATGTTTTCTTTTTCTAGAGGTGCATTGGAGCATAAATATATGAAGCATTTAAATATGTATGTTTCTATTTCCTGCCCTTTTTGAATTTTAGTCATATTTCTTTAAGAAATAAGAAATTTTTTTTCTTGAGTTCATTTATTAGAGTTTTATGTTTGACTCTTGTAAGTATCTATTTTTAATTTCTTTTTGCATTCGTCTTTTCTTCACTCCAATTAAGTTTGGAATTTCTGATCTTAAGCAATTAATTTCCAAACATACAGACTTGTTTCAGCAAGGAAGGAGCAAACATCCCTAAATTCTTCTTGGTGTCTGTGCAGAAGCATCCACTAAGGTGCCTTTTAGTAAAAAAAAAAAGTTACTGAAAACAAAAAATAAATTGGTGAACTTTGTTGTCCATATCAGTGCATCTAAGATCGACAAGAATCTGCCTATTCATTTTCACAGTGGCCCAGACCCTTGCAGGTACAGACGAGCTGTTTCGCCCTCAAGCGGACGTACCTTCCGTAGTGTCAACTCCACTTGCTTTTCCTGAATCCATGCCCAGTAGAAACTGAAGCCCTATACTGGTCAGGTTTAATGGGGGGTATTGGACTCCATTCATCTCATCTTCTTCCCACAATACTCCTGCTTGCCTAGAGTGTTGTTATGCCAGGTGGGGAAGGTGATGATCACGATTTCGGCTAAACAGCTCTCATAGTTGGGGAGACCGTTCTCTGTTGCCTTTGATCAACGTAAGGGATTGCTGAGGATCCAGCCAAACCTGCAGAGAGCAAATTCTTGTGGGAAATAGAAAAGGATGTTTATTTGAAATAAAATAAATAGTAAATCGTTGTTATTTTACCTGAGGTTCTGTTCACATGAGCCCAGGTGGTCAGGAGGATTTTCGCTGGAAGCTGAGTTTGCCACTGCATGCGGCAGACTGCAAGGTACTTGGTAATTGATTTAGCTTATCAGTTGTTATTCTTCATATTATTAAAGCACCCTGGCAGCCCTCCACACAGGTCAGGAATCCTTTGCACGAGGTGCCTGACTGCCATGGAGGGCTTTCATGCCTCAGTGAAACACAGGGGACAAATGGACTTAGGAGGGTGTAAACAAACTGCATAGTAGTAATCTTTTGTGTGATAATCCTTGGGTTTAAGATAGACTACTACTTTTTTGAAAACTTCGTTGCATAATGTACATTCAATATCCTGTGACTAATGGGTACTATTAGGGAAATCTCAATAGTTAGGGAGATCATGTCAGACTCGTTGGAGACCTGATAAAGAACAAAGCAACACATTAATCTCGTTGTCAAAAGAACTATATATACACCTCAGTTCCAACAAAGGGAGATGTTATTTTTTGCTAATACTTAATTTCTATCAACTTTAACAACCTTCAGCTCTGTGTCACAATTTTAAAAATGCTTAATCATGGGAATAGCATTTGGAACTATTCATGTAGTTAAGAATATTCACATGATTAAAAATTTGAAGTTCTATCTGACCTCTGCAGATCAAGTCTGAAGTATTTTGCCTGTCTTTACCATAGCTCTGAATTGTCTAGATTCTGACAAACACGTCAATAAAAATGTAGGTGTGCTGAACTTTGCGTAAGTTTTTAGACATATGTCGTTGGGGTTGGAGAAATACTATACTGGTTATTCTGTTATGTTGCAAAATAAAAGCCAATTACAAAAAGCACATCTTGCAGTACTCATCCCCGAAAAGGGATTTCATATGAAGACTATGCATTTGTATGAAATCTAATGGCCATTTCTTCAGTGAAATTTCACTGTCCTGCTGAGCATAACATACAGAAGCACTTATATAATAGAAACTTGGAACGCTGTAAATTACGTCCTTTGAACAATAAATGAACTTTCTTCTTATATTGAACTGAAGTTTAGGAATGTAGTGTTCTTTGTCTCATAATTGTCTGCCTACACACGCCCAGTCTGCACTTCTAATAACAACTCGCCATTGAAGGAGCACACATGTCCTATATTTTTGGCCTCCATTGTATATTTTTGTAGTGGAAGATGTCTTTACATTAACAAAAATAACTTCATAATGATTATACATTAGAGTTAATGGTGCTAGTTTTACATTATTATGTGCATACATACTTGTTAGAACATGAATGATATTTTCCGAGTAACCATACAGTTTGTGGAACTATTAAGTGTTTTTGGCTTCATTGAAATATTTGACAACATGTTTGTTGAATATGCACTTTTTTCCGTATTAATCTAATATTGCCATTTGTTAGGATACGATGAGTATCCAGAGTTCTCCAGACAAGCTAACACAAGATGACAGATCAGTTCTCTGTCCAGGAAAACGACACCACGTAAACAGAGTATTAGACCAGGGCTTTAGAGGACAACCCATCACTCTGTAAAAGAAAAAGGTCAGCCCGGTCTGATCTCTCTAACTGTGCTTCAGTACAGGTAACTACAAAACCATGAAGAAAAGCAATTGTCATTTAAAGCTAAGCGTAAAAAGCATAAGCTTCATTATCGTGCTGATCTGGATGAACCTTAAACAATGTTTACAGTAAGGTTTGGAGAGTTGCCTAGCACTGGAGTATACACAATTAAACAACATAGCTGAACTTTTCTTTCATGTCAGCACGCTGCTAAAAAGACCTCCATTGTACTCATATGATAGTCATTCTTGGAACTTACAACATAAACAGGAATAGAGAACATTCACTTGTAATTCTATCTCACAGTAGCTGAGTGCATCAAGGGGCATAACTGCATTTTCACCTATACAGCTTAAGAAGTAAATTAGATATATAAAATAATGGTAAGGGCATAGCAAAACATGAACTCAATTCTGACATGTGAATGTGTACCTGAATTTGGTCGTTGCAAGTATGGACTAATAGTTATTTAACATACTGCAAAATTAATTTTGATTGCTTTTGTGCACCCTTGTTTCTGTGACTAATAAGCATCTATGTACTCATCCTTGCTTTGGTATAGTAACCCAAGAAAAGCAAACACAAATTACTGAAGGAATAAAGGAAAGCTAAAGCAACGAGACAGTTGGTAGACTTTGAAAGTGGATAATCTGAATTGGAACCGCAGTTTGGCATGTCATTAGTCTCAGAAATACTTGTGTTTCACATTATAACAGTAGGAATTTCCAGAATCACCTATATGATTTCATATTTGTTCTAGTTATTTTTAATTTTTATTTTAAAAGAAGTTATTTTGGATTCCACTTTTGCATACATATACATCATAATAGTTCTTTTAGTGCTTGTAACTAATGTTATTTCATTAACTTGCCGCTGTTTCTATTAAGCTGTTTATTTTTATGTAGAGACTGTATCTGAATGAACATTTTTAATGCAAAACTGTTAATATTAATGGCTGTGTGTAAAAATGGAAGTTAACGTAGGATATGAATTTAAATGTGCAGTATATGACTTGTTTAAATCTAGGACAATTAACTAGGTTGTATGCAGTTGATGACACTGCAGAAAGATGAACACTAATTGTATAGTATAAGAAAGATGCTCTGAACTTTCATCAGCATCCAGAAGAGAAGAACAGTTCAAAGCTTACAAACAAATTATAAACATAAATGCTTCAAATAGACAATGTCTTCTTTCAAATTTTCCTTTTTTTAATTGAGACCTCTTGACCTTTGCTTTCTGTAGGAATAATACTAATCCTGTGCAATTACAGATAATCGCAATTCTCACTCATCGGAGATTAAAACAGGTTTTTGTAGTATTTGTAGACTTGAAATTAAAATATTTAAACTATACATTCTCTTCACTTTCACTGAGCAGTTTTGACTGCTCATTGACCAAAAATTATTCACGCTATTGTCTGAAATTGCAGTTTACTACAGTTATGATAGAATAATTATATTCTACTCTATACTAGAGCTGATAGCAAGAGGAATAATCATCATTTTATGTTGTCAGACCCTCGATCCCTCAGTGGTGTCTCTTCTGTAATAATTTTTTCGGTTTTAAAGAAATGGCATCTCGTTTGTCTGGACAGATATTCAGCTGGAGAATGGCGACATGCCAGTATTATTGCTTTAAAAACACAGAACTTAGGAATAGTGCATGGGCTCTTGTGTGAGTAGTAGATAAACAATTTCATTAGCAATCCTGCAGCATGTTTGCTAGCAGTGTTAGAAAGTGCTCTGCCAAGGAGCCCCATCAAGAAGTCTCTTTGTCTGTGAATGTACAGCAACTTTATTACCTTTGAAATACATTTTATCAAATTACTGTCCTTTGAATTGGGCCTTTCTGCCAGATGCGATTGACATTACATTGCTAACTATTGCCAATGCCTTTCCCTCATATTTTTAATAAAAAAAAAGTTCTTTCAATATCTAATGAGTTCTTGCTTTTTGAATTAGGTGGGTTTTCGTATGTCCTGGGAATCCAAAGAAAGTCCCTGGCTTCCAATGTCAGATTAATATGTTGGTGCCCTAAGTACATAAATCAACGGATAGTAATGGTGTAGACTGTGGGAGGAATTCACCGTTTGCTAAACACGCTTGGCACACAGCTTTGTGCCTGTAGGCTGGAAACAAGCACCCTATGGGGACACTCTGGGTTTAGGCGGTGACTGGTATTTAGGCGTGCAAGAATTGTAGGCTGAGGAGAGTAAAAGGAAATGCTAAACCTAACGGCACATGGCTGCTGCGAACCAGTAAAGTCACAGCTGTGTCCACTGTGGACTAGAGAGGCTTGCCTGCTAGCTTACGTGGGGAAGTTTTTTGTTGATCTCTATGGGTAACTTCACCAGTATTTCCACCAATTTGAATGGGCTTATACCCAATGAATAGAGAGAAAAACTCTGAAAGCCATTACAGTGAGTTCACTTTCAACTGCAATTATCACATTTACTTTAAGGCTGTAAGAATATTATGCTACACTGCATGTCTTGTGGCTGTAAATAATTCTGTCTTAATAAAGTTTTAATGTCTGCTAATATAAATCTACCTTCTCCTCACTGGCAGCACATTTTTCTTCTAATAATACCTAATGGCATGCATTTGTAGCTAGTCCCTCCGTGTACTGGTGCCAGTCATCCCTGTGCAGATAAGGGGTTGTCACTGCTTCCATGATAAATTTGTATTAGCTAGGTTTAGAGCTAGACTCTATTTTATTTGTTACGTTAACTCATAAACTGTGACTTTGCTCAAAATGAGTTTATAGAAAATAGTTTGTACAAAATATGTTTCTCTGATTTTTTTTTAATTGTAAAAGGAAGATAGCATCTTACTTGAGTGATACTTTTCTTTCAGCTTTGACTTAAATTAGATTTTAAAGTAAGTGAGAGGATGTTACCTGATACTTCAAAACGTAGGTCAGATGTCTTTGTGTTATAATGATAGTGTGGCTGGTTGAATTTTTTAAGGCATTCACTCAAACATTAGTAAAATAAGTGTTAAAACAATTATCAAAAGATAAAACACAAGTAAACTGCGTCTTCTGGTAGATATTTTCTGGTATATGTTTGGATCCAAATCATGTCAGTATAAGGTGCTTACACAAAGATGAGGTCCTATTTATGTCCCAAAATAGGCCTAAAATGATACATGAGTTTTGTATTTATGATAATAAATAATACACATTACACATAATAATGATAATAATAATACACAAACCCAAGCATTGCGTTGGTCCCCTGTCCACATCCATGAACCAGTTTCACAGCTATTGTGATTATCTCAGTAGACTTGAAACATCCAGTAGATACACATCCACGTCAAGCTCACTTCAGCTACACAAATCATTATTTCAGTGGAATTAATAGTCCCATGTTGTACCCCAGAAAGTCAATGATATGTTCATTCAGTCTCATTCACTGTTTCCAGGGAAAACTAAAATGCATTTGTAGACCTTTCTGTCCAACACACCCAGATGTGCAGGTTTAATTTTGTGCAAGTATATTTTATTTGCACAGTCCCTAACCACTGATGTGATTGGAATTAGATAAATGAGGAATCCAGATACAGATCATATAATAGGTTTCCCTCCTAGTCGTTTGTCCCCGTAAAATCTTGATGCTTAACCTATAAATTGTTTGAATAGTTTTGGGGTTTTTTTTAAGATAAATTCTAAGTATGAATTGCCAGAATGTTGCTGTCATAAAGTCTCATTATATACTGAATTTACATGTCTTCATCAATTCTTCCAGAAATTCGTTGTTGTTTATTTTTTCATGACACAAAAAGCATGACAAAAAAGGCACGAGCCAGTTCAGCTTGTAGACATAAAAAAATACAAACCACCATAACCCATTAAGCTAATTATGGTATTAAAATTTAACATCTCCAGACTCCATGCTTCCTTTTTTTAACTTCTGCAGAAGGACAAAAATGGATGTGGCGTGCATGTGAAGCAACATGAATTTGCAGTCAGAAAAAAGGACTATTAAGAATAAACCTCCACGGATGCAGTCCTGAAGGACTTTCTTTCCAAATGTGTCCTGTTGTAAAGCACTGGGATTACTCATAGTAGTAAGGATTTGTTCTGGGACTTTACAGGGTTGCCACCCAACCATTTTGTGGCTCCCAAGATATGCAGACCGTTTATAAAACACAGAGGAGCTGAAGAGCAAATGGAAGGTACTTTTTTTATACGTAGCCTTGCCACTTCGGAGACGTCAGGACATTCGGGCTGTACAGTGCCATCACATTTTAAGCAGAACTCTCCGGTGCTTTCACTAGCAAGTTCTACTTGAGAATTGATGGCAAGAATATGACCCCGGTGTGGTGTGTGCTTGCAGGCTGAGCGGTGGTGGGAGGCCAGCTGTGGAATGTGGGAAAGCGGCTGAACTGCTGAAGTCATGCAGGGAATGTTAAATGTGTCTCCAGCTGGCAGGGAGCTGCGGCTTAAACACAAGCTCCGGGTCCTGGGTATTGCCGAGTGTTCCCGGCACCCTCAGCTCCTGCTGCCCTGAGCACGGCGCCGATACATGTCGCAAACGAATCGAGAAGAAAATTAAATGCCTGTTGCCTTTTAGGGGAGTTTTAATGGCAAATGAAGTGAGGCAGTGAAGGCTTAAACTTTTTTATTATAAACTAAGCTGTTACAGTAGCCCTACCGAGGCAGTGAGAAGTGCGGTTGAGAAAAGTTAATTCTGCAACTCTCAGTGGAGAGAAAAAGGGTTCTTGTATTTTTCTTTTTTACTTCCTTGGGGTATGTTCCTCTTAGAGAAAATGCAATTCATCCTTCTTTAACAGCCCTCTAAATTAGTGGGGGTGTTCTCCAGCAACTTAGCCGACAAGTTCCAGTTTCACAGTAAAACCAGCAGGGGGAGGGACTGCCGCCTACCTGGCATAGCAAAGGGCACAGGGAGAGTAAGTGGGAATTGTGTTGCAGCCCTTCTTCTGGGTGGACAGTTAGAATTTCCTCAGGTCCTCCGGTGTTCCTCCATTAGCCGGGCAGCTACTATGAATACCCCTAAGGGATACCTGCAGGTATTTTCACGTGGTTTTTTATCATGCGGACACAAGCTCACTTCGTCTCAGCCCTGAGCTAAAGGGAAACCATGCCGGGACAATGCTTAACCTGAGCTAAAATGTCCTGCTTAGGTGTCACCGAGGTGACTGCTGGTCCAAGGGCGCAGGCCGTGTAATCCCAGCTCTATTGGAAGAAGACTGTGTAGACATACCCTATGTTGTCTAAGGGTATACTGAGGAAAGAGTTAGAGAGCATGACAGTAGAACTCAAGAGGTGGCAGCTGTGTTATGAACAGCATAGGAGTTTATAGAGTGCTATCTATTAAATATGATATAATCAACAGCAGGAAATGGGTTATTACAAACTGCAGCATATAACTGCCAAACCACGTAAGTCCCTAGCAACAGTCCTCATCTGGAAATTCCTTGATGCCCTCCTAAGGTTAATTTTCATAATAAGATTACAACTTTAAATCATCAAGGGAAAGCATTGATCGGCTGTTTTTCAGTTTTTGTTTAGCTAAAGGCTCCACCCAAGTAACTCTGGTCATAAGACATTTTCTTCTGTTAGAGTCATAACTCAGGATGTGTCACAAATGGCACTAACATTGAAACAGCAATGGGCTGTGCCTCCTTATTTCTAATCCTGACCACAAACCTCTTGACTCTGGATCAGTAACAGAATGGAGAAACATGAGAAAAATGCATTTTTAAACTTTTCCTATGCAAGCAATAATTTAAGGGGTTTTAGAGATTAACTCTGGTGAATCTTGCTGCACAGATTTCAGACGTTACTTTCCCCAGCTAACCGCACTCCCTCCGCTGCCTAGCCTCTCCCTACTCAAATACCTTCTCAGCAGAGGCAGCAAGGGGACATCTGCCCACGCCTCTGCTGTTTCCTTGCGGAGTTTGACGCTACCACTCAAATTCACTTTCCTTGATCATACAGCACCATAAACACTGCTCCTTGAAGGAAGGTGTCCCCACCTTGGTAACTACAGAAGGCTACCTGGGAACAGAGAATAAAGTTTGCTGTAGGCAGTAGGTGAAAAAGGAATACATCTGGGACTGAAATAGAGCTTCATTGAAAAAAAAATCTAGTTGGGAAAGGGGGTGGGGACACAGCAGCCAAGGGAATAGAGAAGAGCAGAAACAGAAAGAGTACTTTGAAAGCACATGAAAGCTCACCTTCCAGCCTCCTATGGGAATAAAATGCTTCTCACAGTCAGGAGGTGGAGTGCCTGGAAAGCAACCCTAGTGGTGCAGGAGGGTGGGGAGAGGTGGGAAAAAAGGTTGCTGAGCTAAGATACCACATGCTGTACTTGGAGCAGCTGAGGCTCAAGCATTCCCTTCTGCTCACTCTTCTACTCAGACATTTTTGGCAGAAGAGCAAAAAGGACACCTGGAGGCAGCAATACCTCAAACTACTAGAGGAAGGCTTGCAAATGCTCATCTGCCAAAGCCTAACTTGTAATAAGAACATTCACTGCTCTCCAATAGTCAACAAACAAAGTTGTTGCTGTATGGTATCAACAGAAGCAGCTGGGGCAAGTAGCGGGTCTAAACGAGATGAACGGGAGACGAACGTTAAGTGCTCGTAATTTGTGCTCCAAGGTCTGCAGATCAATTCAGATCAGCATCCTATAATACAGAAGACGCGTTGTAAAACTAAAGCTGTGTTTTCAGATGTGTTCTTTTGTAGCAGTACCAACTTTAAGCATCCCTCTTTGTCTCCAGCCATTCTTTCTCCCCACATTACCCCATCAACAATGCCAGCATAGCTGTTAGTGGGGCCATACAATGAAATAGATCTGGGAACCGGTCCAGGCTAAAAATAAACAGCAAAAATGAATACCAGGAACAAGCAGGATAAGGGGGGAAATGTTTATGCTATCGCTGTTGCTGAAAGAAATGTGTAAGAAACTTTGCACTAGTGAATTCTCATTTACTACTGGAGAAAACGACGACAACTGATGGTGTGCAAAGTAAAACATCAGATCTATGTCCTGACAGTCTGAGAAGAGCAACTGTGATTATTATTTACCTTTATATCTTATGAAAGGGATTATATTAATGTGAGCTAGTATTTATTTATTAGATAAAATGTTATTGCCATGGAGAATATGGCCTAGTCAGGCCCCCCTGTAATCTGTAAGTAAAAAAGGGGTTACAGGAGTTAAATATTAAAAATTGCTTTTGTAGTACAGTGGAGGAAAAAGTAATTGTGAAACTCAGACTAGAATTAGGGAGTTTCTGGAGAAAATCCTGTGCTATAGTACTACAGCATTTCAATACTAGATTTTGTAGTCTTTGGTATGAAGTAGACCAACAGTCAAGATGAAAGGCTAACTGAAATATATAAAGAATGGATATTTATTTTCATTATTACAAATGAAATGAGGAAATTAATTCAAAGTATGGAAATAGGGGAAAAATGAGCTACCTTTTCTGAGTAAAGATTAATGACTGCTGTTGTACAGCATAAAAAATAATCCAGTCAGTCAGTCTGTTCTTACTGGTGAAATAATCTCCATACCACAGGACATGAAATAAGCTCATAAAGTGAAAATGGCATGAGAAAAGCATGCTATATTTGGGGAGAAATCAAATTTACGAAGGCTAGGACACCCTATCTGATGTATTTGTAAATAGGTCTTTTGATTCATGTAAATAGGGCATGGCACACTAGTATTTCGTATCTACAGTTAGTTAAAAACAAACAAGAAAAACACAGCAGCGAATGACCGGGTGTATGGATCTTGAGATCCCGGTGTTCCCTGGGTACGTGGTGGAGCAGGGTGCCACAGGCAGAGGTCTTTCCACACCCAAGGAGCTTTGCCAACCTCTTCTAACAGCCCAACACCTCGAAGAAACCTATTTTGCCTTAAAGCAGGGATTCTGTTAAATAGTTTCAAACACAGTCATATCTTATCTGTCTGGGTTTTATGCCTTATAAAGTGGATCAAAAGACTGGATAATTTGGGGGACTAACATTTATCTGATAAGACAAAAACTACCTGAAGAAACTTTTTTTTTTTGAGTTGCTGAAATTTGAAAAATGGGAGTGGAAGGTGATACATTTAGAGTCCACCTGAACTGGAACATTTTTAGAGATTTCAGTGAAACAAGAAGTTGAGAGCATTCTGCTTCAGGCTGAGTTAAGTGTTTCTCTACCCCAATTAATTTTCAAGATTTTTAAAGTTCATTTAAAATTAAGTAAAGATCACTTTGAAATATTATATTTAATCATTTAATAAGAAAAAGGTTAGAATGAATACCAATACCTGATACCAATGTAGAAATTAGCTCAGATTTGTTGGTGTATTGTCTCTGGACCCTCGTTGTGCATCCATCTTCCAGATCAAATGCCTCCTTGTATATTTAAAGCTCTGTCCTTTTTTCCATGCCCTGATTTCTGGAAGACAGGGGTATATCCTTTATCTTCTTCCTGGCTAATAAAAGGGTTGACTGAACTACATGGCTGTAAGATAAATAATTTTTAATCAACTTCTGCCTCTGTGTCCTGCTCCTCTATGCCTTTGCTTTTCATAGATTTTGCAAGTAACTTCAGCAAAAGTGACGTGGTTTCTGAGTTCAGTTTTCACTTATTTTACATCTGGTAAATTGTCTCATAGGTTATAATGCTTAAGATTTTAGAATGAGAATGCAGTTTATAAAGGCATGAATGATGTTGACATGTCTTTATTCCATCCGCAACTGATTTAAAAAATCCTTATTTCCCCAAAACATATGTGATTTCCAATCTGATGTTACTGTCTAAAGTCATAGTAGCTAGTAGGAAGTGAACAAAGTTGTCAGCGTTCAATGGCAGTTTGCTGGTAATGTGAAATGAGATGCTGGTCTCAGCCTGTGTTTGTTGTAGTTACAGAGGCCACTGTCTCAGTTGTCACCCTTCCTCGTATGCTCAGCAGAGAGTTAAAACAGAGAAGAATTGCATACTCGTTCCTTTCTGAAGGCAAACCTCCAAAAGCAGGACTGAAGCAAATCCACAGGGCAGTATGGAGAAGCTTCCTCTCCCACTGCCCACACTGTACCTCCTTTTGTGGAAAAACGGGATCTTGTCATTTCCAGAGCTACTAAACTAGCTTTGAGGTAGAGAAGGAAGGGATTTGATGTTTAACTGCAAGATGAATTTAAGTTTTAACTTCGAGATTAATCTCTTAATTCAAATTTAAGCAAGTCCTTAACTGAAAAAAAACCCCATACCTTTTGAGATTTAATGTGAAAATCATGCAATGCTGGCTGTGGGGGCTATAACTGAGGACCCAGGCCAAATGCAGAACACCTCTTCTGTGAATGTCTTGCCACTGGTCCCTAAGATTTTAAAGGCAATAAGTAGGGTCATCAGGTAGGTTTTAAGAGGCTGAGAATAAGAGACTGCTTCAATACCACTGGAGCTGTTACGTATTCCCTATTTAGTCAGGGAAGTTTAAGACTAGCTGACATTTATCTGCTGGCCCTTGTCAGTGAGGCTGAACATGGCATAGATGAGCAAAAGATTTGATTGTGAAGGTGTTAAGGCACTGAGTATTCAACTTGATGCTGAGTTAGTGAACAGGCTTTTAAAAACTGATGCACAAATGGGGAAAAGTCTTTAAAGCTTGCCGTCTTCTGTTTACTCTTGAGGATAGCCCCCTAAAATGGTTACAGATGTTCCACCATCTGTAAATGAAGAGTTTAGTAATAATGGTAAACAATAATAATAGATATTAATAGTAATAAGAGTGTTGAGAAGATTCATTATTTGTGCAGTGCTTCAAGAATGAAAAGTGTTAAAAAAATCCAATTACTAATTAAAGTTTGTGTGTGTAATAGAAAAATATGCTCAGTCAGTTAGATTGGAAAATAATTAGCCAAAATTGTCATTCCCTCTTTGGTCCATCTTTTGTGGAAAGATGAAACCCAGGATTGTTATTTTATACACTGTGAAAACTGAGTAAGAATTAATGGGTGTTTTATAATTAAATGACAACACATCATGTTCATTAGCATGTAGTTATGGAACTACGATATTCCCATATGTGACTATAATACATTTTAATTTTTCTAAAACATTTATCCACTTATATACTTGAGTGCTGCACACAAGCACAACTTCTGTAAAGCACAACTTCTAGTTGCATGGTGAGATCTGACATTTCAAATACCGAGGAAACAAATTGCTGTCTGACAGAGCAGACAACAGGCTCGCAGAACTTTGTACTTGAAAATAATGAATTCAGGAAATACCTTGTGCCTGACTCCAGCAACAATCTCTTCCTCCCTAAGAGTGATCCCTGCTCTGTGCTCCGCAGTGATGGCAAACACACAGGCTGGGGCTGGGTGAAATGGAAAAAGAATCTATAGCTAATGCAAATGTCTCCTTTTCGTATGGATCCATGTCACCATTTTTGCTTACATGAGGTGAAGTTCTTTACTTCTCTCAGGAAAGCTCTGCATTCTGCAACTGAAGGCACCATTTTCTTCTCGAAGAACAGTCAAATGCATCCTAAAGCTAGCTAGGATAGCAGCCACTGTAGGATAACATTTTAAATCCAATCTGTCTCTGCTGTTCAGCCACCATTCCCAATTCAATATTGCATTATTTCCATAATCATCCTCCTCGCTGACCCTACTTCTGCTCTTTATGACTAAGTGAGCAAGGGATCTATACATAGATCAAGAGAGTCAGCATTATTTTATGCTGTGAACTTGTCTACAAATTTGGAAGAAAGTGATACTGTGGAGTCGTTCATTTTATCTCTGGAATTGTTATATGTATTGATATACCTCTGAAAGAAAAAAAAGAAAAGAAGATACGGACATGTGTTAAAAAAAGCAATGTTTTGTGTTGGCGAACACCCCTTCCCCCTCCCTGAGAGGGTTGAACCAAGTATACAAGAAAACAAGGAATGTCCTTATTATTGTATGCTGATCATCATGGTTTTCCTGTGTGTTCCTAACCAGGACAGACAGGGGCTATGATTCTTTATTGCCTTGCTCCTCATAAAAGTATTTCTAGCAAAACGAAGTGGGCATAAGGTGTCTGTTATCCAGACTCTTCAAATAAATGTAAATCTAAATCAAATTTTCAATAGTCTTCTAACACTGGAATAAATGACTACCCAGAGCATGGGGAATTCATGAATCAGATCCCAGATCTCCCTCATCCCAGACTACCTGCTTGTCATCAGCTTTTCAGTAATGGATAGTTTAGGTGGTCTGCAAATAATCAAGACAAAAGGTTGGTCCAAGAGTTCCCAAGACAGTAGGAAGTCTAGCAGCAGGGACGCCTCCTAGAACACTGCAATTCCTAAATTGTCCCCTTACCTTCAAAGAAATAAATCCTGACTTCTGCATTTGGAAGAACAATACTGCAACTGTGTAATTCCCTATTATAGGTAAAGAAAGTCCTAATTTGCTTTCAAACAGGGGTCAGCTTTCTGTTGCAAGGCTGGCCTGGCAACACAATGTCTAGTTCTCTTGTCTAAACTAAAAATCTGGATTGGTCCAGCAATATATATTTTTTTGTCAATCAGATGCTTAAATCAGATCTAATCCCCATTATAAATGTTTGCAGGAGGCAAATGCACAGCTTCCTGTCTGATGACTGCCTCCATATTTCCACTTTCCGTATTTCATGTCGCCATTATCTATTTCATAATATTTGCAGTAGCCTGCCAGGTCACTTCAGCAAGGTAGCTGGAAAAACGTCACTTTTCCCTATGTGACTCTCATGGTTTCTGTTGTCTCCCTTTATTTCTCCCAGTTAAAACCAGCAGCAATTAAACATGAATAAGATAACAGATCACCACCATTTTCATTTGCTCATGTATTAGCTCTATGATCTTTTCGATTCTTCTGTTGACTCTTAGGTCATAAGCTAAATTATCCCAGTTCATCAGCATATAAAAGTTTTAACAGTAATCTGTGTGAAGGAACAGTACTGTCTCCAGTTCTCAACTCAGCTCTGCAGCGCAAAGAACTTTTCACTGTCCCACTTGAATGTATCTTGTCTCCCACGTTGATCACAGAGTTTTTAAGACACTATAGTAAGGATTAGGTGACGGTAATCAGTAGGGGTGCTGTGCATTCTTCCATGATCACCAAAAGAATATTATTCACCTACTTTATACTCTGTTTATACCTGTTTTATGCACTGTTTTGATGTTCTTAAATGATAAAGATATCAAGAGCTGAGGTCAAAAAAAGAATTGAAACATCATTCCGCCTAGTGGCTTTCTTGACCCTGCCTAAACCAGTGCTTGTCAAACGACTACTGATTGCATGTTTCAGTAACATTTTATTTTATTTAGATGTCATTTTCTTTAATAGTAAGTGATGTTTTTGAAATACTGTAAGTATTCTCTCTCTCTTCTATGTTATGAAGAGATCAAAAGCAGTACTAGGTTGAGAAAAAGATTGAATTGGGTCTCCCAAATATTGTATGAGTCAACTACTTTAAAAAAGATTGGCATAAACATCAAGATTCCAAACAGGTAACATGAAACACAGACAAAACAATCAGCTATTATACTGTTTGGGTCATGCTACATGTATACAAGCAGAACTGCTTTAAAGTCAATATTAATAACCAATAATGGATCAAATAAAAGTTCAAAGTACATAAAATCTTATTTAAATTCCAAGGGTAAAAAAATGTTGCTAAAAGTGTATGCAATAACAGTTTTTTTTAAATGTTCAAATATGAACAGAAAAGTAATAGTAGGTAAAGAGCAACCATAGCTCTAATATCATAGTATTAATGCCTCCTTTTTCATTGACCGGTTCAAAATAGCTTTAAAGTACGATCCCAGGATTATCAGTGTATTTTACTGCAGAGGAATGAATGCACAGTGGAGGGAATCATGCAGTGGCAGAAGTAGAACAGAACCTATATAGCTCTCATGCATTCTAGCGTGGTATGTTAACCACTAGGCCCCTTTATCACGAGTGTCCTTTTTTGCTAGGGGGCTCAAAAGGACGAACTTTGAACTATGTATGTTTTCATCTCCCTTTTCTATTGGCTTTGGATACTTGGATATTTGTACTGTAGTCCTTTTGTTGAAAGAAAGTTCAAAATTAGTGTACAGGTTAGAATCTGAGCAGTAGTAAACTGTAATGGTGGAGAAACAGATACTTGATTAAAATGATAAATGATATTCCGAGCATATCAGCAATCTGTTACTAAAGTTTTAAGCAAATGGGTAATAATATGGATTTCAGTGGATGCTGAAATAAAAGCATGTTATTGTCAAACTTGGTATGAATAGACTCCAATCTATTGTCACACACAGTGCCTTTTTACTGCTCAAATGTATGTCTCAAGCTCTTGTGCAAAGTGTTTTCTCTTCTTTTCCCTTCTTGTAGCAACTGTATTTCCTAAGGAGAAACATTGAATGGGAAAAGCAGAAACTTCTAGTTACGCTGTTAGTTCATTTGATAAAGGCAAAACACATCCCTTCTGCACAAAACCCACTTTGTGGAGGTGCTGAAGAGCATTTTGGATGGATGGAAATTAACTGACAAATGCATCCCAGGACTGTGCTCATCTCTAACAGCTTGTTTAGCTGATGGCCTGGCCCAAGAGCTGCCTCATTCCTGCAAATTGTGTGAAACCCTAGAGCCCGTGGTTTGGAGAAGCGCGTAGGGACCCCTCCAGTTCGGTGCAGCTAGAGTGAAATCTGCTCCCACTGGATTCAGAGGTAAAATATCTGATGATTTTAGCAAAACCAGAATTTAGTCCCTGTTCCAGCACATCTGCCAGGGGAGCCTTGCTAGGGTTGAAAAAATGGGTGTTTGGGATCTGCATTCTGCTTGTGTGCGTGCACATGTATCTGCCTTTCAGACTAAGCATACGCACACAGAAAGTATTTTAGGAGAGTTTTGACTTCTATGCTATTTTAAAATGCGTTATGAACTGGTGAGTTTATATAAATACTGCGTAACAGTGATAGCCTCAAAACTTCAAGGTTGCTTTATATATTGCGATGAGTCAGTGAGGCTGTTGGCAATATAGAGAGGCAGCTCTCTGCAGAGCTGGAGGTTGTGGGTGGGTGGTGAAGTGTTCTAAATACATCATACACAAACTTTCCGAATAAGTAAAAATGCAATTTCCCTAATTGAATATACTTTTATTCTTCCTATCACAGGGATTTATGGGCTCCCTCTAGTGGGTAATTTTAGCGTATGAGCTTTCCTCACGGGCTTGTTCTCGGGGAGTTCACAGCTGATAAACAAGATGGCCGACGGGCTTGCAGGAGCCTCAAGGTTTAAAAATCCTCCCGCGTCTCTGGTCAGTCTGTTGCTACCGCCGCTCTCCTAAGTCAAGTTAAGGGAAAAGTGACGCAGCGCGTACGAGGCACCCGTCATCACCCAGTCTGTTTGAGAGCAGAGGTTCATTTCTTAGGCTCTACCGCTGCCGTCTCCTCAGCGAGCGTTTGTAAGGGCAGCCGGTACCGCCCTGCTGGCCGG
>NW_008824939.1:483783-486547 GCF_000699105.1 Pygoscelis adeliae | reverse complement strand
AACGATAAGCGAGTCGGCGTGTCCTTAAGGCGCCCGGGTGTGTGTCGTGGGGCCGTGCCCGCGCCCCTCACCCGCGCTCGCCTGCCCTTCAGCGGGTGGTTTCGGCCGTCTATTAAAAACAAATTTTAAAAGCCTTAAGCCGTGTTATGATGACTACCGTTTATTATTAAAACTGGGAGCGTTTTAGGGACCTGGCTTACTCTTGATTGCTTTAGAGAAAACATTTTGTTGTAGAAAAGAAAGTAATTCGTTTAGCTTTTTTCAGTTTTTCAGTCCGTTTTACTTCCTGGTTCTCATAACAGAAAGCCGGAGTGTCTGGGGTGCAAACGCTGGTGGGGAGTTTGAGTGTTACTATTTATTTATACTTGTCTTAAATTTTAGTTTGCTTAGTATTATTTTTTAAGGTTCGGAGGGGGGGTTTTGAGGGGATTTTAATAGGGTTTTTGATTATGCATTTGGGGCTCATTTGACCAGATAGTGTCCTGCTAAAGCTTGCGTTGCACGAAGCATGTGTGCTTGTCATCTGAGATGTGCGTAAAACAAGCGGAGACTTACTTCAAGGAGAAACGAACGGCTGGACTCTTGAATGCTGAATCCTGCAGTTATCTTAGCTGCAAAAGCAATTAGATTTGATTATTTTTCTTCTCATTATACTGGCACAAAATAAGAGTGGGAAAATGTCACTGAAACAATTAAAACTGGCAGTGAAAAATAAGAGGGTTTTTTTTTTCTTTCCCATACCTCCAGCATAGTTACATTTATAACTGAGTATGTGTCTCCTGTGGTCTCGATTACATCCTGTGTTTCTAGCTGGCAGCGTTTCCTCTGCAGAGGCCCTGTTGTGTATGCCAGCATACATTTCTGTGTATATTAAAAGAACAGAATCAAGATGAAATAGTAAATGAAACTATACCCCCCCAATAAGTGGGTTTTTAATACTAATGCTTGGAACAAAACAAGAAGCGGTGTATCTATCATCGTGTTTCTTTTCGTAAAACCAGCGAGCGTGCTAGCTTTGTGTTGTCACGGAAGATTGAGCAATCCATTTAAGTCATCAAACGCATTACACAGACCTTTCTCCCATTCTTTAGTATTTAAATATTTGAAGACTGTTTCTTCAGTAACATTTTCTGGAAGTGGAGCTTGGCTTCTCCAAAGCATTCTGTGTTTCAGAATCGGGATGCGAATCCTCGCCTCCAGAAATGTCTCTTTTTTTCAGTTTGCATAGAAACATTTTTGGAACAGTGAACTCCGCTAACAGCTGTATTCAATCTTGAGTAAAATCACTTCCTGAAAAAAGTGAAATTAAACTTAATATACAAGCTTGCTTGGAATATAATACCATGGAGTTAGGGAACTTTGTGATTATGAAACCGAATCCATTCACCCTGCTGAGGTAATTTCTTGTAAATTGTACACTATGGAAATCTTTAATCAATGTCAGTGTTTTTAAAGCTAAAATTCATACGTTTCAAATGTGCTTTTTATTTCCCCTTGCCCAGAGAGTGCATTAGTTTGCTGGGTTTGTTTTTGTTTTTTTTTAAAAGAAGAATTTTCTGCTGTGGTTGTGCGAGGTGGTAGAGGAGAGGAGTTAGGGCACAAAGAACGGCACTCTTACCTGCCCTGTTTGGCATCATAAGTCCAGTCATGAAAATCATGAGACTGATTTAAAAAAGACAGGTATTTAAAAGCTACATCTGATTTTGTAAAGAAAAAATTTTTAGAAATCAGGCTGTTCCTCAGTTTAACGCTGCAGTGTTACACAGAAGGGGTGGGAGGTATTCTTATTTTTTTTATATATTTAAGATGAAATGTGAGATTCTGGATATATTTATACTGCGATCCAAAGGTAGAAACTGAGCTAGCCTGCATACTGGTAAGCGTCACTTTTGCGGTGTAGACTAAAACCACGGAATAATGCTCAGCTCCCAGCCAGACTTACGCTATTGAAGCTGAAACCCACCTTGTGGTGACTACACTGCTGAGGCTACATGAGCTTCAAAATGCAAAACAAAACCAAAAGCATCCACGTACTGAAGCTGCACGTTAGAATTGTTGACATAAGTCTATTGTTCATCTGACTTCATGATCCAGGACTTCAAAACAAGACCAAAAAGAACAACACACCAAACCCAAACTGCTCCGTTGTATTTAAATTTTAAATAGAGGAACAGAATGTTTAAATCCTTGTAGGAGCTGAGTAGCTGAGTCAGTCATTGGGGCACTCCAGTAAAGTCCTGCCTTAGCTGGTACCTAATTCTGTAAGGATCTAAGTGTATTTTGCATATATTTCTGCATTCAGTAGCTTGGAAGCAGAAAACAAGGGCAAAGATTCGAATGTGGTTTCCTTATATTTGGGATGAGTGCCATAGCCATAGGTTACAGAGTCTATTCCCCTTCTTCCTTATTAGCATTTCATTATTTCACATCAAACTGCGACCACATCGACAGCAGAAATTGAGAGAGATCCACTCCCGAATGCTCCAGGCAGCAGGCGCTAGGATGGGGTGAGAGTGCCGGCTCTGGGTTGAATTTGGGGCTCTCATTTCCACTGGGATGTTCCAACGTGTGTTTCTTCTGCAACTCCTTGCACGTACGGTTTTCTTCCGAAGCGTGTGGTTTCTCTTCCCTTTCCCTTTACTCATGGCATGAGTAACCTAAGGGCCTACCTTGGAGCAGGAAATTCCAGGAGGGGGAAGGCCACCTACTATGTGCTACAATAGCTAGCCAAGTGACTGACAAACTGCCATTTAACTTCTCATGC
>NW_008824939.1:479817-483750 GCF_000699105.1 Pygoscelis adeliae | reverse complement strand
GAGTTTTGTTTTAATATTGTTTCACTTCCCGATTTACCAGGAGAGAACAGAAAAAAGTCTTCCGAAATATTGTAAAATACTCCAAATTCTAAGAAAAGTTAAATTTTGTGTAAGCACTGGCCTTTTGGCTGTATTTAGCTAACAAAACATCAGCAAAATTTCTCCTATGTGTCATATTGTGGATTCTGGAAAGTAAAAAAGGTAAATGTTTTAACTCTTAACCCGTACGTTCATATGCACAGCGTTTCCCATTTGATAAGGACAGTGTTTAATAATATTTGCTATTTTTGTGATTCATCAGTCTAGAGAACTTTCGGGGCAAGTTAATTATCTAGTGTGAAGTGGTGGGGTTCTCTTATTGCTTTATATGCTTTTTTACTTTATTTTTGGATTACTTATTTTTCTGTTGAAAATACAGGCGTAAATTGCAGTAATGCAACAGACTACTCATTGCAGGACAAATACTTTTGTACAAAAAATACGCATTGGAAGTTTTCTTTTAATGCAAATAAAAATAATTGCTTTCACCCCACTTAAGCTCAGTTACGGCTCTTAGGGAAGCAGAGTAGGGCTTAGGGCTTTGGCTGCTTTATGGTTGGAACACCGTATTTTAGTTGGCTTTCTTGTAAAATGTAGATTATATACTCATCTGTTGGATGATAAAGCCCTCTTGGGAACAAAATTAGTTTCTTTCTTAGCATGATTTCTCTTTGTTTTATCCAAATTCACATAACTAAAATTAAAATTCTGCCCAGCCCAACCAGTTTTTTCCTTTTTACTGCCGACAAAAGAGCTGAGCATTTTTTCCATTCCTTGTCCAAATTGTTAAGATGCCCCTGAGGACCCTTGTTTACAGTGTCTTCTCATTCTTTTTTTCCTTGACATTCTCCCCTCCCTCCAGCAGTGAGATACTAATTAAAGAGAGGACACAGTGACCCTGGGTTGTTTAGAAGTCACAGGGGAGGGGTGGTGGCACAATGGCAAAACCATCCCTGCAGGAAGTAATCAGGCTGGAGACCCAGCACAATACTCACTTCCATCACCTGAAAAACCCTTTCAATTTGGAGATCCAGCCCAGAAGCAGATTTATTTTCCCTTTAATAAAGTATCTTCATTACAAACAAAGCCTCAGTATCTCTGTGTGTCAGTCTGTTTGTTTAACAAGTTTATTATACAAGTACTGTTTTTTCTTAAACAATTAACTGAAAAATACTTCTCTTAAAGAGTTTGTAAAGTAAAAGCAGTATTAATAATAGCATGTTACCGAATATCATCTACATTTGTCTTTAATTTCAAGGGAAAAGTAGTTGGTTAGCATGATTATCATCCAGCAGGATTACGGTCTTATCTAGTATATATGAATTTTGCAATATTATTATGGCTATTATTACTTAATTACTAGCTCATCGATACTTGTGGTGCTTTACAAGCACCTAGCGACAGAGGAATCCAGGATGCGTTCCAAATTAGGTTTTGTAAACGGGACCAAGAAGTCACCACTTTGGATTTACACCAGTGCAAAGAAGATCTCTGTCTATCCAGAAATCTCCGCTGCAGGGCGTTTCCAGCGTAAGGTAAAGGCAGGGTCCTGCCGCGTGTGCCGGGGCACGGCCTGCTCCTGTGCAGCACTCTGCTGGCAAAGCCAGGGAGACTGTTGATGTGTTAGTGCAGCCAATTAGATAAATCAGCAGGCTCTAGCCCTAGCACTCAATCTTCAGTGTTATCTGTACAGTTTTATCTTGTACCCATAAAAGAATCCAGCTGATTTCAGTAGCTATCCACTTGGGCTGGCCTGCGTAAATCAGATTGCAGTGTTGAAGTTAGCAACATGATACCTACCATTCCTGTTGAATACATGGAAAAAAAAATCCCACTGTCTGGCAGTGGGATCAAACTGCAGACAACATGCACTTTAAAATGCATAATTAAGGGATTTTTTGATTTTTATCTTTATGGATTTTTTTTAGCAATTAAGAATAAAATCAGCTAGGAGAAACATTTAGAAGAGCCCTGTTTGAGGCAGAGGAGAGAACACCATTGTGTCTTACTCCACAGCCTGAACGAATCATTGTCTTCTTAAAAAAAATCTCTTAACTCTGATGTTCTGTCTGGTGGTTGTTTTTTTTTTTAATTCTTGGAGGTATGGTGATACCTGGAAAAATTACAAGTTTTAGTATGCCCATTTCACTGAGTATCAATCTGCGCAACAAGGTTTACACTTTACAATTAAACATCGTCTCTTCAGCCCAATTTAAAGTCCAAGTGTAACTCAAGTATGGTAGACATGGATCCATTGGATCACTCAATTCCATGTATCTAACATGCCTTTCACTTTCAGTGTTAAGGGGTGTAAAATGTGTAAGACCAAAAAAAAAAAGTCAGTGTATATGTATTTTCAATTATTTTGCAAAATCGTTGATTATACCAATCAAAAATATCCTGATCAAATGTAAGGATTTATGTAAGAGTATCTATAGTCTAGTTAGCAGGCACCAGAATTTTGATAGCATTTGCTCTGTAAACTCTTTTTTTACTCTTATTTTTTAATGACTTACCCATCTCTCAAAAACTAAGGTGCTGTCAGCTTTGATCGGCTAGTGGCCTTGCGTCTTCAGGAAGACACCATGCCCCAGCACCCTAAACCAGCCTGAAAAACAGATCATGACCTTCCCTGCAATGACTCTGTGACCCTTCGCACCTACCCAGAGGGTGAGCTGGCTGTGTAACTAGAGACCCGCAACGTTATTACTGTCTAGGCATCAGAAAAGAGCTAATAGTATCAAAACCTAATACTGTGGTCCCATGGTCGTTAATGCCAGATCTGTGCCCTGTGGGACCGCTTGGCTGTGCAAGTGTGATCCAGATCAGGCATGAGCACGCACCAGCTGCATTGCTGCTGCTGAGGCAGAGTGCACAGTGCAGGGCTTATGATTGTGGAGGTGGAGCAGTACCTGCAGCTTGCCCGGAGCTCCTAGCAGCCTTCCTGCACTGGTGCCCTCTTTCTCCGCTAAATGCAGGCAGTGTATCACCAGCTCCTGAGCCAGGTGGGGTTTCTGGCACCGCTAAGGGAACAGACGCACTGTCTCTGATGCAGCAGACACTGCCCTGGGTTGAGCAGTGGTGACCAGCGTCCTCCAAGGTGTTGGTTTTTTGGGTGTTTGGATCATTTGTGGGAGGCAAAGACAGGCGTGAATGCAGTGACTGTCCAAGGGAAAGGGCCTGCTTAAAGAGAACACCGACATTTTGGGCACCGGAGGGGACTGCTGTGTTGGAGTAGAAAGGAGAAAAAAAGGGACTAAAAAATGCCTCTGTTGGGTAATCTTCAGTTACAGAGCAGTACAGATGTTTGAGACTATGATGAGGCATACCTATCGCTGGACTAAAATTGTCACTTTTCAAAAATTTGGAAAAAAAAAAGATGTACAGTTTGTTTTTTAAATAACTTTTGCCAAGGAGAGCCCATTTGTGCTGAGCATTCACTGCATCACATCACGTGGCTAGTGCAGCTTTGATCCAGTACAGAGTTTCCTAAAACTTGATTTAATATCTCAGGGAATCACAGCATAATTGATTCAGACCAAAAAGTATCAGCCAGTGTTCTTGACATCACTGTTGGTTATTGCGCTGCCCATTTGACTGGATTGTTATTGTTCAGATTCCTTTCTGGTTTTGTAATGGCTGTATTTCACATTAAAGTTCAATGGTTTAATTAAGGAAATGACTGAATAGGAAGTTACTGTAACCATGATTTCAGCTTTTAAAGAAAGATTTGCCATACATGTGAGGAAATTGGTGAACTTAAGCTTTTTGTTAAATGTGCAACATCATTTTGTTTTTTAAACCACTGATATTCAGATGGGTAAATCGCACCATTTTCCTTCTCTTTGTGGAGCTTTGTTAAGTAGTTTCCAAGCATATAGTATATTGCAGTGT
>NW_008824939.1:468031-479800 GCF_000699105.1 Pygoscelis adeliae | reverse complement strand
AAACAAAGATTATTTCATTTGCAAGTTTAATTGAGATCCGAAGACAAAATTAAAGACATTCTGTGTTTGCAAACGTGTCTTGAAATGAAAATATTTTATGCGCTGCTACGTAAAACCCTGAGTAGCTGCTTGCTTTCAGTTTTGAGTCTGGTCAGGGCTCTGCAGTCAGACTGCATCTCGACATTGCTGTTCCCTCGGCAGTTGGGTGGGATTTAGAAGTTCCTGCCTCTGTGCCTGGGTCTAGCCAAGCCTGACGTGTTACAGCTGCTCTCTACATTGGACCTGGGAAATCAACCCGTTAGGAAAAATATATATGTATATCTGTAGATTTAAACTGTATCAGTTTACGTTTCCACTTCATAGCACACCCGCATGAACAGTTGATTCAATCCAGCGAAGGAGTTTGGTAATGTCTGCTCCGAAGGTGGAATAAGTGGTTGGCATGGATGTGGAGAGGGAATGCTGTGGTGGGGAGAGACATCTCTTAAATCAGATCGAAAGGAGTAGCAAAGTCTCAGTGGAAAAAAAAAAGGAGGTCGTGTCTACTTACTACAACAAGTACCCACTCTGCCAAATGGTATGTTTATTAGTTTGATCAGCTACCAAATAATTACAGTGGTACAGTAAATAGCATTAAATACTATGTGTCATCTGGAGCCTGGAGTTTCTCAGCACAAAAAGGCATGACTTTTTTTTTTTTTTTTTTTTTCCTTTTCAGTATGTTTACTTTATAGCTTACAGTTCCTGAAAGTATAGTTTGCAGTTCTTGAAAGGAGCAAGGAGTAGTCTAGTAGTTCAGCACAAACTAAGATCCGTAGGTAGGTATCATAAAATAATTTCCATTGTAGGGTGAGCTGCCTAGCAGGCAATCGACACTGACAGTCAAAAAGGAGCTGGTAGTTACTGAGAGGCACATTGCCTGGCTGTTTTAACATTTTGACAAAGGAGTTCTAGCACACTTTTGATTCGATTCTTGAATTTCATCAGCCAAACATAATAGAAAATCAGTAATTAGACAGTTTTAAGCATTTAAACCAACTGTAGCCGAGGAATCTAAAATATAGATTATAAGAGGATGTATTATTTTAAATGGAAACGGTATGGTAATACATTCTAGAATTAACATCTTAGTTAATTTAAAACTGCCTTTTGTTTCATTAAAAAAATTAAAGGTTGTCTACATTGGTGACATTTCAAAGACTTAACTTGATTGTTTTAAGAAAAATAAACAGTTTTTTTCTGCATTCTACAATGGCACTAGTAAAAATTACAGTAAGGAAGCTCAACATGAGTTACTAGTTTTGTGTGATTCTGCTCGAATGGATTTGTGGTCAGAGTTTATGTGTTTTGATACAAAATATGTAATTTATTGTTTAAATTTTTTTACATGAAGATTCAGATTGGTCTTTATTTTGCAGTTTAAGTCATTTATATCTCAGAGTTTTAGCTTCTCCTATTTTTCTTTTCCATTCTGTGAGTAAGAACAGTTTGGTCAGATCTGGTGGTGTAGCCAATGCATAGCCCACTGAATATAGTCACCAAGGGATTAATACAGCGCTCTGGCTTTTTTTCACTCTGGCCTAGTTCCTGCAAAATCATGTGCCTACATGATTTACTCACATGAATCGTCATACTGTATGTCATCACTAGGAAAAAGGGTTTATTCTTTCTCAAGTTACCGAACACTGAAGTAGATAAAAAAAAGCTAAAGGCCTAGTAATGTCAAAAAAGTTAGTAGTTTCCACAGGTTTTAGCGACTGGTGTCAGGAGCCTGTAGTTGAAATTAGTGTTATAAGGATTTTTCTTTACTCATACCTGTTGTCAGTACATTTGTAGTTGATTTAAGAACGCTCCTTTTTCTCCAGGTAATGTCACTAGATTGCATACATGCAAGCGCAGAAATTAATGCATATGGCTTAAATGGTCTGAGGCAGTGTTGGGAACAACCCTTCTGTGGAATGAAGTAGCAACTTTAGTGGAAATATAATGAACAAGGGGATTAAAATGGAAGCATTTAGGCATACTTAGATTTTCAACTTTCTTTTCATGTCTTTTAAATGGTGTCTGTAATTCTGATTAAAATTCTTCTTGAGTTGTGAAACAGTGGGCTCTACTCAGAAAACAATCTGAAATTTCTTGGATGCAAAATGTATTTTTTCACTTTGTGCAGAATGTGATTTATATAACGTCTCAGCTGACATGATCTGACATGTTTTTATGAATTCCTTTGCAAGGCAAAAATGCCTCTAGTTGCAATTTATAGTAATGAGACTGTCTGCTGTAAAGTAACTGATTACGATGAAGGTATAACAAGCAAGCATGTTTGCCTTTCCAAGCCATTAACCTCTCCTCGCTTCTAGAGTACCAAAGCCTGTGTTCTGCAGCAATGTTACCTGCGGGTCTCCAAAATCCACCTGTTTGTCCAAACATAATTTTCTGTGTGCTTCACCAAATATAGTTGGATGGTATTTTGGGCTGGAGTTCAGCCAATCAGGTTAAATAATATATCCGACGGATAACTCTGAAAAATACAACAAAGCTCCATCTATAATTATGTAAACAAATATTCACGTGAAAACTTTTCAATGATCTTTAGAATAGTGAAGGGTAAATTGTGTCTTAGGGTCAAAAGCAATATTATGATAGTACCCAGTTGTCTTTATTAGGTACTTCTGGATTACATTAGGAGACAACTGGATCAGGTCCTGAAGCGGGCAGTTGTTTATTTGGTAGTTTTGTGGATCGGTAACGAAAACCTGATGTGCATGCAAGGACACATGTTCACATAGACTCATGTTAAAATACTATGGACATAATATATACATAATATAAAATACACAAATTGTCCAAATTTGCTTCCTGCTAGAAGTTGATGATCTATTTCCTCCTAGTAAGTAGTCCTAGAAGGTTCCCGTAGCCATTTGCTGAGATCCTTTTTGTCTTAGAGCCCCGTTCAGCAAACGCTGCTGGGAGTTTTGCTCTGCTCAGAAATAAGTGCAGCAAGTTGTACTGCAGGCACTGAAACATTGTGAAGATCTGGTCCCTAGGGAGCTTAGTGCAAAATTCTTTTTTGAAGATCCCAGAACGGAGAAAATCCTGGCTATGCAGAGCCTCTGACAGAAGCTGCAATAGTGGAAGATAGGGGAAGGAGTTGCCAAGGCAGTGAAGAACTTCAAAGAGTGCTGGAACTAGGGGCGAAAGTTCAACCTAATTCTTGTGTTATCCGAACTCGCTCACCCAACTCTGTTGCAGCACATCTGCACAAAAAGCTGGGGTTTGGTTGTTGCAATAACCTCACTTTTCTGGAAACTGTCTGGAAATGTATGGTTAAAAAAATGGTTGCCAGTGAAAAATGTTCTGAGTAAAATTCCATGTGGGAGCCCTAGACCGAGAGAAGCCACCCAGCCAGCAGCACCTCCTCCCATGGGGGGACACACACCTTCCCTACCTTGCCTTCTCCCAGCTGCGTGCTCCTGCCACTTGACTTGTGATGGTCTTGTTAGACACCTCGGTGACCCAACTCAACTCCCTGTCATGGCAGAAAGAAAAGCAGAAAGATTTCTGCTGGGTTAGTGAGTTGAATCAGCAAGCAAAAGAAACAGAGGATCAAGCAAAGGACTCAAAACCATGAAGCTTGGAGTAGGAAGGGGGAAAGGAGCAGATTTCCTCCTTTTCAGCATCCCAGAGTGGTTAAATTCACTCAGTAGATCACAAAAGCGCAGTGTAAGTGCTTTCATTCTGGGTGAAATCTGGGACCCACTAGTAAAGCTCCTATTGACCAGGCCAGGATTTCATTGCAGGTTTTATCTTTGGTTTATGTGTATTGATACTCGTGAACAGACCTGTGAAATATGGTTGTGCAGTATCTGATAGATACTTTGAATCCAACTCGAGAGAATGTGTGGAAAACAACTTTAAGAATCTATTTACCTAAATAAATCTAAAACTTAATTATGATGCAATGAAATATTTTCCCACCACAATTTGTGCTGCTGCCAGCCCATGACACTTAGTACAGAACAATTAGTAAATAACTATGAATTACTCCCTGAAATAAATTGTCCTAGCCATCTTGATTAATTTACTGATTACTGAAAATAAATATTCAGATCATCTCTGAATTTAAAATTACAGGAACTGAAATAATGAAGGTGAAGACACAGACTTGGGATAGCAATGAAGTTTGTTGCTAGTTCAGCTCAGAGTGGAAGTGGCAAAAAAGCCTGTTTGCAGCTGATGGCTGTACAGCATGTCAGAAAGTGGCTTTGGTGTTCTGGTTCTGCTTTTCATCTGTCTGTGGTGCATCGGCCACATCCTATACCTCCAGGTGTAGGATCCTATAGGCCTTCAGGGAAGGGCTGCGTCAGCAGGAGCTACATCCTTCTCTCACCCCCGAGAGTGGGCTCTGCCGGTTACAGACAATCACAAGGCGCAGGGAACCTTCCACTGCAGGTGCCGAGTGCCTTGCTGGTGGGGGTCTTTCATTGCCATGACCACCGGGAGGATGACATTTATGAGCGCTGAATTTACACGGGAGGAAGAGTTTTCTTATTCTGAAGGTGTATCTGTTGATCATTTGGTTCCGTGTTACATTGGTGTTGTGTAGGTGCTATAAATGTAACAAGTATGCAATTTTGAAACTGGGAGGGGTATAGCATGCATTTTTAGGGGGGGGGAAAAACAGTTTATACCTTCTTTGGCAGACTGAAACCCATAATGCCTGTCAGAGATGTAAGTTCCACCAGGTACTTCAGGAACAATTCTATCAAGGTTTATGTGGATACTTTTATTTTAAAGATACTGAAAATGAGATAAGATTCAGACTCATTATTGAATATTTGCTTAACTTCTGCCACATGATCTTGTTTCTTCCCTTCGTACTCTAAATTAGGTCATTATAATTAGATTGTGTATTGTAAACAAATGTCTTTCTGTTTATATGTGATTATAAAACAAACTTGGAGGGTAAAGGCTATAATATTGAAACAGATAAAATTTATATGTCCCTTTGAAATCTGCATGGAAATTAGTTTCTCACACTCCAACTGAGGTGACGTAAATGGACACCAGAGAGCCAGTACAGTGTTGTCAGTGTACTCAGGGGAGTTTGAGCACTGTAAAGACATTTGCAGGTCAGAAGTGAGGTTAATTGACAGGGATGTGTGTGAGGACAGGAAAAATTTGCACAGTGCTTGTCAGCAGGTAGAGCTGTCAGTTCTTCACTTGACCACTAGTATTTGTTGAACAAACACAACGGGCCTTCGTTCCAGGGAAAGAAAAAAAAAAAGCAAGAAGAGTCGTCTTAGGACAACAACGTTGTCTGGAAAGAGCCCTGTTCGGTGGTTTTGTTCCAAGATACCCACACGTATACCCCTGCTGTACACAATCTCCAGTCTGGCTTGTCGCTCCTGCCAGTGTGACTGCTGTCTGCAGGAGAGGTGTGCAGAGCCGTATCTGGCCTGGTTTTTCCTCAGGTATTCTTCAAGCCCATAGCTTGAGTGTGCAAGCCTGGTTTTGCACTAGTGACAATAACTCCATCTTTTTTGGCATGTCATATTTTAAGTGACTTTTTCTGCCCGTTTCCTCTTTTTCCACAATGAGCCATTTTGGATATAGTGCGTGTTGCGATCCCAGCCCGCTCCTCATTGCTGTAGTACAAAATTTGCTTATAATGCAAATAGTGCACGTTTCATTCAAGGCTTCAAAGTATATGTCCCGTCTTATAGATGTGGAAAGACCAGGTAAGGGTCTGTATTTTTTTTTTCCATAACCGCAGAGCACTGGCAAATCTGAAGCTATTTCACAGACTAAGATACCAAGAAGACAACACACAAAGGAATAAAATTTATGTCTGGCTGATTTTTGGTCAGACCTTCCACTCTAACCACTGCGCAATGATTTATCTTTTCAGTGTCATTAACTGTTCTCAATCTTTAAACATATTTTAATTATAGGAGTCTTTTAATTTCTTTTCTTTCTTATTTCTAAGAGTCTAGTAAAATAGTAACCATTCAAGCCTGGCCCACACGATGAAAAATTTCATCCAAGAAAATCCAGCACACCAAAATTGAACAAACTGTGGCTAGAAAGAGCCTCTTTTCTGTTGGAAAACTAGCAGATATAACCCTACTTTAGAACCATACTAATTCTGAAGTTTTAGAAAAAATATTTGTGTATTTCCAGATTTTGCTTCATCTTTTATTAGTACTTGTATTAAAATGTAAATATGTAAAATATATAAAAAAATCAAATAGCTGCATAGAATCATTGTTTTCTAGAAAATACTTAGCAAATATTTTTGCTTTCTTCTTCTACTGTTCCATAAATTTATTCTGCACAAAATGTAAAAAATACACAATCAAGAAAGCGTGTCGAAACAGTGAGCTCTTTTTAATAGTCTCACTTAAATATGTTTTAATATAATGATGAATAACTTCCTACATAGTAAATAACAAAGCAGAAAAAACCAATATACTTTGTCATTTCAGACAGACTTTATTATTTTGTTCTACAATAAATCTGGCAACTGTTTCCAGACTTTGACTGCTTTGTAGTTTCAAACAAGTGTCTGGCAACGTTATCAAGCTAATGGCAGAATTCACATCTTTTAGAGTAATTTTAGTTAATTCCACAAATCAAGATTGGATTTTGTCCTGTGTTTTAATTACCGATTATGAGCAGCCTCCTTAAATTCCTCTTACACAGTAATCCTTGACAGTAATTCCGTTTCATACTTGTGCTTCCCAGAATACACAGGGTATGTTTAGGAAGGGGGTGTTTGTGTGACAGTGGCAGTTCTTCTGTGAGGACGTATCTTGTCGTGGCTTTCAAAGAATAAATAATGCATTCCATAATATAAAATGCTGGCATAGCATTAACAAGAGATTGTGTTGCTCTCTACGTTCATATTCTTAACACCAGTCATCAGTGAAGGAATGGCAACAATTACTTATAATTGTGCAATTTATGAAGTGTCCTTCCAAGAACATTTAAGGAAGCATGGAAGGAATGAACTGCAAGCTAAAATGAGTAGGAGGAGTCAAAACATGTCATGGGAGGCACAAACCCAGCGGCCACAGCAGAGGCATTCTGTGTGAACTGAAGGGAGCAGAGGACTGCTCTTTTTTTCACAGAGAGCTGTTGGATTTAAGGGAAAAAACCTCCACAGTAGAGGTGATGGGAAAATCGGAGACAGGTTGGAGGATTCCCAGAGAGAGAAATCTGTTATAGTGACTGTGCACAGGTATTTTATAATCAGTTTATTTTTATAATCATTTATTTTTTGTATTCTAATCTAGAATATAAATAATTTGGTAACTTGGTACCAATATTTGAAATGGTACAGCTGGAAAAGATTATTTGTCTTCCCCTTTTGGTTGTGATCGTTATGGAGATTCTTTTCTTATTGTTCAATATATTCCTGTGGTTATTTTGAAGACTGCATTCTTAAACAACGGCTTCTCATTTTGTGTGCAATACCTCACTCTTAGTAGATCGTATACTTCTGCAGAAGTCATTGTTTCTTAGTAATTTTCTTTTTCTAAAAAAAAAAGAAAATTTACAGAAGTTTTTATACAGAAAGTGTTTTGCATGTTCTTGGCATTACTATGTCCCATTTCCACTGACCTTTCCTTCTCATCCTCACTTAGCAAGATACAGATACATTTTTTTTCATTACCTGCGTACTGGGAATACTTAAGTAACAATAAAAACAATTAATTATGAGATTATTTATCTCTAAAGGAGCTTCCCAAGTAATGAAGTTTACTTTATTCCTTTGGCTGTTATAAATGCTTTTCTTGCTTTCACTTCTGAATAGATGAATTTAAGCCTAAAATTAAAAATCTGCTTCTGTACGATACTTAGCTTCCCATACCCCATTATTAACACTTTTCAGGAAATGCTTAATGTCTCTCAAAGTTCAGCCCTGCATACCGTTTCCTTGGCTTGCATAGGGTATTTCAAAGTATTTTTGCATTGTTTTGGCTCAGCCTCCTGCCTACTCTGGTTTGTAGCTTTTTACATATGACTGGGTGTGATGAGAGGATGGGTCCTCAAGCAAGTGAGCATTGTGGTGGAAAGCCCATAGGTCTTCTAGGTCCCATGAAGGTGCGGAAATGGGGTGCCCGCAATCAGTCCTCTACTATGGGTCTTCAGGAGGCCCTGAAGTGGCCAGGAGAGCAGGGCTGTGAGGAAATTCAGGAGATCCAGCCTGGACTCACAGGGTTTTGCAATAGACTGAAAGTTTCCCTTTTAAAGCAGATCCAGGGCTGAGGGACCATCTGTCCTACAGAGGCACTGAATGCCCTGAGGTGAAATAGCTACTTTGGTTGAATTTTGGAAAAAATAAGGGAAGCCATGGATTTGATTTAGAACAGAAACAGTAAAGTAGCAGCTTAAATGTGTAGAACTGTTTTTAAAATAATGGCTTGGTTTTGCCAGTCTACTATTTGTTAAGACTGACAAAGGTTACTGGAAAGATTCTTGAGGACTTCCGGTTGTCTCCAGGTTTTCAGAGAAATCTTTCTTTCTGTACTTACCCAGTCTCTCTGCAAACCTAAATTTCTGAACTGTACATAAAGAAACCCCGAACAAAACAGAACATGTAATTACAACATTGTAGCTCCAAAATGTGCCGGATCTGCTCAGCAAGTTTTCCTTATTTCTGAATAAGCAACTCTGGGTAATTTAAAGAAGCTCTGAACATAATTTATGCAGACACTTAGATTTTCTTAGACCCTATGGTCACCTTTGTCCCTCAGGATCAAAATGAATTGCTCATTTATAACTGTAAGCAGCAAGATGCCTGGCTACCTGCAAGTCTGTTCACACCTGTTCTAACACAGTTAATAATAAAGTCCTTGGAAATACGATTTAAATTATCACATCTGTATACATTTTATAGATTAGGTGTCTCCATTTTGGAATTGCTAAATGAGTAAGACTGAGACTGTTCTTTGCAAACAAGGCATGCTTCTTGCATCCCAGAAAATATGTAGGGGAACTTTTACCAGTATCTTGAACTGATATATGCACTACATGTGCTGAAAAGTCCAGGGAATTATCTCGAGCCTTTTGAACTTAATCTCAAGTACAGGGTTTTACATAGAAATCATTTTGCCTATGTTCTGGAGTAAGAACAAAGCAGCTTTTTCATATGAGCATAGGTTCAGGTTGGAAGGGTCCTCAGGGGATCTCTAGTCCAACCTCCAGCCCAAAGCAGCATTAGCGAAGAGATCAGGTCAGGTTGCTTAGGGCTGCACGCACTCTGGTCTTGCAAACGTTCAAGGATGGAGACTGCACAGCCCCTCTGGGCAATGCCTGGCGGTCCTTATGTCCAGTCAGAAACTCTCTCGTTTCAATTTAGGTCTGCTGTCCCCTTCCCTCCAGCCACACTGCTGTAAGGAGTCTGGCTCTGTATTCTTGAGAACCTCGTCATAGCTATTGGAAGGCAGCTATTTCCCCAGTTGCGACAAAAATGGAGACAGATTACTCAAGCCTTCTAAAAAGAAAATGTTGATAGGTAGATTAGCACTTAGGATAGGACATCAAGGTTTTCTTCCCAGAAAATTCTGTAACGTGTTTTTCTTTAACAACAATAAATAAGCAGATACCATTTGATTGTGATCTAGCAGATGTTTACAGGATTATATTTGTTGTTTTGTGATTTCCTAATATGTGAGGAAAGAGAGTAATGGTAACGAAGGGAAATGTGTCACATACTGAATCCAAGAGAGGGAAATCCGTGTCCGAATCACGGGAAGCTGTGGGACATGTGGCGGCAGAGAGGGCAAGACAGCAGCGTTTCAGGCACTGCTTTGGAATATTCTTGAGTGCCTTCCCTGGTATGACAGTGACTGAGAATAGGCCCAGTTGAGCATATAGTGTTTACATCCCTCCAGCCTCTTCCCTGGGGGATGGGGCAGGAAGAGGAGAGGGAAGGAAGCAAGGAATGATTGATGGGTTTTGAAAAGCTTTTCCCCGCGAGGGGAAGGTGTGGTCACTTTACGCATCTCCAGCTAACAAAGCCCTCCTGTAGGTGTAGCAGATGTAAGCTTTGTCACCCCTCTACTGACCAGAACACTGTGCAGAAAAATATTGTTCCTATTTTTCGTTTGGGAATACAGATTTGAGCAGGAGAAGTAGCTTGTCACCATTACAGTTTATACTGCTTTAAGACAGTGTTTCAGCAATGAATCTGATTGTGTCATCTGTGACCATGGGGCTATAATAAGTAAGACCAGAGCACAGATCGACTACTGTATGTAGTACATCTTGGGAAGGCGCATGAGCACACAGCTACATTTCTATCAAATTAAGCCACAGGTACATGAACATACTAAGCCAATATAATCTGATACTGCTGCCAAAACAAGCAGTCATATCCACCCTCTCGCCCCTGCCTATTTCTGTTCCCATGCTACCTCCTCCATTACGCTGGCACAAGCAGTAGCACAGCCACATGGTGAACCAGACAAAGGAAATGATCTGGAAGAAAACTAACCTGATCAGAGAGAGAGGGGGAAAAAAAAGGTTTCACCCAGAATCAGTTGCTGAATCATTGCTTTTTTCAGCAGTGATGCCAGCTGATGTTGTTGTAAAGCTGGCATGAGGCTACAGCCTTAACCAGAGCAGGGAATATGAATTTATCCTAGCTTTAAGCCTCTGTGCTAACTTTATGCCAGTAGCGGGAATACAAATGATCCGCGATCCAGCATGAAGTTAGGGTAGTACAGACAGACGGTACCTGATCTGGCATAAAGTCTGCTGGTACAAACTTATTCCATCACACATTTTTCAATGACAGCGATCACCATGTGGCTGCAGTGCTTTTCGTCCAGTACTAGCAGCCCTTAAACTTGTGTTATCAAATCAAGGCCAAACTGAATGAGATCCATTTTAGGACTTGAAAGAGGGAAAAAAAAGGAAAGTTATGCAGAATGTCGTTCTGCCAAGTGATGGTGCTTTCTTACTGTCGGCTGTACTCAGACAGGCTCTGAACTGTGGTGGCAGGGTATTAGGATACCGAAATACTTGGTGATTATTTCTAGGGAACTGAGTAACTGAAGATTATGGCTTTTGTAGATACTAGGGTTGTCAGATGACACTATGTTACTCGGCCTTTCAGTAATGAACTACCTGGCAATTTTTTGTTTCTTCCCAGCTGTTTCTCATTGTCATGTTTGTGTGTGTGAGATTAGGGCCACGGTATTATCAGAAAGAGGAAGAGAAACCAAAAGGTGCCTGATGATGCATGTTCATACCAGAAGGTCTTCTGCAGTGTTGCCAATCAGAAACTCGGTGGCTTGATGGAACTGTAACACTGGACTTCTTAAAAACTAGATTACCAGCATCACTGGGTAATGTAAATGTAATAATGTAAACAATGCAGAGTAATAGTGAGTAAAGTTGGAAACCCCTTTTCTCCACGTGTCCCAGTCTTGTTGCCGATGAACTGAAACGTTTCCTAGGCCCAAATTTTGTGAAGAAAATCGGAATTTCCCCCCACTTCCCAAATACTGCCTTGAGACATTAATGGGGGCTTTGACCGGATGTTCCTCCCCCTTTCCCCATCTCTGATCAAGAAAAACTTGAGAGTTAAAACCTACAATATTTACTGCACTCGGAGCAGTCAGACCTGCAGGTTGGGGGTGTGGGGGTGCGTGTTACACAAAAATCAGCTATCGCTGCATCAGCCGGGGAACTGCGGGGTGTCCAGAGCCACCTCGGGGATCGGGCCCGAGCCGGGCGGGCCCGCGGACGGAAGGC
>NW_008824939.1:442551-467057 GCF_000699105.1 Pygoscelis adeliae | reverse complement strand
GGCCGTGCGTGGGGCCGCCGAGGGCCGGGCGGCTGCCGGCCCTGCTGAGCTCGGCAACAAGTTAAAAAGGACCCGGTGTTGGAACGCGGGCCGCCAAGCGAAACTTGGGGCTGGATGTTTTTCGCTCGACGTGAAATGGGCGAAAGGCTCGCGGCGCGTTAGTTCTTTCAAGCAACCCTCCAAAAATCGTCCGCCGCGCTTCAGACTTGCCCCTTCTCCCCCCCTTGAAGTGCACAAGGGAAATTCTGTGACATTTTATGGGCAGACAGATCGCTCTGATAAGCTCGGAGCGCTCGCATCTATGGAGCTGTACTGAAAGAGGTATTTCTTTGTTTGTTTGTTTAGTCGCTGGAAAGAAAATAGTTGAAATAGTTGGGTTACGACCTTGCTGGGCCGTTGTCTCTTCGGCTCTACTTTTTACTTTTTTCCCCAAAAAACGCTGGCATTAATGTTATGTTATTTACTGCGAAGCATGTTATTTTTCATTGACTCTTCGATTAAAAAAAAAAAACCCCAAACTTACTTTAAGTTCATCGGAAAGTGTGCTGTGTGTTTGTGTGCCAGAGGGTAAATGGAGTAGAGGTCGCTGACAAGCTCCCGGCTTGACAAAGCATGCCAAAAATACTATGGCAAGCTTCTTTCCAGGTGAGGAAAAATCCTTCCATGTCTGCTGCTCTCAGCAGCTGAAAGAAGTAATTTGACGGGTTCGGTTGGCAATACTGGGGGAGTTGTCCTATTTTGCTCGGGGTCAGAAGTCATTAAGGGCAGAAACAGCAGATTGGATCTCACTGCCGCGCACAGTGAAGGGTTTCATAGAAATAGTGGGGAAATGGGCTTCGAAATTCTGAACTCTTGGTGCGTTGTTGGGGCGGCATGAGATCTGCGTGGCTAACATGCGCGACAGTGAAAGTTAGACTCTCATATTTTCTTGAAGCTTAAACAAAAATTACTATTTCCTTTCTCCTCCTCCCTTATTTTATAGACATATCTCTTTTTGATAGGAATCGCTGGTGTGTTATCTCAACAGCACTCTGCAGATGCTGCCTAACAGCGCGTGGAGTTATCTTTGTATCTTGTACTCGACGTGTTCAAGTCCATACATAATAAAACATGCTTATTGTGTGTGCTGGTTTTGGTT
Source organism: Pygoscelis adeliae (assembly GCF_000699105.1). Classification (NCBI taxonomy): domain Eukaryota; kingdom Metazoa; phylum Chordata; class Aves; order Sphenisciformes; family Spheniscidae; genus Pygoscelis; species Pygoscelis adeliae. The sequence goes on along the minus strand of NW_008824939.1, from coordinate 465,919 downwards.
TGTTTTTAATAAATGCCCTGGAGACGCCCACGCTGACGGTCTTGTCTGGTGCTCCTGCGTGCTTTGTAAATGAAGCCAATTTATTAGATACTGTTTTCTTACTCCACCTGAAAGGACCATTAGTTGGGGAAGGCCCCTTGGGGCCTGCTGTGTTTGTGGGGCGCTGGGCAGGGTGCTCGCCGGAGCGGAGGGCAGCGCGCGGGGGCGAGGCCTGCTGCTGGCAGGGCTGCGTTTTGCGTGCGGATGCGAGTTCGCCCGCTGGTCTGGAGCAGGCTGATAAGATGCTCTTCTTTTCACAGTGCACTCCTTAGATTCAAAGAGCTAAAAGGGCCGACTGAATCAGAAAAACAAACAGACCCTTTTTTTCCCAATAGGCCGAGAAAGAAATGAATGCGGGGGTATTATGTGGGCTTAAGACCCTGGGTACCAAAGGTTTCTTTTGTTAGTGTGTAGCCATTCTCCGCTCAAACACTTCCTACATAAGGAGCCAGGGCCTGCGCCTTTCTCTGTTTAAGTCCATGGAAAACTCCTATTAACTTCATTCATGTAGACGAAGGTTGTTTAAAGGTTGACTTTCTGATCTCCCTTTCACTCAGACTTCACCTGCAGGGGTGAGCGGATGTCAAACAGTGCTGAAGAGCCGAATTTTTCAACTCTTGATAATTAAGAATAGTCCAGATGAAGTCTCTGCATGCTCTGTGTAACCCATATTCAGACAATTGAATTATAATTGTGCTTTAGTCTGAGACAGTAGGTACTGTTAGTGTAGGAAAAGTAGTCTACCGTCATCTCTAAAAGGAGAAACTAGATTTCCTATGCTAACAGCACGTAGTATATGAAGCTGAAAAAAGTTTAAATAACTTAAAAATACAACTAAAATCTTCTGAGTAGCTTGTATGTCTCTGTTAGTATTGTAACATACGTGATATCAGAATAGCATAAAAGCGCTTCAGTTTTAGTATTTTCCTGTTTCATTTTTAATCTATAACAGATTCAGGTGAAGAGATGAGTGATTTATTGGTAAAAGGCAAGGTGATACTCTCGATTTATTTTTAAGGTACTGTAATGTAATGTGAAATTCTGCCTTCATTTAAAACATTGACAAAATACCAGTTAGCTACAGTAGGTCCAGAGCTTTACCCATACTCTCTTTTTGTTTTCCCAAAGAACTATGTTTTGTTTTATAAACGAATCTGTGCTTATAGTATTACGCTTGTTATCTGCTGTATCAGCGTGTAACTCAGGCATGTAGGAGCCAGTCGACATCCTCGGTTTCAGGTCGGATTCAATTGGGTGGTGCCTAATCTTTTTCTCTCTTTTTAGAGTACTTGTAAGAATACTAAAATATGGTCTCTGAAGTTGTATTTTCAAAAGGATTTCCTGTGTTATGGGCAGACAGGTATAATAAAATACTCCTACCAGGCTTAAAAGTTAGACATTGCTTAAATGCGTGGCAACTCATCTGAGAATTGGCTTGAAATGCAGATTCAGGTCTAGTTAAAGAATGAAAGCCATACAGTATCTGCAGTAATACCTTATCACAACGCTCATGACCATGCATCCTATCTGAAAAAGGTAGGCGTAAGCTAATATTTTTACTAACAGGGTTACTCGAGCTATGCAAAGAGTGCACATGTGTGCATCCGTAATGCGAAGGAAACAAAATGACATACAATATCCTGCTTAATACAGGCTTTCTTAGCTCTCAGTTTGTGTGCGCTGAGAACCGTGATGGTTCTCTGTCCCTCCTCCCACTTTTGTTATTCTCATGTAAATTGGGAGGCGTTCCTCCGAAGTAAATATTTCTACACTCTGTAAGATTATTGTAAATGGAAAATTAGGCTTTCTCCTGCCATCTGCTCCTTGAATCTCCAGAGCTAGTGCAGCTATTTGATTAGGGATTTTAAATTGCTTTGTGCAGGGAGGTTTCTCTGCTCTCGGGTTTCTCGAAGAGGAAGCCAGAAGCAGCTCTGGAGGCCTGGGATGGAGGCGAACGTGGGGTCCCACCTACCACAGCCTGGGTGCTTAGGGAGCCCAATGCGTCTGTGGCTTTTAACAGCTTTGCCCAGTAACAGTGGTACTTGTTACGTTTTGATGAGTGTAATGTTTATCTCGCCAGTGTAAGGAGATTTACATAGTTTGCTGCTTTCGAGCAGATTAACTGGGCGTAGCTGCACGTGAGGAATTTAACACTGATTTGGTGTTTGGCCTGTGTAAGGAGAGACATACAAAGCTTTTGATTCATCTTCTCATGCAGCTCTGTTAACATGAAGTGCCGTGTTGCAGGTTGGGTTTGTTAAAAGTTGAAGATTAAGGTGAGTTTCTAATGGTGGTTAAATGAAGAAAGATTTTGCCAATCTTAGGCTAAAAATGTAGATTAGCTTTTCACTCTATCTGTAGGTTTAACGTATCAAGAAGCTACACCTGTAATCCTACTTTATTGTTTCCCAGTTGGTGCTGTGTGTGGTGTCTGTGTGTGTGAGAAGGAACCTCATTAAACTTGCAATGGGGTTTGAGTGGGCATGGTCATAGCTCAAAACGTGCAGCTCCACAGAGCGGTCTGGGACCAGACCGAATTGACATTACATCTCTTGTGTGTATACATGGTGCTGCGGGGGGAGGCTGAGGAGCCTAAGGATGAACAGATATCTTTGGCTACCTAAGTTAATGGGATTAGTTTATTTTTGTTCTTTTTTTTTCAGAACTATAAGAATGATGTCATTTTGAATCATAGGCTTGCACTGACAGAGTCTATTCCCCTTTACGTTGTATACTATGTTAAGGGATCTACCTGGGTTTAACAAGACTCGGCTCTTGGATTAAGTACCAGCTATTCTAAATTTTCAAGTGCATCTATAAGATTGTTTGTGAAGTTCTGTTTTATTCTCAGGGGAGCAAAAATGCTCAGTCAGTGGGTTTCTATACTTGTAACACAAGCGTGAATGAAAGAAATAAAAGGAAGCACCTTATCTTGTCAGGCATGATGTTATAGATTATGAAAAGCGATATGATTGTCTTATCTGTATTTAGCAATGTGAAGTTTTTGTTTAGTATTTCTAACAGGGTGAACAATATATTTTTATCTCTTTGGAAGTGTTATTGTTTAAAGTATGTATCTTTGCCATTAAGCTTTACATGGAAGGGGAAATAGAAGTCTGTGTCTTGAACATCTGCTGTTTTGGGTTAATTTTTTTTTTTCCCCCCTGAAACTTTCAACTGTTAAAAAAAAAAAATTGCTTGAGTTAACACATTTTGGAAGGGTTAGATCCTTTAAACTAGGATTACTGGCAGGGAGGAGAGGGGAAGGAAGGAAGGGAGGGGAAAATGCTTTCCTGAGAGCTTGAGATGGCTCCTAAAATGTCAGCACAGTGCTGCAACCAAGTAAATAAAAATAATGGTTGTTTGTCATGATAGCTGTTTCTGTCTGCATTTATTTTTTTTATCTCTAAAGTCTTCATTAAAATTGTTGCATGTTGCTTGTTGCATGAGATGGTGTTATAACAAAAGAAGTCGGTGGAGAATAGGAACTTTTTTACTGGCTTTCCCTCGCGGCTCTGTTTCCGGCTGCTTATGAATGTTTTCTTCTGTTTCTACATCAGATTATTTTTAAAACAGCTTACTTAGGAGGCACTGTGAAGGCTTATAAAGCTGTAGTCCTAATGAAGAGGTGCATGGAAGTGTTTTGATCTTGGATGAAACATGTTGGTCAGAAGCTTTCTAGAAAGCCAACAGAACCACATTTAGATGCTCTTAGAAACCTTGTTGAAGTAATTGTTAGTTATTTTGCATACGTTTCAGAATTGCAGTGTACTGTGGTAATTATAACAGCCCTGCAGAAGCCACTGTATTTGCAGCTTCCTGATGCAACAGGAAAGGGAAGGGATGAGTTAGAAATAGAGGACAAACGTGGGGGGAGCCATGGGTTAGATAAGCACAAGCCTCCTAACCCAGCAACTTAGGAAAACATACACACAACAAAAAAATCATGTGCTGTAGGGGCTGGTTACTGTGATTAGCACAGGTTTAGCTCTCTTTTCCTCAAGAGACTGCAGTTAAAGCAGTGTAGCTGCAGCTGTGTATTGACACACAAAGTAGTTTTAAACTGCAAGTTGAAGTAATTGAATGCTGGTGAGGGATTACTTTAAACAGATTCAAGATGAACTAGGTTCATGTCAGTTTGAGTTAGTTTATTTATAGCAGTTAAACTGTAATAAATGTTACTAAATTTAATGTAAGTTGATTTTTAACAATAAAACTTTATACCAATTTTAAGGCCTAACCCGTGCACTAAGATGCACTGGCTTAAAAATATGTAGCAAATGTTTTGAAGTGTTATAGGCTCTTCAAAACAGAAATATAGTTACAACACTTCAAAAATGTCTTTTTCTTAATTTATGATGTAGTATGAGGATATATCAGCTCTATGGTCTGTTGCAAAATAAAAGCTGATAATTACAGATATGTATAAATATATAATAGTATAATACATAATAATACCTTTTTGTTCATATGTCCTCATAAAGCAGTGTTGTTCGCTTAACCATAACAGTTTAGGAAATCACTGGTGTGTGTCTTATTTGTTTAAAGTATTCTGCTTTAGAAAAATGATGTGTCAAATAGAGTGGGTGTTTTGATTTTACTTACTCAGTTGGTAGAACTGTAGAACTTTGTGAGGTTGCAGTGGAAACAAATAACGTGTTGTTCTGGGGAGCCTCATTTGGGCTTCATTTTCCTTGGTTGAAGAACAGCAGAAACAGCAGGGCAAGGTGAGCATCAAACTTAGTCTAGCCTGACATTTACCCGTTTGTGAAATGAAATGCTTCTTTACAGCAACTAAATATATGTAACTTTTTACTTCATCATTGAGTCTGTTTCTTGACAGTGTCTCTTATTGGCAATGGCACTGTCACACCTTATTCTAAGTATTTTTTCTGTTTCTCCACTTACACGAGAAGGGGATTTATTTCTTTCCTTGCCTTCTATTGTTTTCTGTTCTTTTATATATCTATAACTCTATGGTAGAGTCTCCTCTACCATATGGTGCTTTGCTTCAAGAAAGTGGAAACATGACTCCTTAGGTTAACTACAGCTCATATATTCTGTCATCTGGGTACTACAGCATAACAATGTTAGAATTCAGTCCTTTAGGATAGCCGGGGTATGTGTGTGGCACTTCCATTTTTGGTGTGCTTGAGGAGTGAAATCCAGGATTCAGGTGTGAGTTTGGGTGAGCGTTACAGGGAGCTTTTCTCAGGATTGTTAGTCACTGCAGGGCGCTGCTGCTTTCATGCCTGAGGTGTTACCAGCTCCCAGGAAGGCTGCTGCAGCTTAGTGGAGGAGTATCCAGTTATTTTTGACAATCTGAAGCAATGTTCATAGATGCTTGACTCCTCTGAGGTGATTCAGAATCCTGTTTTAGGGTTTGTCTGACCCACAGGAACATTATCAGGTTGTGCTTGTGCCACTGCAACAATCTGAAATCACTCAAAACACCAGGCAGGCGAGGGTAACATCAAATGCAGATCCTTGTTTACAAATCCACAAACAAAAATATAAAATTCTTAAAACTGAGGAATGGGAAGAAAAACCAACAACCCAAACACCAAAATGGTGGTACAGGACCTGAAAGTTTCCTTCACCTTGTATGCAGCCCTGTGGCAGCCCACCTCCAGTCTTCCCAGGGAGACTGGTTATTGTGCAACCCTGTTGCCTCGGGCTGTGTTCAGCGAAGAGACTCTGATTTAAGGCTCTGTATTTCCTTTTATACTTAACCCATTTGGAGGGTAAGGGGTAGAGATTTCTTTTCATTTTTTAAGTCGGTGGTGCCTCTTTCACTCAGTCTTCTTTCACCAGACCATAGGTTGTTTTTTCCTGCTTTGGAAGTAGTAATGTCTCTTGGGCATCACCAGCTGCAATGCTGCTGGCCCAGGCTTTCAAGTGTTCTTCAACTAAGTGCTAAAGAGATGGTTGGTGTGTTGCAAAGGAGGTTTCATGCTATGTTGGATGAATTACAAGTCTTGTAGTGTTTTTCTTTCTCTTCTACCTATGTGTATAATTTGCTAATAATGCTTTAAACAGTTGTGTAACAGAGACTTTTCTCCGGGTACTGTTGGAGTGGGGCAGACCCTGTTATTCCAGCTGCTGCAGGTGACTGGGCGCTGTGTAGCCTGTGTGCCCATCTTTGAGGATGGCCATGGTGACCCATTTTGAACCATTCGTATTGCTACGCGCACGTGTGTGTTGTTCTGGCTTAGCTTAGCTATTTGCTTAGTTAAGGTTTTAAAAAGGTTTTAAATAACCTATTATGATATGAATCTCTTTAAAGTATGTAGCGTACAAGTAACATACAGTACAAATTTGTGTTAACTTGGCCCGCTGCGGCTGTGCTGTGGGAGGGGAGGGACGGAGCGGGTGTGCCATGCATATGTGAACGCATCACACGGCCAGGAACGTGCCTCCTGCGAGCCCAGGAAGGCAGCACCTGCACAAGAGAAACCTGGGCTTCGGCAGAGCTGGGCACACAGTTCCACAGATTTCTGTCCGGTATGAAAGCAACCGCCAGCAGGACGAGATCCTTTGAAGTGTTTAGTGGTCTGTCTTCCAGATGAGCTCAAGAAGAGTTCTAAAAATGTGGGTCTGAATTTTAAGACTCTTGCTTATGCCAGTGCATATTTACGTACCCAGTGGTGCCACTGCCCGTGGTGAGACTACTGACATGAATAAGTGCTTATTGAGACAGAGAACTAGAAGACTTGAATTTCCCCAGTGAGAAACCTGAGATGAATAGTTGGTGTATCCTAGGGTTGATGTTAGACTGCCATTCAGCAGAATCAAACGGTATTTAAATTGCTTTAATATTATTCCATCCAATCTACTTGGCTTACGTGATCCTCATTACGGTAGTACTTGTGCTTATTTAAAAATACTTCTACGTAATTTGGGAAAAACATTGGAGTTGGGTATTAAATACAACTGCTTAGCTACTAACCTTTGAAACAGGGACAGTTTTTGGCTTTTCTTCAGCATTCCAGGAGATGTAGCTCTGGATGCTACTTAAGAGAAAAGCTTACCAAAGCTGCATTTTTAAAAAAGCATTTTTGCAGTGTTTAGCTTAAACAAAAAGATAAATGGCAACTGTTCCTTTATTGTCTTAGGGAAACAATGCTTCCAATGCACACATATACATGTAAATATTCCAGAATTAGGAACAATTTTTGAAAGGAGAAAACTGGCAGTATCCGTCATTACTGAGGAGCTATAAAGCGTGTTTGAAAGCTTGAGTAATTTTTATGGTGAAGAATACAAAGATGTAATTCACTATATAGAATTCCAGTTGGGTAAAGGTGCTAGTGATATTTAGGGCACACCATGGCACCAATAGAAGAAATCAGTGTTTTTTTGATTGTCTGAAGTGCCCTAGGAGCTGCCTCCATTCCCAGTTACAATATTGCACAATCCTATGGAGGTTAATGCAAGATGGAAATGGTTAAGGAAGTCATTCATTGTTTCAGCATTATGTTGATATTTTAATTGCTATAGTGACAAAATCAGGTTAACTTTTGAACCAGACTTTGTCAGATTGCCAACAAACATACTGTTCTTGGATCTGTCAGGTGCGGAGTGTCATGGTCTTGGGGAAGTCACTAAGGGCTGAAGACTGGCTTAGTCGTTAGAAAAGGCACTTTGGCTTTTCATGTAACCATTTTTTACATATTCTGATGAGTTGTTGGGAATTCCCTGTTCTGAAGCTCCTGACTACTTTGTGCTCTGTTTTAATATTTCACTTGCAACTTTATTGTTGTTTTAGTATTATTGATGTATGGTTTTGTATTCCAATATATAAGATGATGGAATGAAAGACCTAGCCTATCTTTTGTCCTTCTATCAAAAGACCTTTTTTTGGTGTGACACTTCCCCGGCAACCCTCTTTCAAAATTACTGAATCCTCAGAGCTGGTTTCCATCTCCACCTTCTTCCTCCCCTGAAATAAGTTCTGTGTTGAGTCATTGTCTTGGGTGATAATAAAAGTCCCAGGTCAGTCACACCTAAAAGTTCATTTAAGGACAGTACAGGGATTAAGATGGTGACAGGAAGTTCAAATTGTCCTATCAACGATATTTTGGATAATTTTAGGTAAATTGTTGAGGTTTGGCTCTTCAAAAGGTATTTGTTAATAGTAGTTTCCTACCTCCCATAGATTCTGTACAGAAATGTACTAACATCCAGAAGTGGGTCAGATTACAGCAATTAGGACTAAATATCTTGTATATACACACACATGCACACATGTATATATAGATGTGTATGTTTAAGTCTGTTCTCTAAAGCTCAGGATAGAGCAGATTATTCAGAATGATAAAACTTTGCCTTCAAATTCTGCCTGTCATTTGCTGTGTGAGTAGTTTCTTTACAGTCTATGGGAATGTTCACCTGAGTACTGTTATTGATATTTCCAGATTAATAACAATGGCAGAGTTAATTTTGGCAAGAAACTGGACTGGTAAAACTGTCTAGAACTCTAATTTTAGAAAAGAGTAGATGTTGTTTTTCTGTTAGCAATAGTTGCCTTTATTTCTAAGCAGAAGTTTAGTGTGCGGAAAGGCAGAGTTCAACTATTAAAATATTACTCGGAACAGGAATAACTCCATGAAGTTCCATGGCCTAGATTTTGCAGAATTTTTATCTAGATAGTTTTAGTGGTTTTCTGGCCTTATATTTCCTACTAAATTAACTCCTTGTTTTTTTTTTCTCCTTTGGGAAGTCCTTATTCTAATATTCTGTTGTCCTATTTTAATTTTGAAATCCAATTAACTTGCATAAATTCAAATATTTGGTTTATTTTTTTAGGAAATGCAATGCACGGTCTTCCAACTTCAATTTACCGTGACTTTTATAGCAAACTAATGATGACTTACAAGATTATTAGTGTTAAACATCCAACAGTTGCACAGATAAGCTGCGAAGGTAGGATGGCTGCTAAGAAAAGTGGAGCTGAATGTTCTTATTAAAAATATAATTCCTTGAAATTGCCTGCAATGTAGGACAAACCTGAAAGCAGTTGCTCAGGGCTGTAGCGGTGCAGTAAGTAGAGGCAAGTGATTAATTTATCTTAAAATGTTGGCTGTTAGCTGGGCAGATTTCCCTTTCACTGCAGTGTTTTAAAGTTAGTTATCAATTCCAAGCGTACTTCCTTTGTAACTTGCAGATGCGTTCAGGGGTATGATTCCTCAGCTGAATTCTTGTACCAAGGACAAGAACGTGACTAATAAAGCTGTGGATGAGTTGGGCTCTGTGCCCAAATGGACGGGTTTATTCATGACTAGTGTTTGACATGGTGTTCATCATCTCTAGCCATACATAGCACCAGACATGGTTCAAGTGAAATGTCCCTTCCTCTTCCAGAGACAGAGGCGCTCTCACGCAGGTGCTGCAGTTGTATGTGCCAGCTGTGCTCATGTGTGGCCTGCGGACAGCACGGGCTTCTAAATACACGGTGACTGCTGCAGGCACTACTTGTATCACTTCTGAGATTTTAGCTATAACTGTTTATACGTCTGAGGTAGACTATTATCTATGCGGCCAGGACCGCTTCGTCTTGGCAGTTCAATTCCTCATATTTAAAGTGTTGTATTAGCAGTACATCTGGAAGCTTTCCTAGGTATTATCTAATTCTTGTATTTTTTCATTTTGGAATTAACAATGATCTGTAGTGTCTATGAAAATGATGCATTGTGCAGTCAGACATTCACCCCAGCAGCTATTTGGAGTGTTGCTTCCTTTAACTTTTAAGATGCACCAAGGAACGGCGTCCTGCATTTGCTCAGCATACTGTTGCTAAACATTTGTAACTTAACTTCTGAACTAAGTTTCTGGATGTAAAAGGAATCATTAATTATCATGCACTGTGAAGTTACCAACACTTTAATTTTAGAATGTCATATTGTGTTGCTTGAGTTTCAGATATCTGAATGATATTCTTAACCACTTAAAACTACTTTTCTCTCAGAATTAAAAATCTCTTAGAGTTAAGAACTACTTGTGTGAGTTAAAACTGTAGTTTAAAAAAAAAAAAGTTTATCTCTTGGTTCAAACCAAGAGTGAAGTTTCAAATTAGAAGGCAAAATGTGAGGGAAATTGAGTACTGTGGAAGTGAGTTAGAATAGCTCTTCTGTTTGCATTATTCAAATATAAATTCCAGATTTCAAGAACAACAGGAAATGATAAATAAAACAGACATAAGTACACACGTTTTTTGGAGGTACATGCACAAGGATTTTGGAAAAGATTGTCATTTGTAAGGAGAAAATAGAATGTTTTCAGCAGTCAGAAAGTATTGGATCTAATAAGTGATAAGCATCTACCAAAACATCATCCTTTGAAGAATGAGAAAAGACTGACTTGGGTTCGTTTCAGATAAGGTTATAAGGAAAATCTGACCCTAAGGCCAGAGCAGCATTGCTACATGTGGTATGTACACAGGATTTCACCAAAGTTTTAGTAGACAGGTTTGTGCATGCTGCTTGTTGCCTTACTTTCAAGGCTTCGTTACAGATATAGGTACCACATGTGTTCACTGCAGTTGTCTTAGTTTGTGTATGTAAAACCAAAGTTGGTTTAATTCCTGATTGTTTGACAGCCTAATGCTGTTTTGTTACCACTCTCATGAGTCAGCAGTGATGGTAAAGGAAGCAGTCTGAACTTCCTTTTTCTTTTCTTTTTTTTTTTTTTAGTGAGGGGGAGACACTGGGAGGGGCAAAGAACAGCCGTGGGGGCAAGCCTGCTGCTTTTGGCAGTAGTGCCAGCTCAAGCTATTCTCTGAACTGCCATCTCAGTTTGTGGGTCTGCAGTCCTCCTTAGCCTGCCATCATCAGTCACATCTCTCCCTTGTTCCTATCCCTGTAACTTCTGCCTTCTCTCACACTTGTGGCTCTGGAGCAATCCAGATCGCAGAGCTGATCCGGTTGAGATGCACGGGGCCAGCAATTGCCTCCACTGCGCTTTGGCCTTCTCAGCCAAACTGAGGGAAAGGTTGGCTCGAAAGCTGAGCTGCCAGCAGGGCCGGCAAAGTCATCTTTGTTCTTTATTTGGTTCTGCCCCAAAGCCAGTTTATCAGACCAGCAGATCTAACCACCAGTGTTAAAGCATTTTGACTTCCTTTATAACCGCCCTTTTCCTTTTCCCTATCTGCACATCCTAGATCTCTCCGAAAGTGCAGTTTCTACTTCACAACTTTATCAGGAGTTGACTTTCCATGTTAAAACACCCTATCAATAATCTTTGAAAGATTTCAGCTTTCCGTGCTGTTCTTAGTTGACCTGATGCCATGTTCAGACCATCAAAGGTCAGTACAGACAGATCATCCCTAACATGCAGCTAGACATCTGCTGGGGAGCTCCACCAGAAGTTACCTACCCTTGGAAATCTTGCCCTAGTTTTTGTGGATGAATCTTCAGTTTTAATCTTGCCTACCTGTAAAACTTTGAGAATTTCATCCTACTGAAAGAGAATATATATATAGTCTATAAAGAGAAGCAAACTACTATTTATAAAGCAGGCTCATGTGCTGGATTTTGCTATGCTGATTTTAGCAAACTCCTTGCCATGTTTCATCAAGTCCCCAGATTTGTTGTGTTCACAGTATTGTGGTGAATTGCCTTAATGTATGAAAGGACTCTGTGCACCCTCGATCACTTGCATTTAGGAAAATACTTACATTTTTAATAACTTTGCATAAAGAGGATTAGATTTACTAATTGGTTAGATTCCCTAACTGCTACTTGTAGATTAAATGTGTCATGCTCCTATTTGTTATGGCTTAAAATTCAAAAGAGTTCACCCATAGATTGTCTTAAATCGGTGCTCAGCAACTTCGTGCTTTAAACAGACTTCTAAAGTGAACTTCTCTGGGACATGGAGGTAGACGTGCTGCCTGAACTGGCTTTCATCAAGCAGCAGCAGAATGGTTTTGCTAGAAACAGCCTGGATCTGTTGAGACTGATGCCGAGCAAATGCTAACAAGCCCTGCTTGATCCAAGTTGAATGGGATTAAATAGTATTTGTACTATACTAAGCATTGTGTTCTGAAGTATCCTAGTCCCTGTTTCCTCAAATGGTGCTGGAAAAGTGATCTCTCCAATAAGTATGCTGGTAATGAAACAAGTGATATGTGTATTACTGTAACATCTGAAACTATCCTTAAAGAAACAAAGTAAATGCTCTTTTTCTACTCTTGTGCATAAAAATGGTCTACCTAGGGAGAGAAAAAGTTGTCGGAGGGCATAGTCAATTACTGAATACTGTGAGATGCAAAAGGTGTACTGACTGGAAATGTGAGAAGAAAGTGCTTCCCTCTGCTAGGAAGCTAAACCAAGCTACAGTTGCAGGTTAGGAATTTGGAGACATTTACAGACAAAAATTATGACTTCCTTGTCTTTTCCAGGAGAAAATTGTCCAAATGTCAATGTTTTTCTTGTACTCTTCATAGCATGTAGTTTCAAGAAAGCAGGTCATAAAAGCTTGTGGAAGGAAAAAGTAGAAAGTGCGTGATACTGTCTTAGTCCTCAGTGTTCAAACAACCTGTAGTTTAATTCAAGATTCGAGTAGATGGGATAGACGAATCTAAAAGAACGTAGCTATAACTGCTTTATGTGTGTATACTTACACACACTTTAAGGGCAGAGGGGCAGGATGGTGATAACAAATCAGAGAAACATCTATAGTTTCTTGCTGCTTGTCAAGCTACGTTTTCTGCTGCTAGTGTTTCCTGATCAGCTGGGGCCATCTTAAGTTGTCCGTACCATCTTAGCAGCATTTTCTGTAGTAATAGCAGCTGCAAGATAAGTCTTGTTTGGTGTCTGTCTGAACTGTTCATTGGCCAGATGAGCTGTTCTTGTTTCTGTCTTTCCCAGGAGTTAAACATAGGTGCTGTTGTCACGCTAAACTGATCGTAATTTGTTCTGTGGTGCTTGTGCACGGGTAAATCTCCATGTGCTACACAGGAGAAAGTTGTGCAAATCGTTCTGGGCATGACAGACCACTCCCTCTTTCCTGAAGAGCGGAGGTTATCCTGTGTGTGACTGCGTATTATGTCAAACATCTGTAGAAAACGGACCTTTTATTCCACTTACGCTGAATATGCCATAGTGAACATTTGGCCAAAAAAGTTGGATGTAGTGGGCTTTAGTATGGCTGTGTAACAGTGCAAGATCATCTCTGAGAAATGTCAAAAGTTGACTGGTATCCACTGGCCTCAAAAATTTAGAAACAGTTGTCCTTGGCGCTAATGTCGGGTCTTCCTGTACACAGCTCTTTCTCAGCTCTTGCTTTAAATCACTTTTGCTGGGTATAAAGCATACTTAAAGCATTGCGGTATTCATTGCCTTCCATGGGAATACGACTAACAGCTTGTCCGTCCTGGAGTTGTTAGCACGCATGTAACTGCACTGATATAGTTGCATTAATGAAAATCTTCGGCAAGTACTACTGCCATGTCATGCGCGCGCTGCGGGCAGTGCAGCCAGGTGCCCACACCGAGGTTTGCATGGCGTTTGCAACGTTCCCCTCCCGAATGGGAAATAATGCAAGAGACAAATGTTTTAAAAGCAATGATGTTCAACTCCAGTTATTCTCTAATGAGAAAGCTTACTTTAGGAAGCCATGTAGAGTCTCGAGAGTTGTTTGGAAGACTTCGGGAATTTCGTTTGCAGTCGTGTACGTGCTACATGCGGTCTCGTTAAAATCCAAAGAAAATTGGTATACGTGTTGCAGCATGTGAACCAAGCAGAGTTTGCTCCCTGGTACTCTATAGAAAAGCCCTATGTTGAAAAGTTTTGCCAACGTTATACACTTGTGTCTTTTGGTGTGTCAGTTTTATATGATGTTGAAATGTATAAAACTTGAACAGATTTTCAGCTTGTGTAAATGAATGCAGAACCACTGGGTGAGAGTGGAACTAGGCTGATGTGTGCAAGTGCAGAAAACTGACAACTCCTTTCATAATGAGTCTGATGATTAAAAAAGTTGCTACTGATCTCACTCTTGTTCTAAAAATGGCTACAGTGCTAATTTAATAATACTTGGCTGCTTCTGTTCAGTTTGGTGTTTTTGCCATGGGGGAGAATCACATTTATGGAGGTGTGGTCACCCTGCCACAAAGAATTGCAAGTTCCGTGTCAGACCATATATATGTGTGTATGTGTATATACATACACCACTTGCAGCAACGTAGTCTCAACCATGGACTCCTTGAATGTCAAAATAACATGACAAATTTAGCACAAACTCTTAGTTCAATTTCTCTGAAATTTAGTTGATAGTCCCTTCAACCTGCAGTGAAATAATTGTGAAAGTATCTTACGCTTCTCTTTTATGTGACTGCAGTGTATAGAAGGCAGTGGGGTATGAAATTCTGAAGTTGTATTTAATCTGCACTGTTAGTGTTTCTTGAAATAGGTATGTGCTTTCCTAGTTACACCTGAGACTTGCTTTAATACTTTACCAACAATGTTGTGAATGTCCTCTTCCAATGTGTTGATTATAATGAATTGTATCTACTGTATTTTATCATATTGCAGAATATAAGAACCACAAGGGCACTTTCTGAAATTTCAGAAGTGAGTAACAAAAAGATGAAAGGAACTTTCAGCCCAGCGCAGCTCATGCTGACCTCACTTCTGTGGCAAATACTATAAAGGACTGTGGAAATACTTGCAGTGGAGTAACTAGGAAGGGCAGTGATGCTCGGAGTATGTTTTCCTGTTGTCCAGCTCCTGGAGGAGTCATTCGTTCCCATGGAAAGTGATGTAAGATGCTACCATTCCCACTGAAGTTGGTTTAACTGTAACTTGGCGTAGGCACATGCTGCCGACCAACAGAATTGGACCTTCTTGGTATCAATGTTGCAATAACCTTTGTGTTGTACTTGCGCAGTGTATCTACACTGGCTTGTTTTTTGCCGATACCTCTACAGTAGTTAGGCCTGGAGACACAGAAATGCATTAGACAATTAGAAAAGGAGAAACATTTGCAAACTGAGTAGGAAGGATAAAATATCTAAAGTGATCTCTACTTTAAAGCATACATTGTGCAGCTCAAAAGAGCCTGTTCATGGGGTCATCCGGATTCAGTCTTGATGATGAAGTCGTAGAAAACTGGCTTTCCTCCAGCGGGAGACGCTGGCTGCAGTGAAGTAGGCGTAGTCTGTCAGAGAAAGATTAAGACTTAGGAATGTAGGAGAAAGGGCCAGAGCCAACTGCCTGCACTGTCCCATCTACACTGTCAAAGAATGCAGCAGGAGAAGCAGGGAATAGGCCGGGGTATACTGCACCGGGCTACCTATTAAATACTGGCATAACGGAAAGAT
This sequence comes from Pygoscelis adeliae, assembly GCF_000699105.1. Taxonomy (NCBI): domain Eukaryota; kingdom Metazoa; phylum Chordata; class Aves; order Sphenisciformes; family Spheniscidae; genus Pygoscelis; species Pygoscelis adeliae. Next base: position 450,558 of record NW_008824939.1, on the reverse strand, counting down.
GGCCTTACCAAAAAGAATGTACATTCTCCTCTTTAAAATAGAAGAGAGGGCTGCACAGTAACAATGTTGCTGCTGTGCTGGGTGTAGTATACTGCCCATAAGGAACCAGAAATCGTAGACAAAGGGATTTTGGTAGGAATTGACTCCCTCATACGTGGTCGGGCACAAGTTCTTCAATGTATTTTTTAACTTGAATAAACAGAAAATGACATAGCGGATCCCATGTCAGCCAAAAGAGCCATCTGTGGTCTAACCCTGTGACAAACAGTATAGCAATAATTCTAATGCCACCAACAGTGTGGAGTTTGCCAAAAAAGCAGATGCTTCTTTTGACATGCATCTTCAATGTGGTGCTGTTTCTATCCTATAATTGCCGTCTATGGAGGGAGGGTGGATAGGATAGCCAGATGAGCAGAATGATGAAATTGTAGTTTTGGGGGGAAAAACAAGAGTTTGGAAAATAATAACAAAAACTAAAAAAGAAACACTATAAAAATAATTCTAAAAAAGCTGAAATAAAAACCTGCAGAATTCACCTATGTGCTTCATGAAACCTGTGACACTTTTTAAGTAAGAGACAATATTTGCAAGAGGTTATCAGAAATGTTAAGTCTAATACAATATGGAAGAACAGTAAATAATACTTCAGAAACTTTTCTGCAGTTTTTAACTTTTCAAAAGAAAACATTTCCTTCTCTATTATTTTAAATAAGTAAAGATCAGCCAAACATACTTTTTTAATGTACTGTCAGTCTTTGTAATACAGATATTCAAGCAGTTCTCTGAATAAGCCAAGGTGAGTATCTACGTGTCTGTACTGTACTATTTTGTAACATGGTAGTTAGACTCATCGACAGCAGCTTTATGAGGTATCTAGACTTAGCTGGACTAACCACCAAAATACAATGATGTATTCTTGTTAAGAAAAGAGGATGGCCTCATGAATGTTGCATATTTACTACTTCATGAAATTAAAAACTTGATTACCTATGCCATAAAAATATGCATTTTAACATAGCCTAAATAGAAGTACTTGAAAAAAGTAAGTTTTTGATCATATTGAATATTGTCTGTGGCCCCATTTGTTGGCACTGGAGGTAAAAGTTCACAACAGGTAATGACAAAAAAGGTGAACAAAATAGCAGTTGATCTGGAGATCTGCATTCTTCTAATAGAAGAGTCTGTCCTCTGAACAGAAGTAACTGCCTTGTGTGATGCAGGAAAGTCTGGCTGCCAGAGCTTAGTTTTGCACGATTCACTTAAAGAAATGGTTACCTGCTGTCTCTTACTTTTCCGACAAGGGAGCCAAAAAATACCCAGCATAAATCTAGGTCTCTCATTTTCCATACATTTAAGTCCCACCTCGTGGTGTTGCTTTTGGTATGTTACTTCTTCCCATTACACTATAAATACAGTAAGAGGATAATACATACTATTTATTTTCAGATCTTGGGACACTTGTTTCCAGATTCCATGAATAAGAAAAAATAATTGCCATTTTTCCTTTGCATTTTTTATTACGGGAGATGTCTGAGACTTTTTAATTTTTCTTTCTAGAAAAAAAAAAGATAGGAACTTCGTATTATCCTAATCAGAGCAGTATTTTCTACTTTGAGGTATTAGTGCACCTTTTGATCTTCAGTCTTGTTTAGGGTAACTTCACTTATTAAGCAGTGGTTAGAAACAAAAAGGTTCAGAAGCACCATGAATTTGAGGACTGGGGAGGGAGGAGGAAGCGGTAGGATCGATGATGCCTTTCAGTGTGCCTTTTGCTCTGCTTCCTCCCCTCCCATGACAGCGCACGCTGAGAAGCTAATGAGTTGATTAGCTTGTGCTCCACTCCAGTCCACACCTCGCTTTCTGCTACAGAGTGCCTTAGAAAGGGAACTGCTGATCTAGGCAATATGTCCTTATTTTCCTGATGAAAATATCACGTGGGACGATGTCAGAAGACTCAGTCAGGATCTCTAGATATTTACTGCTTCCAACCACTAAGCTGGTTGCGCTGGCAGTGAAGAAAATTAGATTGTTTTGATGTGATCTGTTTTTGACAGATCTATTCTGTCTGCTTTTTTGTCATTTTGTTATCTCCTAGATTCTTGTAAGCTGATTGTTCAATAATTTATTCCAGAATATTTCTGTGAATTGAAGTTGGGCTAACTGCTGTGAAATTCCCTGGGTCTTCCTCTTCCCCCTTTTAAAAAAAAAAAATAAAAGAATTGGAAGACATTTGATGGCTGACAGAGAAGTGAAACTATTTATGGGAATTCTATATGTGCCAGCTGCAGTTTGGCTGGATGGTTTTTTCATGTCCTGAGAATGCGACAACTTTCATGAAGTAGAACAATTGCCTGAATACTTGTTCTTTTCTTTTGATTTTTTTTTTAATCGGTTTTGGGCTGATGCCTGAAGAGTTTTTAAATGGTGGTAGTGAGTAGGAGTTTCCAGTTTAATGAATGCTTAAGCAGAGTCCTATATACAGTGAGAAGGTACCACTATGACCTTCTAGTTTAGGGATCTCTGAACCTCTTAACTCTCTGAGCACTGAAAAAGTCATCTGTCCAAGAGGCATGTGCGAATGCTACATTTCTGCACTTTTCCCCTTAAACCTCATAGCTGCTGCCTTCAATGCTCTAAGAAACCTTCCATGTGCTTATCGCTGGCATTTCATGGACTGCACTGGAAATATGGCCCATGCCACTACGTAAGACCTTCCCACTAGCATATGACCCCGTGTGGCCCCTCTCCCATCATACAACCTGAGACATAAAAAGCTTACTGAGTCGTTTTTGACTTAGAGTCTGTAAGTACTGTCTTCTGAGCTGCCATTGAAGTGCTTGTGAGCTGTGTGGGATTTGCCAGCTCTGATGTGACCATCCCTGGTCTAGTCTTATCTACTGCATGACACAGGAGTTTCTAAGTTAATTGCTGTTTCAGTTGAAGCATTTCTCCTACCAATGATATCTTGGATGTTTCCTGTTGTGGAGAACATGGTAAGATTTTCATACCCTGCTATTAATGTGTACCAACAGATATGTAATGCAAGGGAGGAATTATTTTTATTATTTGTGTTCAGTGTCATGTGCTGGGCTTGCTACCTTTCAGAGGCTTGCATAAACCCATTAGTATGTGAGTTAAGCCTCTCTGAAAATGGATGTGTTTTCTTCTAATCGTAATTTGAATCCTCAGGCTGGAACAAAAAGGTTAACATAGTCTAGGGATTCAGTACCATTTTCTCTCTGGATCCTGAGTAAAAGTCTTGGCTGGTTTCACTGAAGGAAATAGGTCTGCGTATTTATTAGAGTGAGGAAGGAAGTTGGCGGTGAATTCTTTTGTATCTATTGCTCAATGGAGGGCTAACCACAAAAACATGTACCTGCTTTTATGTCCGGTAGATCTTAGTACCAAGCTCTTTTTCTTCAGGTACTTCAACGTCTTGACTTTCTTTTTATATCCTTTTAACGTAGACTAGCTGTTGGATTCAAATTTCAAAAACTAAACTAAAACGAAACTCAGAAACTAAAACTCAAATGTTTTGCTTTAGATGTGTCTATAATTCTGTCGTGGCTAGGGCATGGTACCAATGTATTGTTTCAGAAGATTGTCCAGGGAATCCAGGTATAAAACTGAGAGGGAAGAGGGTGCTGTGATTCATGATGAACAAGTAGAAGGGAGAAGGGTTGATAGCATCTGCAAAGGAACAGGACATAGCCCAGTTCAGCACTCCTGTCTCTCTCCTTTGTGATACCTTTTGTGCTGTGGTGTGGCTAGTTTTGTGTATCCAGCACCTTTTATTTTTCTCTGGACTAGAGGAGTCAGTCAGTGGAGCACTTAAAAATCCCTGACAGGATAAAGTCAGTGGAGTAGGTGAGCTCCTGGGAACTTGGAAACTTTTCCATTATCACTGAGACTAGAAGAGCTACCTGAACCAGGAGGAGCTTCCTGCATCCATTGCTTGCTCTGTTGTTACAACCTCTCCTGCTGTCTCCAAGTTAGAGATCTTTTTTTTTTTTTTTTTTAGTAATAATAATGAAAAAAACCCTGTTATTGGAGAAAAAACTGTTTGGTAGCATCAGCATGGGTTTTTGTCATGTACTTCAATGTGGCCAGGGTTATGCTCCCACTTTTTCAAGTGTCTTCATAAAAGGGAAATACATAGATTTGGAGCTTTGTTTCATTACTAGCAGAAGATTGCTGTTGCATTAAGCTTTAATATGTATAATTTCAATAATATTGGTTCCATCTCCTGTAAAAATATGGGAATGTGACACTTTGTAACAAGCTGGAATGATTAACTTCTGTACTTTCTGTTGTTAGTAATCATTGCTTTCTGGTGAGAACAAGTTTAGTCCTGCTATCTTACTGCAAAGGGTGGTTTGTCCTCTCGCCATCCTGAGGAAAATGAAGCAAAATAGCTGCCAGTGGGGAGAGAGCTTGGGTTATAATCAGAATAGCCTAGGGGTGAAATTGTTAGGAGCATCTGGACTGTGACTAGGGGTTTATGCTAGACTTTGTCTCGTTTCATGGCTGATAGAGCCACTCTCCATGAATATCCTTTCTAGGAAGCTGAGAAAAGCACCTGCTCACTCCTGTATTTCTGTATTTCAAGGAAGGGCTTCTTAAATGGCTCAGAAAACAGGTGTATTGACTGCCTTCCTGGATTTTGCTGGAAAGGTTTCTTGTTCTTACTGGCAAGATGGTTCAAATTAATTAAAACACAATGGACTTGAGAAGAAAGATACTATTAATAAAAAGTCAAAGTGAAAATAACTTTTTTCACTTTCATAGATACGTGATGATATCCATCTACGTTTTTGTTTCCTTTTATTTCCTTTTAGTATGGAGAAGTCTGTCGTCTGTATTTAGAAAAATAGTTTTCGTAGGAGTTAGCTATAACATACAGGCAAGTAAAAGGGCATAACCCTCTATTTTTATCTTGCAAAGCTCCTCTTAAAACTTACGTGTTAAGGAATAAAATTAAAGCTGAGTGGCTTTTTTTTCCCTGTTCATTGTGGGGTTGGGGTTTTTTTTTTTTGAGTACTTGATTTTCAACCTGTTTATTGCAAGCCATCATTATCATAATGCCAGCTGTAGTATTTTGGGCATAGTTCTTCCATGCCAAGATATGGAAGGTTTAGAGAGCTTTTTGGGAGAAACCCAGGGCTGGATCTCCAGGTGCTCCTGGACTGTCTGTAATATTTTGTAACAGGGAGAGTCTCTGCTTGATGCCAGCCTCCACCCACGGGGTCCTGCCTCTTCCCAGCACCCAGTTGTTTCTGCTCCATGTGGCTGGAGCACCAACACCCATCTCTACTATCTAAAGGAAGGTGGAATAGGCTTGGATCCTGGGTGTGCAAATAGGTCTGTATGATCACGAGACATGATATCGGTGGTCTCAGCCTTGTGCAGTAAACCAGCCCTTGCTGGAATAGTCCTGTTGACTTTTGCAGTGCCACTGTGCGACCATGTTCTTTACCTGTGCAAAGAGAAGTTAAAGTCGGTGGTTTAAAGGAGGAAAAGGGGACAGGTCTCGGGGTTTTTCCCTCCTGAGGAGATTTTCAACAGGAGTCTGGAGGACCCAGCTTCTGAGATGCTTTCTACACTTTATACTGGTATCATCCTGAAAATGCTTAGAAAGCGGCTGACTTGCTGAATCTTCCTGTGACAAGTGCTGACAGACTGAAGAACAGTCGGAGAACCTACCCTAAGGCAGGAGATGGGAATACAGCAGCGGCAGATCTTTCTGTTTCTACTGGTTGACTCATGTGCACTGAGAATTGGACTTGGAGAAGCCTCCAGAAATTCAGTTTTGCTTGCCATAATATTTCAGACATGAAATAGAATAGTGCAGGACGCTCAAAATGGCATCTCCACTACAGCCGTCAGTTTGCAGGCTTAGACTAAGTGATCAAGGTTTAATGTTTCCTTATCTAAAGGAAGGTGATAAAGCAACTGTCTTCATCAGTGAACAGTAATTTCTGTTAAACATTTGGAGTTCCTCTTTCTGTTTGGGACATGATTTTATTTCAAATGACCTCCTATTTCCTAAGTTGTGCACTAAGTGTGGCAGTGTCTTGCTTCACTAGATGTGGCATCTTCTATTTTCCTGAGCCCTCGCTTTCATTGTACATGTAAAGCTCTGTGTTAAGTAGATTAATAAATCAGTAAAAAATCAACCCCCAATTTAATCCAGAAATTTTCCAGGTTCATGTAATTTAATACTTTTTGTCACTGTTGCACACATCCACAAAAATGTATGGTAATTTTTATATCAATGCCGGTTACTGAAGGTGCTGTTTGAAAATGCTGTTTAGTGAAATCAGGGAGGTTAGGCAAAGTCAGGCAGGGTAAGCAGGTACTTGAAGCTTAATCACTTGAACAAAGCTAGGCAAACACCAGTGATGAGATTTGGAAACTGAGATGATCCAAGTAGCAGTTCAGGCTAAATCAGATAGTTAATGTATGCTGTAATTTATGGTTTGAATTTAGAGTAGATGTGTGAGAACTAACTCTGTTGTTAAAAGTCACAGTACTTTTCCCATCAGGAATTTTAGCTGAGCGAAGGAATTCATAATAAAATAAATGCTAGCTTCATAGACATGCTTTTATAACACAAAGTTGGAGACTTAAATGGATTGCTACCATAATAATCACGCTCTATTTTGGGACAGTTGTTATCCAAGTTATCTTCTGCTTGTTGGAGCTTCCTTGGACTTTTGTATTCTAAAGGCAGCAAGTATCTCTCAACTCCCAGGTCAAAGGAATTTCTCAGGGTTCCGTTTTGTTTTGGTCGGGTGTTTTTTTGTGTGGTTTTTTTCCTGTTGACAGTGAAGAGGTTCTTCTCCTTGGTAGGCAAAATCCTGCTCTGACTTATAAACCGCTCTATGCTTAAGGACTGGAAATAAGAAGGACAGGAATGGTTCATATAAAGATGAGTATATTCTCCAGCTGTTTGGGTTTTATATTGAGAAGAAAACACAGGCAGGCAGTTTTCCATGGTTTAAGGCACTCCACGGACCTGTTCCGTCACTGAGCTTTTCCTTTTCTTCATGAGTACCTGTGGTTTTCCCACTGCTGCGGTTGGGCTGTGGAGGGCTGGAGGGAAGGTCCCTCAGAGATCGAGTGAGGGTGTTGGGAGCTCCTCACAGCTGGCTCCAGAATGGGCTGTGGTGATCATACCGTATATAGGATGATTATTCTGTCATTGGCCTTAGATGTTTGTCGAAGATGACAGGAAGGAAACTGCTGTGGAGAAAGAGCAATTGCTAATTACCTTTGGGAGTGAAGACTAAGGGGGAAATGGCAAACCAGTGTGAAAATTATATTTCTTGTGAACAGGAATATTGTCACAAGAAATAGTGGTCCATTACTTAGATTTATTCCTCCTCTACTCGTCTTCAGTCTTTTAATTTAAGATGCAATGATTAAAAAGAAAAACTAATGAATGTGGTTTTATGTATGTTACATTATTGCGAACTGTTGTGAAGTCCATATGATAAAATCTTAAGAACAGCTTTTGATATGAATTTGCAGTAGAGACTACAGTTTGTAAAACAAAACTTTTCAAAATTGATTTCAGGTTTTATAAAAAGCTTTCAGTTAATGTTAATGAAAGCTGTTTCTAAACAAACAACCCCAAACTTTGGCCAGGTCTCCACTGCAGAACGTCTTGCCAGCGAGCACTGTATCAGCCAGGGGTGTGGAAAAAAGTCATACATCCTCGCTGACATCGATACGTTGGCAAAACCCCAGGCGTGGATGCAGCTGTGCCGGCAGGAGAGAACTTTTATCAGCTTAGCTTATGTCGTTTGGGGAGGTAATGCAACTACGCCAGCAGAAAAACTCTTCTCTTGGCATGCGCTGTCAGCGTAGGAGGCTCTGCCAGCACAGCTACAGCAGCGAGGCTCTGCACCGCTGACGAGCCTTTTGCAGCAACTGCAACTACAAAAGAAAAGCCCCTTTGAACAAAAGAAGGACCTCTATAATTTAGTTTTTACAAGTAGTTGT
>NW_008824939.1:429980-442533 GCF_000699105.1 Pygoscelis adeliae | reverse complement strand
GTGATTCAGATTTTAAAATTAAGTTTTAATGTAAAAAATGTGTTTAAGTCATATGGCTTTAAGCTGTCACCGGCCCTTTAATGGTTGTCTGTGTGTCACTGGGTTGCAGGGTTTGAGAGCTGCAGTATGCCCAGCATCTGTGTTTTGTAAAGCCTTTAAGGCTGGTAAAGGTATGAGTTTCTGTGGAAGCAGTGGAAAACCTTCTGTCCGTAGACTTACGAAGACAACTGTAATCACATTTACATTCCCATCATACTTGCATGTGACTACTAGCACTAGAGCATCTTCGTGTTTAAATAAAAGTTTAAATTTCTCAGAATGGAGTGTTTGTTTTACAGGAGGACAGAGTTAGGATTCCTGCTCTCTCCAGACACACACACACACACACTCTCTCACTTTCCTCTTCTGCCTTTGGCCAGCTGGTGACAAGATTTTACAGTAGAAAACCAAAGATTTTTAAGGGAAAAACATTGTAAGAACTAAAAGCAAAACTCAACCAAAGATACTGAAAAACAGAATAGAGGCTCTTAGTCTCCAGTAGTAATTACCAGTTAAGATGAAGACTGGTACATGTATATTGACTTTTATGGCAGCTGTACATGCAGGTATGAGGGAAGAGCACGTTTTGAAACCTTGAACAGAGCAGTTATGCATTTGATCACTGTGTGCATTTTGAGAACTCCACTGAAGGCTTTTTGAAGAGAATAGCACTGTGCCAGACTAAGTTTGTTCAGTTTGTTATGAAAACATTTTGAAACTAGTTGCTCTGTCATTCTGCATTGCTTGTAACCCTAAAAATAATTGCCTGGCGTTACTGGAAGCAGAATGGTCTGACAGCCCGACTTGTGCTGCTATAGTTAAAATCTGTCAATGTTTCCATTACAAACTTGGAGGGAGGGTTTAATCTTTTTCCCATTTGAAATCATGCCTGGAAGAAATTCTAGATGAGCGTTTCAACTCCCAAGTATAAATCTTTTGGAAGAGATTGGATCTTTCTTAAAATCTTTGCTTAAATACAAACAAACAAAAAACCTCCAACCCTATGGCAATGAAATACCGATATTCAGTTTTGAAATGTTAAGTGGTCAGGAATATATTTCATTCTTTTTGGTAATTTTCAGCTCAATTAAATGAGGCAACAACAATGTTTCTACATATCAATGTTGATTTTATAGTGAGTGTTGCAGTTTGCTGTTCCAGGCTGTTATTGCTGCAGAATAAACTTTGCAATATGCCGAATTGGAGGATTTCAAAACCTTCCTAGGGAAACACAAAAAAGAAACACATAATTATCATGAAGTGTCTGATATAAGGCATGCCTTTGTACTTTTCTCCCACTTACAATTTCCTTCCAGTTTCCCGAGGTTAGCTCCAAAAGAGTTTAACTTTTCTTGTGTGTTAAGGCTGTAGTTTCATGGATGCTTTAAACCGAGGTAAACTGTAATCCCCTCCTCTCTGCCTACACATTCCTGTTCCCTGCCTCGTGACAGCCAAGGCTTTTGCATAGCACAAAACCACATGTGGTGAACCAGATCAGGGAAGATAATTTTTTTTGGTTCAGGCTGTGGCTACACAACTGTTTGTACTAGTCCAAAGAAGAGGGTGGCACTGGGGCAGGAACAAGTGAGTCGACTCTGACATCTCACTTTATGTTCCACTTTATTTTTTTTTTTTTTACCCCCCCCGTGCCTTTCCTCTGCAGTTCACAGGGTGGTTCTTCACTATGAGCTTCTCGAGCTGTGGAGGGTCAGGCTTTTGCAGGAAAGGGGCTGCATGCAGCCAATTCTTTTTGTCAGTGAAAACCTTGTAGTCACAAGACTTTTACTGGCAACTTTAGTTCTCTAGTATATTCGTTAAAGTATTCCTCTCTCACACCACCACAGACTCGTTCATAATACTTTCTGTACAGTGTCCTGCTATGCTGTTGTTAATGCAAATGATTAAGACTGCTCTACTGCAGATTTTCTCTAGGATATTTTTACATTCTATTAGGGTCTGATTTTAAGCAATAGGTACCTTGAGGACTAGGTAGAAGTACTTATGTGCTTATCTCCTTTTGAAACTTGATTTTTTTTTATTTTTTTTTTGCCATTGTGCAGGATCTTTTTCTTGACACTCTTGAAATAATCCACAAATACTGAGATCAGTGGCAGTATGAAAGTTCTGCCAAGGCACAAAGTTAATTTAAAGTCTGGTCCTTAAGCTGTCTGTGCTCCCTCTCTATCTTTAAAAAAACAATAGCAGCGTTGTGTGAAGTACTAAAAGCCAGAAGAGATACAAAAGAGGCTTCTAATTATTTTTGTTTTTCTGGATAGATTAAGGAATAGCATAGTCTTCGTGTCTACCGCAATAATTAATTAATGACGTGAAATAGTCATAGTGACGTAAACTTAGTTTATACCTGCTGGAACCTAGAGGAACAATATCTCTTACTTCATTTTCACATCAGATGCCACAATGAAGAGTGATAAAATCCTATGAGTAATACTCAGCAGAGGTTATATATAATTTGAGCCTGTCATGCATTGAGCATGCTTCAGATGGCGGTTGGGTATATTAGAATGTGCCCGTGAATCCTGTCCCAAACGTGGTGTGAAAGCAGGTGTATTTAAAATACATGAGTAATTAAGTACAGATTTAACACAGCGCTCCAAATGGTAAACAGACTACTGTAGACTGAGCTAATGGACATGCTGCGATTTCTATCTATACTTCACTCTAACATGCTTTTTTCCTTTGCAGCAGTCCATTGTACCAGCCCACCCAATGGCTCCTCCTAGTCCCAGCACCACCAGCAGTAATAACAACAGTAGTAGCAGCAGCAACTCAGGATGGGATCAATTAAGTAAAACAAACCTTTACATCAGAGCACTGCCTCCAAACACCACTGATCAGGACCTGGTAAAATTATGCCAACCGTAAGTACTATGCTTAAATATAAATTATAATGTCATACCTTAAAAGCTTATGGTAGGTATACAAAATGAGTGTTTTGATTATGAGGGAAGAAAAACAGATTTGTAAATAAAAATCCTCATGCTGTAGTACGATGGCAAGTTTCAACTTCCTTGGCAATCAGAAGGAAAAGAATGTGTTTGGCACTTTGGAGGAGCAAAGAAAGTTGAAATATAGTGGTGAACAGAAGCAACCCATTGCTTTAGTAAAAACTGTGGTCATCCATACTGCTGCCTGATGCTGTTGAAATCGCAGATAAATGAAAATTAACACCTGAATGTGAAACTTGCTATTAAGAACCTGCAACAGAGGGTCTTCTCTGTTCACTACTAAGATAATCTGTTGATACAAACTCCTCAAGTAATTGTTCTGCATCACTGTAAATTACAATGTGCATTTGAATGCTTATCCTAGTTTCAGGCTAATTTATGTTGGCAGTACATTACTGCACAATTATATTTACAATTAGAAATAGTTGATCCACATAAGACTCCTCTTTAGTGGCTGGGGTTCCGGGTAGACTTGGCTTAGCAGAAGGTTTTCAGGCAATGTTGTTGACATGAGATTTTTTTTCTGCTTGTGTGAGGTTTTTTAATTTTTACGGCAGCACATGCCTTTTAGTTACTTTCAAATGTGGGTCAGATGTCAAGAGACTGTGCAGTTATGTCGTTTATGCACTGTTTAAAATCACCTTTCTTAAATGTTTTACTGAACTTTTAAAATCCTTAGTACTTCTGAAATTCATAGTGCACTTTCTGGATTATTTTGAAATCAAAAGTATTTAGCTAAATTTTCAATACTACCTGGAAGAAAACACCCAAATCTCTCTTGAATGAATGGAGAATCATTAAGATTTGTATGTAACAGTACTGTCTGAGATTCTCAAAGTAATTTTATGTTCAATTTATCAGATGAGTAACTAGGAATATACAAAAATACATGCCCAAGATCACAACACAAGTTAGCAAAATAGCTAGGAAAACCTGTAAGTCTTGGATCCCAGCTTATGTGAGGCGCCTTTGTTTTTGAATATTGCAAAAAAATCTGATACCTAATTTATAGAGAAGAACTTTTATTTTTTTCTTTTTTAAACAAAACTTGGACTTTCAGGATAGTAGTCACATATCAGTCATCTTAGTATTATAACAAAAACAACTTGCTCTCAGGTCTTTAAAGAAGAAATTTTTCCATTTGGTCATTTTCCCAACAGCAAATGAAATCCATGTGTTTTACAGAAAAGAGAACAGATTATCAATCTATGGAAAGATTAATGGATAAATTAAACCTTTTTACAGCTTCCCATGCGAGAATGACCTCTTGTCACTTGAGTTTTAGTTGCAAATGCATGTTTTACAGAAGTGGATTTTTCCTTCCCGTTTTTGTCTTTTGAACTGATGAAGAAACCTTGGCCTGTGCACTCATGTTATGTTAGGACAGAGTTGTGAGGTTATTTTGCGCTGGAGCCACCCAGTAACTACTATTTGTGCAGTGGTTACTATAGCTCCTTAATCTCTTTCTGAAGGCATTCTGGTTTGCACAGTCTTAGATGTCATTGATGCATGAACATCCTAGAAAAAAATATGTTCAATACTTGGCTGTAGCCGGTCCTTTTCCTCTTGGATAGCCAAAGATTCTGATTTTGTTGTTGTTGCTGCTGTTCAATATGTAATTGTAGTTGGAACAGCATGAATTTTGCAAATAAAGAAAAGGCGAGAACTGCAGCCATGAAGTTATTAAATCAATTCTGACGTGAATGTACAGACTCGGAAGGTCGTGGTGTTTCTTCCTGTGAGATATTTCTCTCCGAAATGTCTTACTTGAGAGGAAGGGAGGCCCTGTCTCAAAATTCTCCATTTCTGCTGAGGAACCAAGTGAGATGTCCAGAAATTTTAGGCTTGGAACATCTTTCAAAAATCCGGGTAATCTATTAAGAGCCTTAGGCTTCTCTGCCAACGTAGCCCCTTAGCAACTAACTTGATGCTGCAGTGAGATAGGAATGACAACACTTTCTCCTTGTTCACAGAAGCTCAGTAATCCACTTTTATAGACTATGGAAAGTTTCAGATGCAAAATGTTTCCTTCCTACAAGTCTGCCTAAACTTCTAGGACATAGAGGGCAAGATATTCTTGAAAGTGAACGTGCCATGTTCATTGTTTAAGCTGAGACAAAGAGAGAATAAAATTTTAGACACATAGAAGTCAATGAAGAAACTGTTTACTCCAGATCTCTGAAATATTCTCATTAGCTCTTTCCAGATGCCTAAGATTTTACTGGGAGGCTTTAGAGTAATTTTAGCTCCTTTTCCCTATATCGAGGAGATCTTGCCATCCTAAGAGGGTGTCCACTGGAGTGCTTGATGCTAAGAATGGATAGAAAGGCTGCTCTGCATGTTGTAGAAATGATCTTGCTAGCTGGCAATAAGCAGTTTTCAGTGGATGTACAGAAAAAGGTCACTGGCTTTTGTTTGATATCTTTTGGCTGTTGTCAGACAACACAGAAAAACACCTGTGGGTTGAGGAAATAATGGTTGAAAAACATTGTTGTCACTGCAAATGCCGAAACATCCCATCTGCACAGATTTTCCCTCTGATCATCGTGGACTTGTATCAAATACTGTACTGAAAAGTTATTTTCAGTGATGGTTATTGTAGAGAAATACTGCTCTTGAAATAATCCCTTCAGAATACAAGGTAGAAAAATCTACAGAGTTCTTGTGTGTGTGTGTGTGTGTCTGGTTATACAGTGACTTTTATTTGCTTTAGTTGATATGTTTGCTTTAGTTCTTGCTCACAAACAGCTAGCAGTGCTAATTTTGGCCATGTTTTTATTTTGATTAATTATTTTTGGTGAATCACTAGAGAAACCTCTTATCAAATTATAGAAGTGTTGGGCTTGCTTTCCTGTTGTAGCACAGCTGTGCAGTATTTGTGAACACAGTTAGCAAATGTTCACTGTTTTTGTGGGAAAGTACTTTCCTGGCAAGAGTGCAATTTGCCAATATACGTCTCTACAAATCTGCTCTCCGCCTTCATCGGTTTGGTTCTTTCTAGTGCTCTATTAGGTGAAGCTCTCTCCTCTTTTTCAAGGTGAAAAGAGCATATTGTAATTTTGCTGTGAACGCTTACCTGGGAGTACAGCTATTTTCAGACAGTATTATTGGCTTTTGTGTGGGAAATGAAGCTGCCACGTTTCTTAATAGTTCATTCAAACTCGAGCCTGCTACTCCAGTTCTGCATTGGGAAAACAAATTTCTTCATATCGGTTGTGCCAGAGGCAGAAGCGTAGGGAAGAATAAGGTAGGTATTATGTTTGTCGCAAGGATGTCGTAACAGCCAACCCAGAACCAGAGCCCGGATGGTCAGGGGGGGACATCATGTGAGCAAGAGCTTTCCAATAGGTGTGTAAGGGTAGGCAAAGCAATAGATGCAGCGGCCCATAGATACTCTCTCTTCTGTGGGAGGCTAGACAGGAATGATCAGCTAAATAGAAGGACAAGAGCAGAGGAAAGGAGAAATTAGAGTAAGGAGCCAATGAGCACAGTTTGAGGAAGCCTGCAGGAAGATGCCTTACTCCGCTGTGCAGTTTCTTTTCCCAAACCACGTAGTGCCATTGCATGGGCTCTGCTGTACTGAGCAAGCCTCTGCCGTGAAGTGCTGGGTTTTGCAGGGTTGCTGGAGCAGTGTGAGCCTCAGCCATGCCTAATTGTACTCCCTTCCCCCGGCGTGGCTATCAATACTTGCTTGATGTGCCTCCTTCGGCTGTTGTGTTGGCTTTTTGCTTATGAATATATTATTTAGACTTTAATTGTACTTTATTATTTGGTGACTGTTAGACAGTAATTTCTTGTAGCTTATTTAATATCTGGATCTGAAGATGCAAGATTAAATCCATTTCAGTTATTCACTGAAATTGAGACGGCTTATGTGATTAGGGACTTAAGCGATCGTGTCTTAGGACATTCAGCCAAGAGTTTGTAACTTGCTTTGACATGTTTTCTAGGTGCTTTCCAGACTTTCACTAAGTGCTGTGCTTTGCTGTGGATGACCTTTATGCCCAAGCCACACGGTTCCAAAGCCCTGTGCTTTCCACAGTCTTGCTTATGATTTACTTGGTAGCCTGCAGCATGGCATCTCTGTAAGGCTGAATTTCTTCAGATATCTCCCCTTGTGCCATTTACATCATTAAATGAGGATGATGCAGCAGACCCTTCCTCCTCCTGACAATCCCCAGTCCCAGGGTGAGATTTCAAGCTTTGAGACTTAACCCAGGTCTCCCCCATTCAGTTCAGCATAAATCATCACACCAGCCCACCCTTTGGTGTGCTGCCTTCCAGGCTGGTTGCTCATACTGTGTCACTTGTATTGAGCTGTTTGTAGTTTATATGATTTTTTTTTAATTTTTTTTTTTAAATCAGTTTTTTGTCTGGACAGTTTCACTTAAGCCTTCCCCCTTAAATTATTGCTGTATGGTTGTAATGCGGGTTTTTAATGGGATTACAATTAGGAAAGCAGCTGGTTTAAGGTAACAAAGTTAGTGGTATAATTACCACGACAGACATTGTTTTGTGCCAGGATGGTCGGAACACAAAAACAGAACCTTGTAGGGTCTGCCTTTGCTTATGTGTGTTGGGAAATCACGTTTCTTGTTCAGAGAGTATTTTAAAGATTCCTTCCCAAGTATTCAGCATCATGAACACAAGCATAGCTAAAGCTAATGGCAGGCTAATGGTGGTTTTGAAACATTTGAGCCTGGCCTGCTATACAGCTTTGTTTCCACAGCATGGCAACTTTTTTTGTAGTTGCATGCTCTAATGTTTCCCTGTTTTGGGGCAAGAGCACCTAAAAGTTGTTTCAATTCCCTGCTCTTAATAATACACACATTTTTATTAAGTCATGTGGCAGCTATTAGCATATTAATGTTTCCATGTTCTTTGCTTGCCGTGTAATTGTGACCTCTCCCTGTCTTGCCATTTCCCATTTCCTTCAAATACACTCAGGGCTGAGAATTGGTGAACTGGATCTCAAACATTCACTGTAGCAGGGAGCTGTCGTCACTGTAGTCAGTTAAGAGCAAGAAACGTGCTAATTTTACTCAGCATATCTCATTAGAAAAAGGACATGGCTGGACTTCGGGAAATAGTCTGACTGCCTTTTGCATTTAACTCTTTTGGGAGAATGGTCTGGGCAGGTCACTGCTGCTCAGTTTGGTCTAAGGAAATGTCTGTAGCACGTGAATACAACCCCTTTAGATAGATGGTGCGGATAAGGGAAAGCGGAATGGAAGATTCCAAAGCTAACTTCTCCAATTGTTTAAAGTGTTTTCTCTTCTCTTCTTTTTCCTTTATTCTCAATTTTTCTTGCATTTTTCTTTCATGGTTTGTCAGCTGCAGTGAAATATTATATTCATAATTATGTGGAATATGGTTTCATCTCATAAAATGAAGTATGATACATCAGTGTCTCTGAAGCTGTTCCCTTTGAGATCAGTATTAATACTGATTATATTGGAGCAGGAGCCTATCTATTGTTCTGACTTTTTTAGGGTGGAATGAAGTCCTCTACAAATTAGTTCTTTTAGAGGTTTATGTATGCAATTTTATGTATTATTGCATATATCTCTATAAATACCACCAGGTTTACAGAATATCATCTGGTTGCAGGAGGAGGTAGATTCTTTAGCAATTGAGCAGTATGTGATTTGTAATGTGCAGCTCTATGTTGTATGGTACCAGCATCATCTTTTTCTTTATTCCTTCTTCAAGCGCTGTGGCATGGTTTGGGTTTTGTATAACCTGCAGTAGAATTCCCTTAATGGTACTCTTTCACCTGGTTTTGCTCTTCAGAGCAAACATAACACCAAGAAAGGTGAAGGTACGTTCCCTAGATGTAATAACTGATTGTGCTAGTACTGTGTTGCCTGTGCAGGCACACGTTGGTGTGGAGCACAGTGCAGTGCTGCAGAGAAACACCCGCAGTAACCTCAGGACCAGGATTTAGATAATCTCACTTGTGTTCTGGCCAGCTGATGCACCCGGTTTCGCAGCTAGACAAACTGGCAGAGGAGGAGTTGCATGCCAGTATGGTACGTAAACTGCCTCTGCTAGCTTCTGTCTTACCTGATGATCTTTTAAGAAGTTGCTGTCAAAAGTAAGTATCCCGTTTCTACATCTGAGAAGAAATAGTATTCAGTTTTGTATGTCCCTTTCGCCAGATGCACTGGAGGAATGTAGGCCTGACATGGCCTACATGAAATGCTCCTTTTCGTTAGGGCTTGACTTCCACAGTCAGTGACGAGGCATTTGCATGGTATGGCATGGGAATTGCGATTGGCCTGGAGATGTGATGTTTGGTTTACATAGTAATTTCCTTTATTTTTTAGCAAGTGCTTTCAGCAGTCATGTTATGAAGTGTCTAGCCTGGCACAATGTGAAGGAAGACTCTCTATCTTCCCCTCAATATTTGCACTTTAATTAGACAGAAATGAAATTCAGACAGCTTTACATTCATGATCAAATTGGATCCATGCTGAAATCCTCTCTGAGGAGTTCCAGGATATTTTTTTGTACAGTCATGCCTTCTTGTAGAATGTCATTAGGGAGCCGTATGTATTTTTGGGGAAACTATAATTGAGAAAAAAGTAAAAAAAGTTGTCTTCTAGAGTCCTATCCTTTGCATGCAAACAGTCTCTTGAGATGCCTTGAATTTAAAACAAATATAGTTTTAATTTTCTCTTTCCATTTTGTGATTAAGCAAAGATTGAAGTTTTTTGAACTCAGTATTTCATTTAGCCTAACAGTAATCAGCAGTTCCCCTCAGCACACCCTCTTAAAAATCAAGCAGTCTGAATACAAATGCACCGAGGAACTCTGTGTCTGCACTCTGGTTGCAGATGCAGGGACCCAGCGATTGCACAAGCTTCATCTCCCACAGGAGATGAGAGTTTTGTTGCAGTGTGGGGCCGGAGGAGAGGTGATCCCATGGAATTTCCTCTAGGAAGTGGGGGCGAGGGAAGAGAGGAGAGTGGAAGGAATGTTTCAGCCACAGCTGCTTGTAAAAGAAGCACTAGGAAAACAGATTGGTAAAAGTTACCGCCATCGAAGATCTCTTGTTGGAAAACAAAAAGCTGATTTGGTAACGCAGGGCCTGTAAAATCTGTGAGCGTTTGCAAGTCTGCAGGTATTTGTTGTACGGAGATGCAACCCTTGTTCCCTGTCGCAGAGCTGCAGGAAAAAAATGTCCCATGGCAGCTGGTGGAATGCCTTTGATCAGCGTCTTGGTCCCAAGCTTCCCCGATGACAGGGGCCCGACTCAGGCGGGAGGTGATAGTACCACAGTTATTCATAGGAATAACCAGTAATTCAAGAACGTTTTGAAGGGGATTGTTTAATTTTGGTGGACTACTGAAAATGTTAATGAGTATTAATCAGGCTCTTTAGTGGGTTCCATGATGCCAAAAATTGTCCCTTCTGTTAGAAACTGCTTAGGCAGGCGTCTCAGAAACCATTTCAGAATTGAATCAGCTTAGAGCCAAAGTTGATTTCTGCCCCAGCATGCTTACATTAAACTCTTACATACCCTTTTTCTCAGGATACCATTCAGCATAGAAAGCAGGATCAGTATTTGCAAGCAGATTCTTGTATCTACTGTCTAATATCTTATGTGGTTTCACAAAACACTTGGAAATCTCGTGAAGTCTTGACTTTGTTTGCTAAAGGTTAGTTCTGCTTAGCTCTGATTTCTGTAATGTTAACTCCTTGAAATGAAAAAGTGAGCCATCTGATGTTGACACATTATGAAACTAGTCATTTTTTGGGTAACCTTTCAACCTTTTTTCCCCCATGTTGTTGCCACCAAGGTGCATTTAGGGTTGAGAAGCTAACACCCCCAAATTGTATGCAACCCAGATAATAAACATCCATAGCAAATATAAATTCAGATCCTGCTACCTCCAGTGAAACTTGTAATTGAGGAAAAAAGGGAGAAAAACTAGTACTTACCCTTTCCCACAACTTCTACCCTAAAATTCTATCCTGTCTTGACATTCAAAAAATGTCAGCTGCCTCAGTTCAGTTTGAGCAGTGCCTTACTCAAGACTCAGACCAACCCTGTAGAAAATTAAATTTCTAAAGGGCTGCTGGGAGAAGAATTAATGTTTGATCATTTAAATATGTAATCTTTGCAGATAGATGTGCAGTACCTGGAAAAAAAGGCAAATTTTAATTTGAATCTTGATAATGTTGTTATACGTGGACATAGAGCAAAAAACACAAAAAGAGAAGACTTTGATATGGGGTCTGTTTTGACACAGTTACTAGTACAAATATTCCAGTTGAAATAACCTGTGTGAGTTGAGTTAATCATTAACAGAATCAATTTCGGTGGAAGAAATATGTGCTGATTTGTACTCCTGTCTTGCCCCTTCCATTTTGATTTCTTCTCTTACTTTACTCTTTTGGGAAAATAAGAGATTAAAAAAATTGTAATCTGTTGCTTTACTGCCACAAGAGAAATTGCCCAGGATAAACATTGTGTGCTATTTCACAAAATTTTGGAATATTAATAATTACATTTAATTACTTGATCATTTTGGCCATCTTAATTGAAGTATATGAGCCCAAAATGTGTGTTCTTTTTAAATGTTTGGTTTTTCTATTCTGTGCAGTTGTGTAATTGTACATACTATCTTTTAAAAGACAGAGTATAGATCAGAGTTTTTGCCTAGGACGACATTGTTGGCTTAAGGCCTTACACATTATCAGTATTTCAAATCCTAGTGCTGCTTTTTGGCTTAGATATAGTCACTAGCAAGCCTTCACAAGTCTATCAAAATATCAGCAATTATTCTGGTGCATTAATAAGGACTTTTTCTTTAATGTCTGAGTGAATGCAGTCATGAAATAAGTGTTACATTAATAGAAGATCTAAAATGAGGAAGAAAAAAAGTGCTTCATACATTGAATACTGGAGAAATCTCAAATCTTTTATTTGCAAACCCTAAATGTCAGAAATAAAATGATCTAACCACTGGAAAAAGAGCCAAGCTACTTATTTCTCGTTTCAAGGACTCTGCTGATAGAGTAACTGAAGAGCTTTTGGAGCCTGGAGACGAGCAGAGTTTTACAGTTCAGTACATAGCTTTATTTAGCGTGTATGTAAAATTGCCAAGGAACTGGGGTTTGTTAACAAACCCCACGTAAAGCAGAAATGCTTACCTATGCCCCTAAGATGATGGCAAGCTTGACTCCTGTTTGTTTGCAGTGTGCTCGCAAAGGCCTGATCCTAGAAAGCATGGAGCACCTGCAGGAGCCTACAGCTCCTATTGCCAGTATTAGGGTTTAAAACCACTTAGTGCTCCATAGTGTGGACTTAGGATTTGTTTGATAGTGAAGACTGAGCTTTTCAGCTACATAATTGCACAGTGCCAGATAAACTCCACGGTTTCTGGTTCTTTCTTTTGGTGTGTTGTGTTTTTTTTTTTTTCCCCTTTTTTCCCAACCTGTAGCTGTGCAGTACCCCAAGGCAGAAATCTCCCCCGTGTTAAGTCTGAATGCCTTGGCTGAGTTCTGGAGAAGCCGGCTGGCAGAGAGGAGAGAGACTC
>NW_008824939.1:382179-429915 GCF_000699105.1 Pygoscelis adeliae | reverse complement strand
GTGCAGTGGAGCTGACATAGCAGTGTGCATTTCCCTCCCTGCATCGCTGTTTGTAGTACTGTGATCTGAAAAGGAGTGTTTGTAAATCATCTGCTTTTTTTTTTTACTTCCCCTCCAGATACCCTGTATTCAACCCCCTACATTTACCACACTTGAAGCTACTTGTTTTTATTGTGTGGCAGACTTTGTCTTAACTTTATTGCTAAGGCTTTTTTATTTGTTGCCAAAAGTCTATTTACTATATTTTGAAGATCTCAAATACTGAGAGGGAAAGCGTTGCTCCACGTTCCTTTTTGTCAGTGGCAGCTTACAGAGCTTCTATGTTGCAGTACAGAGGTACAGTACTAGGAGTGAAGGACCATTAGCCAGGGCAGCTGTTGAAAGCAATCCATCATCATACCAAGGCCTCAGCATGAATGTACTTGCTATTATGTAAATTAGGATCAATTCTTTTTGAACATCTTCCAAATATTCAGAGCTATGACATTATAAAAATATACAATAATCTATCCCAGTCTTCTGTTCTTCCCAAGTGAATTGCATGTTACTTTGTTCCATGAGAAATTCTGAAGTTTTTTCCACCCATTTTATTAGTTGCGTATTCAGTTAAATATTTGTTATTTCTCTTTGAAGTCTAGGACACTCACTCTGAATTATGCAGTTTTGCAAATGTCATTAAATATTTTGAAAAGAGCGGCCCTCCCAGGAAGAGGGGACAGCCCTGACTGTCACTAATCAACTGTTTCCCATCTAACACTTGAACTGAGATTGAGGTGGTAGTCTAAGGAGCACAGGCTCTCTGTTTTGGATGACTGAATTGGGTAGAATTGATAAGGTGCAAAAAGTAGGTAGGTTTCAGTAGGTCACAGAAAGGCCCAAGTTGTTAAGATGTTCTTGGGTAGATAACCAGGGTAAGAAAAGTTTTTGAGTCTGATTCCTTTTTGAAAAACAGGAAAGACTTAATTGTTTTCCTCTTAAGTTTCTATTTAACCAATAAATTGTACTTTTTGAAGCAATGACCTGAAGCAGACCCAGTGTTGGTCTAAATCAGTATGGAGCATGCTGCTTCATTTATGGTGACTTTTACTCTTTTCTATCAAAGATGTTGCCCTTTTAATTGTTACTTAAAATTCATTGATCAAGTGACACTGTCTGTATTCTCAAGATAGAGCTCTCCACCTGAACTCACTTGGGTCCAAACCCCTCACTTAATCAGAGGAGATCGGGGATTTGGACTCCTCCATGGTTGTAGCTGAGAGGTGAGCAGCAACAAGACTTTACTTTCATAGGTAACTGGTTACTGACCGAGCATCCTAGTGATGTTTATACGGTGGATGTAGGTTTTGGGAACATTGTTAGTTTCTTTATCTCATGGGATTAAAAAAATTAGATCATTTTATTAGAAACAGAGCAGAATACTTCTAAATACATAGCTGTAAAGCCAGATGCTCAATTCTTTATAATTGGCTTGTGATGTACTTCACAACATACTAATAAAGACCCTTTTGAAAAAAGGATATACTGCTGTTTATATCACCACAACAAAACTGGTTAAATTTTTGCTGTGAAAAGGGGAAATTAGTTTCTGTTTCTCTGGATGAAAATTTACGAGTTCCTGTGATAGAAGACATTTTAGTGCTGTTAGGACATTTTAGCTTTGCTCTTCTTTTTGTGGTGGTTAGTGTGCCTTTTTTTGTCCTTTCCTTAAGTGAAAGGGAGGGAGGCAGCTTGAAGTGCAGAGGAAAGAGTAAATTTTCATAATTTTATATTGTAGTCAGGAAGGAATATTTCTGACGGCAGTGTTTTCTTCTGCTCATTAGTGTCCTTTCCAAACTTCTGCTTTGTTCAGTGGGACAGAATTTGCAGAAATTTTAATTGTTCCTCAGGGGTTTAACTGAATTTGTACTTGGACCTGGGTCACTGGTGTTCTGCCTTCTCCGGGATCTTATAGTTGTCTTCTGCTCATGCTTGTGCCAAGATATTTGACAATTCTTGAGTTCACCTTTTGCAGTGGTGGAGGAAATGTGAGGCTATTTCTCTCAAGTTGCTTTCCTCTAGTGGTAGAGGTCAGCATTTGGCTGTGACAGCTCTCCTTTATTTTTTTGGCAGACAGTTCTCTGACATTCTTGTTGCTGAGATCATCCCCACTAGGGCTTTCAGAAGAACATCTGACTGGGGCTCAAATTCTTCACCTTCTGCTGTTCTGACAATATAGTATGTTATAGGAAAGGTCTCAGTCCTTCACCATTAATAATTGATTTGCTTCTAGATACCTTTTGACTCAAAGATGCGTGAATTTGTGGTTTCTTCCTTTCACCGTGATTTGGTTTCATGTTGAGGGCGTGGATTCTTTTAATCCCAAGGATAATTTAAGAGAAAAAAAATATCATTACATTACTGCAGTCTGAGTCATACTTGGTCTGTGAGTTTATTTCCCTGGCCTTCCCACACAGCATTTCCGATATGCAGTGAGGTGAGGGTGTGCAGGAAAGACTGTAGAGTGACCTAGATACTGTTTAACTCTTCACTAATGAGTGACTTTCTGACATTGGTATAGCCGTTGCTTCTTTGGATTCTCAGTCCTTTTCTATGCAATAGCTGTATCCATTACATTTTCCTGCTTCTGAGTGTTTTCATTAAAAATATTTTAAGATTTCTATTTGGATTGGTTTAAGCATCTTGTTTAGATAAATTGACCAGAAAAATTAGTAAATGAACTATTTTAGAATCTGAAGCGTAGGTATGGAGATTCATCCTCAAGTAGAAGTTTACAGCTTCTTTCATATAGTACTTTATCACTTTTACAGAGAAAAGTTCATTCTGCTGCCCTCTTGCAGGCAAAGAAATAGTCATCTCAGGCTCTCAATAATAAAAAAAGGTCTGTAAAGCCCAGAAACACTGTGACGACGTCATACAATACTCCCTTGTTGGCATATGTTGTCAAATCTGTTCAAGAAAGGTGGTTGTGATACAGACTAACGTCACTGATTTTTGGGCTTGCCTGTCAGCTTTGCTGTCATGCAGTGGTTGGTTGATTTTTCTCAGCATTGTATCAAAATGTGTTTTTTGAACAGCCCTTCTGTGGCTGCTGGTGCTCTGGGTTCGTGAAACTGCCACGGCTGCTCCTTTTGACAAACTTTGAATCCACGTCTGTTTAATGTAGATGCCATCCAGGCTTGCAGTTGGTACAGCCAACTGGAGGATCCCCATTTTCTTTGAGCCTAGTTGACCCAGTCTTGAGTCACCCCTTTGCACAAATGCTCATGGGTTGGGTTTTCCCTGCTAGGGCAGGATTAACCTCCCTTGTCTGTGTTCTTCGCTGTGAAGCCCGTTGATCCAAGTGCTTCCTGATGTCACCAGCCAGCATGCAGTCTGGGACACTGAATTTATCCTTCCGTGGTGGCATCTGACACAGTCATTATACAAAAAAATCCCAAAACACTGGAAATGAGGGTCTGGGCGATCGCATTAGTTTCAGCCAGCTTGGGTATGTTCTACATGACAATCTCGTAGTGGGCAGTGTGCTGTGACTGCAGGTCTGTCTGCAGCTCGGGGCTAAGAGTAGACGGAATGTGCAGTGGTTCCAGAAGACTTCAGTTGTACTTGGCTAGCTGCTATAGTGATGGGATCAGAACAGGTTAATAGTGTTTTTAAAGAAAATATATTTAAGCTACCAAACGCAAATTTCCAGGTAAGTATCTATTACATTCTCTTTGCAAAACTGCAGAAATCAAACTCTGCCTCCTGCTTGCTTCAATCGATATTCAAAAGACTGTCTATCTTAAGCAGCGTGAAACTGAGGAAGTGTCACTGAATATGACCCTGATGCATCAGCCACAAAGGTTGCACTTTAGATTTTGTGTTACAGCTTGTGATTGCTCATGTATCTAAAATTTGGCAACAGATGGATAGTATTTTTTTAATGCATAACACTCCTCTGTCCCTATCTCAGCACTTAATACTACTGCAGACATCTTTTCAACAGAGCCATGCAGTTATAATCAATAATATGTGAGCTGATGTTTCTACTCAGTAACATACAGCCACTTAAATGCCCTTCTGAAGTATTTTGACCCCTGGAGAGAACTACTTTAGTACAACCATTTTCCCTGTTGAAATGGAGATATTTGCTATTCAGCACAGCTAGGACTTGAGACTAGAGAAGCGGATTCAAATAGGGATCAAGTCTACATGCCGTGCTATTAAGGGGGCAAGGCCTCTGGAGTGGTGAGCAGTGATTTTGAATAATTTGTCCATTTAGTGCTGTTCTAGTATGATTGACATTAAGTTACCAGAAATTAAAGGAGATCAGACTCTAATATTAATTTTACAGTTTCTTCATAATTAGGTGTTAATTCCAGTATGGACTAGTTATTGAAAGCAGGATGTTACTATGAGTATTTCATGAAAGAACCACTGTTAAAGTGCAGTTCAGAGAGACTGGAATGTATTTGAATGTATTGGGTTTTTTCCTCTTCTGCCCTCCAGACGCAAGAGGGGCAGTCAGCACTTTCCAAGATGGGGTGTTAAATTAGTGCAAGATACAGGTAAGAACAAATAGGTATCTTTGCATAGAAGGTATTTTAACCCAGCAGGCCAGGTCTTGGATTCATCCTGTTGGCTTAGTGTTGTCTTAGTATTACAAAAACAGAAGGAAAACATACAAAATACGCTGACATATTTTAAAAAAGTTACCCATGACAGGCATTATTCCAGTGACCAAGCATCTTCCATACAAGATAAGCGCAAGAAAAAGCATTGTGTGTGTATGTACATATATATGTATGTATTTTTATGTATATATGTAATTTACACAATATGTGAGACTTTTTTGTAGTTCAGAGTTGACATATGGGTCAGGGCTTAGGAAATGGGATGTGGCTGAATGTGCCCTTGTACTTTGGCAATCTCCAATCTCATGGTTTTCAAGACTTTGCCAACATATTCCTCAGGGCGTCATTTATTTAAACTGAGGGTATAAGACTTGGTTAGCAACCTTCACTAGAAGTGAAATTAATAGGCAAGAATAAATTAAAGATTAATCTTCTGCAAGTAGACAGGCTTGTAGCATTAATAGGTGTCTGTCTATCTATCCAGATAGGAGGTAATCTCACACTAGCTAGGACTGTAGCCAGAATAACACCTTTTGATTTACACTGTTCTGACTAAAACAAGGGAAAAAGTATTGGGAAGTATTGATAAATAATTTTATTTTCCCCTTGCCTTGTCCTTAATTCCCTCCCACAAGAAAAAGAAATATGCTTAGGAAAAGTCAAAATAAAGGACAATGCATCATACGCTGACAATGACTGAATTTGGCTTCCTTGGATGGAGGAGAAGGAATTGAAAAATAAAAGGTCTTCAGGTAGAGAGACTAATTTATGCTCCCAAGCTGATCTGTACCATTTAGCATGGGGAAGAGAAAGGAGTTATAAATTATGAATTACAAGAACTGCTCTCTTATGTCTTCATAGTTTTATTCTTTCAAGCTGTTAGTGTAGGCTCTGCAAAATTGGTGAGGCTGAAATTTGCCAAGATTTATGGTTGGATGTAGAAATACTGCCTTACTTTCAGATTAAAACAGCTAGCAGTGGTAAATCAATACATGCACGTCTGCAGACCTGCCATGAGCTTGGCTTATAAATACATATTAGCATTCATCTGGTTTAATTTCTCATCTTTCCAAACCATTGTCTTGATTAGTGATCATTTCTCAGTATGAAAAAAAGGATAAAAGAAATTACTAGACCGTAGAAATAATATTCCAGACTTGTAATTTGAACCTGTTCGGAACTTTATTATTTTGCTTGCAAATGATTTATGATTTTCAGAAAAACCCGGTATCTTTCATGGCTATGTGAAACTCGGCTCTCATTTTTTTATATTCTTTCTGGGAGCCACAGGAACTATGATAATTTATTTTCAAAGAGTATTGCTTCAGTTTTTGCTTTCAGTTGTGTGTAAAATGCCTCTTAACCCAGGCATAATTTGTGTTCATTCTGTAGTGTTAGGGTAAGAGAATAACAGCATGAGACCATTTGCTTTCTTAAGATAACATGGCTTTGTTCTTCCATCTTGTAGCTGTAGGAAACTGTAACCCCTTCCCGTATACCTGAATAGCCTTGTCAGTAGATGCACAGGCAAATTCCTGCAGAAAATGTAGATTGTCCTATGTTTTTTTGAGTAAGAATAATTGTAGTACTAAAAAGTGGGTTAGCCAAGAATTCCAAATCTCTTTTTAATTAATTATGTCTTTTTGTAAAGTAAGGATTCTCAATAGTTTGCTCTGCTAAACTGGATGCTGAATGATACTGATTAGGAAGTGCAGCCTGCTTTGTAAGGCAGGAATTGAGAAGTAGACGTCTTGATTTTTTTTTTTCCCCTAATGTTGTAGCATTTACTGATAATTTCTTGTGCAAATGTCTTAATATATGTTAGTTGATTTAGGATAATTTATGATAATTCTGAGATTTATTGTTTGTGACTATTTGAATAACTGCACAAATAATTTTTGTATGAATGATCCTCAGTTCAGTGTCTTATGATAAAACTTTCTATAATGCTTTCAGTATAAAAGTAACAATATACTGCATTAGAAGTAGAGTAGTAGCAAATCACTTTCTGAACCATTCAATCTAATGTACGCACATCACTTCATACTTCATCCAACTCTAAAATATTCTTCTCCAAGAACAATGCCACATAATTATAAGAAAAACGCAGAGTGGTCTTTCACTAATGTTGGTCATCAAACTCAGTAGAACATTGGCAGGAAACAACACTTTTAATGTCAGCCAGCATTTGTGTCCCTGCTAATAGATATTTGAAAACATAATGTAACTCTACGTAGTTCACACCTTTTAAAATACTTTGCATATGAGTTTTCAAATGGGTAAATAGAAAAATCTCCTAAAAGTGTAGACAAAATAAGTTATGAAGTATTTACTTAGCTCTGCTGAACTTTTGATTTCATAAACTGTAAAGATGATAAACATAAACAATTTCCTTTTCTGAAAGAACAGACACTTTAGTTAATGCTTTACTGTGACTTTTATTTTCTTCAGTTTAGGAGAAAGCAAGCTCTGGTTACTTAGACAATACTTGCACTTCAAAGTGTGTCAAAGAGGCAAATCCGTTTGTGTTTCTGATAGGCGATTTATCCTGCTTAACCTATAAACTGTAAAGTAACAAGGCTACTGGACTGATAGATAGCCGAGCAGATGGTTCAGAGATTATGCTAAATCACCTTGGCTTGTCAGAAGTTAGGTTGGGTTACTGCAGGGGCAGTGGCTGCACGAAACACTGAATGGGATCATTTTTCTCAGTTTGTTGGTTGAAATTCCATTTTTCTTCACAGCATGTGACATCTTGTGTCGTTACAGTTAAAACAGATATGTAATAAACAAATTTAGCATCCTGGCTTTCATAAGAATCATTTGGATTATGACAATCTTTAGGTGTCTATGAAATGTGAAAGATGACCTCCTATGCAGTGCAAGAGGTTGGCTCTGCCACTTTTGCTGCTGTTGCTCTCTCCTTTTTCAGTGTCTAGAGCTGTTGCTTTGGTCTCTCCCTACCATCAGGTTGAGCATTATTATCTTGCTAGCCTATGAAAGATTAAATGGAAATTAGATACCACGTGTTTAGTAGCAAAAATCATGTTGCAGCTGAGCAAGGATAGGCCAAAATTCAGCGCTTTGAAAAAAAATCTCACCCTGAAGAGCAGGTGATTATTAATCATAGTTCTGCCAAATATCTGTATTCGCATCCTCAGTGGAGCAACTGAGGCAACAGATGCTAATAAACTTGTCAGAGCCTAGAATAGAAGTTATAGGTTCATCCTTCAGAATTTGCCTTCTTTTCTTTTAAACTAACAAAAAAGCCCCAAAACAAACCCTAATGTAAAGAATTTATACTTACGTTTTTAAATCTCTCATGATTTCTATTCTACTGCTGTTGTGTTTTCCTCAAAGTAGCATCAGTTGAAATCTTGATGCCTGCCAGGAAAGAATACAAGAGCCTTCCCCTCCAACTCCAAAAGCTCTTTGGGGGTGAGGCTTCATGGATTTTAATTTTTTTTTTTTTCCTTTCTCCATGACTGTGTCATTATAGTACTGAAGAATAACTGCTCTTTTCACATACTGCAACATTCTTAACCTTATGAAGTAAAACTAAATAAACATGCCATTACTTTATTTGTTGATTTAAGATTGACAGAGAAAACACCTCTGCAGGGAATTGTTGGAAATCTGTTGGTTTAGTACACACTAGAAAGCCACATTAGGTATGCTGTTTTAGTGTCAGCTGTAATATGTCTTAAACATTCAAAATACCCAGAGATATTAAAAAAAAGCAATTTTCCTCAGTTGTGCTAAATGAAAAGGCATTGTACAGTGGGTTGTGCTTTTAAGATAAATCAATTTACTGTGCAAAAAGGAGCATACTAATTGAAAAATGTTTGCAAAATGTCGTAAAAATAGCTGTAGGATGCTAACAGGACTTTTCCCTTTGACTTTCAGTCAGCTTCTAAGGAATGGATAGAGATTATTCACATCTCTACAAAGCAAGAGGAAGCAAACATTTCCTCGTTCTAAAAACATTTCTTCCCTATCCCCACAGCTCATCCTGTGCTAAACCAGGAAATAACTACTCTTAAGAAAAACAAAATGGGTAGCTGAAAAATAATAATCTCCAAAATCTTCTTCCTGTGTGTCACTTTGCTATTTGTTAGTTTTCAATTCCTGGTTCTTTTTAGCTGTAGAGTAGTTACATTTGTGTAGAGCCTGTACACTATAAACCAAATATGTATTTGTAAAATACTGCTTTTTATCTGTTAAAATTAATACTGTCCAAGAAACTGAGAAGGCATTTGTTCACACTTCACCAAATTATATATGTCCGTTATGCTGAGCATCTGCTCTTCTAAGGATGGATAACTAAGAGTTGATAGTATATCTGATTTTGCATCTGTTTTTGCTACTTTTGATTACATCTCAGTGAAATCTGGAATTGTAACCTACTGAGCCTGAAGAGAAGATTGTTTGTACCAAAGTAATACTAGTTTGTACTAATATTGGTAACTGCATCAGTAATGATGATGATAGATGCTTTTATCCACTGATTCTTATTGAAAACACAAATATGCAAAACTTAAATGAAGAAGTAAAGGTAGAGGGGTTGTGAAGAAAGCTTTCTTGATCTTCTGAAGAATTTACAGCAGCACGTAAGACTACTGAATTGTCAGTAAAGCCAATAGTCTTTACATTAATGAACAAAACGTAATTTTAGTCACTTTGTAAAGACAATCAAAACAGTAGTTGGCTTCCATAATAATAAATTTTAATTTATTTGGAGGTATTATTTATCTCCCAAGTAAAATAATAAAAAAAGACAATGAGGACTACTTGGATATTTGGGTATTTTGAAAATACCATCTTTCTCTCTGAAGTACCAGAGAGTCAAAGGGATAATTAATAAGAAAGGAACTAGCTTTGTGTCAAAACCACATGCCCATTTGACAGAATGTCATCAAAGCAGTGGTCTAACTTTAATTTAGGTTCATAAGGAAGTCCTATTTTGCACATGGTGAAAAATATGATCCAATGCCTGAAACAGGGCACATCTGTCTGAGTTGATTAACCCAGTGCTTGAATATCTGAAGCTAGTATAGGAGATTTTGCTGAACCTAGCAAATTAGCCAAATCTATAACAATTTCAAAACACAGCTTGTACTAAGCTAGATTATGCATACCTGTTAACTGTGCAAATAAAAATGAGAAAAATATAACTGCAGCTTTTTATGTAATGTTTAATTATGCACTAAAAATGATTGGTCCAGCTTTTGGTGGTAGGTACTCATTCTGTTCCGGTAGCAAATCTTGAGGTTCATGATGGCCATAAAAGCAACTGAGTGATTCCAAAGAGTTTCTCAAAGAACAGTGTGTCTTCCAACAACAGAAAACAAAATATGGACAAAATGTTCTCAGCAGTGTCTCCTTCTACACTAGGGCATAGATGTGGTGAAGAAGAATTTAAAAATGGAAACCATATGGTTTGATTCTGTTCTCCAAACTCAGTATTCTGCTGGATTGAATAAATTTCTTTATCAGGTTTTTGTAAGAGAACATTTATCATAACTAAATAGCAGGATTAGAGTAGGCTATCACAAGGACTAGCAGTATTGTATTGACAATTATTTTCTGAAATTCCCCTTACTGGGAAATTAAAAATTTGATACATGGAGAAATGAAAACTCCCTGTGTTTAAGCTTAAAAGGGAGCAAGAGCTTAAGGTTCAGTACACCACTTTCCCAAGATGCAGCAAAGAGGGAGGTATGGGAGCCAGATAAAACCTTTTGTACTGCTTGGAGGTGTTTTCTGGATCTGGCAGAAAAGATTGCTGGGGCTGATTATGTTCCCTTGGCTGTGCTGTTGGCTTAGAAATGCCATGAACACTGTAAGAGCAGTGAGGTATGGGAGCCAACTGTAGCAAGGCAGCTCTTGCTGACATCTCCCTTGACTCTTTTCCTCAGTTATAGGGAATTTTCTTTGCTCCTTTTGCACCAGGTGGCATAGAGGAGCTGAGAACTGCAGCATAGATGAGGCCTTCCCGTGGACTGCTCAGGTGCTTCCTCTTCAGGGCTCAGTCGAGATGAATGGGTTAGGCTTCCACATATTCTACAAGTGAGAGAGACTGTGGTGGGGACTTGGCTATTGAGACCATTAGTTTCACGTAAATGTTTTGAATTGTACTGTTCAAAGTAGAATACTCTGTTTGGGGAGGCGAGGATGCTGTCTTAAAAGTTGCATGTCACTGATTTGCAGAAGTCTGTTTGTTACGTGCATTTATTTAAGGTCACACTGAAGGATAATATTATTCCCTTTCAAGCAGGAATTTACTGCATTTAGAGCACATGCAAGGTGCCAGCTGACCACGTTGTGCACTGAATAAGACCATGTTTGAATAAGGAAGTTTTTTTGTTTTGTTTTTTAAAAAGCTGATTTACAGACTAAGCATCCCCCACCTGTATGTTCTGTTTAGTGTTACAATTAATATACAGGAATTGCTTTAGAAGTATTTGCTTTATCCATTTTGTTCTAGTTATTTACCCTAGTCTAAAGTAAGGTTTATTTTGATGTGGATCCATTCAGCAACTGCAATATATTTTAGGATTAACTGATCTGCTTTCCCACATGACCCTCCTTGCTGGATCTGCCTGCTTGTTGTGCTCTCTTGTCTTTGGGTCACCTGGTGAGAATATTGGCTCCTGACCGAAATTTTTGTGTTCAGCCAGGTTCTCTTTCCTTTCACAATTCCACCTGATAGTGAGTTTGTGTACTCAGAGCCATGTACGTGTTATGAAATCCATGCCTGGTTTTACCACTTGATTCTGGCTCTTAGAAATAGAGCATTGAAGGGCAGTGATAAGATGCTAAGATGTAAAAATTAATCTAGAATACACACAGAAGATATGCAGCATTGTTCCTGCATAGCAGAGGAGTTCTGACAGCACTACAGTAATGCAAGGGATAACAGCAGGATCTCTAGGAATGCTCTTTTTACAGCTGGACTGGACTTAGGCAAAGAGAGAGCACTGCTCGTCTTCAGCACAAAGTTCTGGACAGTTCAGGATGGAGGACCAAAGCAGCTCTAATAGGCAAGGACTTTCATGGTAGCAGAGATCCTTCTGGCATGTTAAGTGTCTGAGTCAACATCAGGGGATAGAGAAACCCTTCATGGCACAAGCTGGAAGACAGTTTGAAAGTACTGCAAAGGGAAGCACTGTGAGCTTGGTGGTATGAGGTGTATTACGTTAAGCTATTGTGGGCAAAGATTTGAACAATTCATTCCAGACAACCCCTATCAAGCCTCTCACTGCCTGTTCTTATTGTACCTCCCCTAGTGTACACACAGATAAGTTCTTTCAACACTCAAAATAGCACTTGTGGCAAAGACGTCAAGCTACTTCGTTCCCCATTCTTTGTCATGCTCATGATGGCATCTTATCGCCCTCATGTTTGCAAGTATGTTCGTTACACTAGCAGATGTACAAAGGGAGAAAAATAAACACTGATTTGATCCGTGTACTTAGTTTTCTAAGGACCCTTTTCTTTCATCATCATGGAGGTCACCAAAATTAGGCTTCAGAGATGTTTTTTTAAATGTCGAAAGTATTCCTAGCTATTTGTAATAAATCTCTCAGTGTGATTATTTGCACTGGGTTTGACCGTGTTGCTGAACAATGTGATTTTTAAAAAGTATATGTTGATGCTTTGCTTCAAGCTTTCCACTTCAAAAGTATCTAAGACAAACGTGTAGTGCTATGTTTTGACATTGACATTGTTGGGCAGTAGATCTTCTTAGGGCAGCCGAGAAGGTGGGGTTACCCTTTCATTTCTGCACAGTGTGTAATGGGCAGCAGTAAGCATTATCCTATTAAGTAGCAGTACTGCTTATCTTCCGAACTTGGCTTTTGAACAAGTTTCTTCTTTATCTCATATCCAAATATACATTTGTATTGGTGTTATGTACTATAACGATAGATTGTATACTGGTACACAGGCTGTTACTGAACATAGCCCTTTTAATCCCATAACTAATGCACCCTGGCAATTATTTACCTGCCTCTTACCCAAGCCCTCTCTTCCTTAATACGTTAGTTGACATTGGTACAAGTGCTGTATAGAAAAGAGATGCAAAGCTCAAAACGTCTTTCCATCTCCAAACATAATTCAGACTAAAGAGAGAATGTGTTAATAGCACTCAAAAAAAAAAAACCCCAACAACCCCAAACCCCATAACAACAACAAAAAAAACAAATCCCGCAAAACTCTTTATTGCTGCTGAACATTCATTTGATTTTTTGGGGGGGAGAAAAATAACCTACTTAATAAGGAATACCTAGTTGCCTGTCACCAGCCAGATTAGCAGTTATTTCTCAAAATTAGCACTTAACTTAAAGCATATTTTAAAAAATTGCTTCGGAGGAGACGGAATGAGCAATCGCCAATCGTTGTAGAAGTGATTCTGCCAACCACGAGAGGTCTGCTCTGCCTTAGGTAGCAAGTCTCACCAAGCATGCAGTAAGGCTTTGGAGCAGAAGAGTAGCCTCAGCAGGGTGCCTAAGACAACTAGATATGCGTGAGCTTTGAGAGGAATGATGATCTTCAGGCAAGACCTAACATCATAGACATCTTTGGAATATAAGTTTTCTCTTGCTTGCTATATTCCTTTTTGTAAGCAGGCAATACATATTAGTTTGCACCATGACTTTGTGTTTTATAGCTCATTGATTTCTGGTGGGTCTTGATTGCAGTTGCACCTAACAAATGAGCAGTTGAACACAGGAGCCTGTCTTAACAGCAGCATTAGGACTGCAGAACTCAGGAAGAAGGAAGTAGATTTTCATGATGGTCATCATTTGAAGGAAGCACTTATGAGGAACTGCAAGGAGTAATTTCCCCTGATATCAGACCACATGGTGAGAGGAAGGAAGGGGATGTATCCCTCTGCCCAGGCTGAGGTGGGGTAAACTGTGTTTCTGTGCTTCATGGCGTGAGCAGAGAGCTAGCACTTGGGAGGAGTATTCACAGGGAAAATCGTAGGAGAAATCCTGGTGATAGCTGCTATTGTTATACTGGTTCTCAGAATCGTTCCTAGACTCATGCTGCTGAAACTTCTTGGCAGTATTCCATGGCAGCTGGTTCTTTGCAGGAGCCGTGCTATCTAGGACAGTGAATTAAATCACTAGCAGTCTTGCACGTTGGAAAACGGTCCATGAAGTGGCTGTAAAGAACAGACATGCAGACACATGTTTATGGGCTGGTGTGCGTCAGCATCTGTGGGCCAGGGCAGTCCATAGCCAGCCCCTGACTCCCCTCCATGACCAAACTGGCTGAGGGTTGCAGTTACTTTGTTTACATAGATACCCAGTGCTCTAGTTTTTCACCACCACCACTTCCTACACTTTCAAGAACTGAAACAGCAGCAGGGACAAGATCATCCTTCAGGGATTTTTTCCCCACAAAAGGTTATGTAGCTCTTCACTTAAGAAGCTTAGGGAAGCTGATAGGCTATGGAGGGTGCTGGCTATCAAATACAATGCTGGGTGCAAGCGACTTGGGACACAAGAGTTTAGCGGATCTTGAAGAGCACTGTCCCTGAACAGTTTGCCCCTCTCATTTATAACATGTACGTTTACTCTGTGCTCTGAAAAATTCTGGAGAAAGTTTCAGAAGTTTTGACTCTATGAGGTGTAGAGCTTTCTAAATGGAATGACATATTTGGAAAATAAGTGACACATTAATAAGGAAGTACCTGCTCCAACTATTAGGCACAATTTCTATTGCTTTATTACAGCTTCTAGCATAATATATTTAGCTATGCACTGATTTTCATTGACACTTGTACATTTTTAGGCGATAGATGGATAGTTCTATTTTGTATCCGTGTAGATGCTCACAATTTCAGGTACGATAAGGAGGACAATGCCTAGTGGCTAGTGTCCCAGGTTTACCCCCTTGCAACTATTTGATGCCATACAATAACTCATTGAATAAACAGAAGGTGCTTGAAACTGGTCACAAAGTCATAACTACACTGAAACATGTATTTAAATGTTCTTTAGGGGGAAGGTACTTTGTAAATAGGCTTCATCCTTGAATAACTGTCACTTTGCAAGTGAACAGTTATTTGAGTACTCTTAACTAACTAAGCTTAAGTTTATTTATTAGACTTCTTATATATTTTGAAGAACTTTTAAGACTAATACAGCCACTGCAGAATTTGAGTTAGTTGTTTTTGAAATAATACCTTTTTGAAATGATACTCACTCTGTTCACGTTATATTTAGCAGGTGAACTGGCAAAACTGAATTCTTCCCTAAATTCCACTTTCTTATGCTGATAACATTTCTCATAATTTTCAGTTCATTTTGGGTTCTTGTACAATGATAAAGAACCTCTTAGCACACAGTGCTTAGGTATACCTGTTAATGTAATAAGTTACATTATATTCTCATGTGAAAACATTCACGTTGCATCGTTTCTCTCTTGTATACTCACAGCACTGTATCAAATGTAGTTCACAAGCAAACAGAGGAGGTTGTGGTAAGGAACTTGAGAAACCTGTGCTCCATTTCCGATTCCGCTGCTGATGCAGGCCAAGGGAGTTCTTTTTTTAAATTGAAACTGGGATTTAACTTCCAAGGAAAATTGCAAGTTTTCACCAGCAGTGACAACTTCTACTCTACATTTGATCGAAAAACCTGATACTGATAAGCTTTGCAGAGCACTTCAGAAACAGTGATCGTTCCTATAGCTGGGATTGCTGTCTGCCTGTTTCCCAAGCTTAATTGCTCTTAGGTCTCTGGGTGTTCACCTTTGGACTGTGTAGCAGATTGGCACCTGGACTGCCCAGTTATTGAGAAGCTGAGGAACAGGCAATGAGTGTGTTCTAAAAAAAGAAAATTGCAACTTTCCTGAGGGATATTTTGGTTTTAATTGAAATGTTTACATTTCAATTTTCCATTTTAAAAATACAGAAAATTCTTTACCACCTTTGCTGATCAGCTTTCATAAATCTTACTTGCACTTGTCACCTTCCAGAACAAAGTTTTTAATCTTTTTGGGGTGGGGGAGATACTTGTTTTTTACCCACCCACCCCCCTTCCCCCCCATGTTAGTTAGCAAGCCTCGCACCATGTTAGTTAGCAAGCCTCGCACTGAGAAGGCAGTTTGTCTGCTTTATCTGGTCTATGTATTGAGAGAGTCCAAGCTTATGTCTAAAACGTGGTTTCTTACGTGTACCAGGATTTTAACTGTGTTGTACTCTTTTCTGTAAAGCACTCTTTCTCTGGCTTGTTTGGTGATTCTGCTGTGCCACTGAGAATGTAAGGAGAATAGAACGAGATCATGCTTGAAATTGTTGATCTTTTTGGTCACTTCTGTCTATGAGTTTTCATTATATAATTATATAGTCTATATATTACTCCATTTTGTTAAAAGTGAAGGGTAATAGGATATAAAATAATGTGAATTGGTAGAAGTTTGTAATAGGATGTTTTTTCTCTTTTTCCTTACATATGTGTAATACATTTTAGGTATGGGAAAATTGTATCCACGAAGGCTATCTTGGATAAGACAACAAACAAATGCAAAGGTATGTATGTTTGCCTTTATACTACATTCACGTGAAAGTCCTAATTGAGTCTATAAAATACACTAATGTTGAATTTTAAGTGCTTTCAATTCCGCGCCCCTCCCTGTCTTCTTATTCCTAAACTAGTCTTATTCTTGCCCACGGTCAGTGTATTCAATACGTTTGTTTCCAGTGGAGCTGGCAGACAGCCTGTGTCAGTGGGTGCAGCCAAGCCTGGGTGAAGCTGACATGCACAGTGCTGGCTGGCAGTTCACCTCTATTTTAAAAACAAAGATGGAGTTAAAAGCAGGTTTTCCCCTTTTGCCTGGAGAAACTAGGGAAGCTTACAGAAGATCATTCAACTGTACTAAGCATCTGAAAAAATAATATATTGGTGGAAATCAGCTCCCATTGATTAGAGTAGTTTAAAGCAGCACTTAATTACATGTTCCAATCCTCTAATTGTGTTTTGTTATATGCAATTGAATGTATTGAGAGCAAAGAGAGGGTTCATTTTCACCAAAGTAATTGCAGCTGGAAAAAAATATTAGAAGTCCTTTAGATAAGCTGGATATATCAGTTCACTGATTTTCATCACTCACTGCAATTACAGTGAGATCATATCCCAGCAACGTGCATGGTGGGAGAAGGTGTGGTAGCAGACACTGAAATATCAGATTTCAGACTTTCTTTTTTTACAATTAAGAGGATAATTTCTAAGCAAAGTGAAGAATTAAGTCAGCTGATTTGGCAATGTTAGTAAGCATAAAGCTCATGAGTGAGCGTAAAGCTGTTAGGCAGAGGCAGGAGAGAAGAGTTCATCATTGATCGAGAGGCAGTTTTTGTGCAGAACTTGGAAGCAGTGCAGGGGCATAGCTTCTTAGCTCCCCATCTTAAACAATTAAAGAGGTGCTGACAGTTCAGAAACAGAAATTTCTAGAAATTTTTTTCCCAGCTTGTGTGCAGATGTCATCTGCGTATATTGTGACTAGGAAAGAGCAGATGCCATTTTCAATTATTTTAGCTCATTAATACCTGTGACAGCACGTAACTGATTTATTCTGTCCATTCCCCCAGTTCCTGAAGACTTCGGTAGCTCTGTCAGTGATACAGAAATTCTCACATTAATGTTTTAAGAGATTTAAGCTGACTTTTCCAATATAGATTTTAAACCTCGCTGGTGAAAAGCAATAACTAACAGTCTATTGTAACAATATACAGCAAGTTGTAGGGAAGACTGCAGGGAAGCTCACTGCATGTCATTGAAATTGCAGTAGGAACGTAAGTAGGCAGAATGCAGATATCTAACTGGAATTTAACCGAAAGATTGACAGCATCTCTGGCTTTTGCCAAAAAAAACCCCCACACCATGGGATTTAAACTAACTGGAGCAACAAGTAATTGAGTTTGTGTATCGTCTAGAAGATGGCGAAGCCGGCTTTGATGGCATGCTTGATATCAATATGTAACTTTGTCTATCTTACACCCTGCAGTGTGGTGGTGTTGCTAACCTGGGCTGTCATGGGTATGGAAAGCTAGTTTTGCCTTGGCAGCACAAAACTTGATATGAACTAATTCAGTCTGTTTCATGTCAAGATTTAACAGTCCACAACACCACATGTTACGCAGAACAATATGCTGCTTTCTTCAGCTTCTTGGCAGGTTAAATAAGCTTGCACTGATGTACAAGGCTGCTCGAGTTGTTCTTCCCAAGTGAAGGACTTTAAAGCTGGTTCAGTTATACCTTTACACAACCTTTTTGTCCTCAGTATAGACATACTGTAAGAGAATACTATTACCTTCTGAAGAAATAATTCTATTTTCTGCTCCTCTGGAGCTTTTTTTAATTGTTGGGGTTTTTGTTTGTTTTCTTTTAACCCAACTTAGACATTGGAGAGGGATTTCTTTAATAGTTGAGAGTGTTCGCTGGTGGGAAGGAAGGGGGTTGAAAAATGCAGAATGAGATTTGCAATAATATCTAGGGGAAGTAACTTCCAAACTCTGACTGCCTTTTGGTGAGACTTAAGCATCCAACTCCCAGGTTGCATTAAAAATCCCAGCCTGTAAGGTCAATATCTGTAAAGTCTAAGGTATATTGCTGTTCAGATGTCCTGGAATCCATTAGCTGTGCATTGTTGTTCAGAATAAGAGAAGTTGTTACTGCAAATATATGGAAATTGTTGCAATTAACTTTGGGTTTACTTTAACATTTAAAGATTGCATTATATGGCATAGAAAATGCTTTCAGGACAATTTTTCTACATTCTGGTTTCAGTAACAACAATGGGAAAAACTCACTTGATTTCACTGAAGCTGAGTTTTCACTCACTTTTTAATTTTAACTGTCTTTTATGTATACACAATGAAGTAACTAATTCACCAAAAATTAAGTTATGATGCAGTATATATGCATATTTTAAACTAAACTCCTCTCCCAGTTTTGAGTAAATGACGTATAACTTAGAAGCTTATTGGTCACTTATTCAAACTGGACTAAGAATTTAGTTTAGAAAAATGAACATATTCTGCTTTACTCGGTGATCTCTATGAAATAAACTAATGATGTCACATTTGCTCTTAAAGATACATACCAGATAACACAAAGCAGACCACCATACTACTTCTTGGCGATTTGGACAAAATCCTGATAGTGAGTGGGCATGGGAACTGATTTGTTCCACTAGGGTAGGTCCCCACCAGTTCAAGGTTGAAAGACTTTGGTAGGTTGGTTTTTTTGGGACTACGTGAAGAACTTTAGAGTTCAAATTGGCCCTCTTCACCAACAAGAAAATTGTATTAAATAACCATGCTAGTAGCATATGAACTGTTTGATTATAAGCTGGTTGCTGTCTTGTTAATGAAATATGCTTTATATTTCAGGTTACGGTTTTGTTGACTTTGACAGCCCAGCAGCTGCTCAGAAGGCAGTTTCTGCTTTAAAGGCTAGTGGAGTCCAAGCACAGATGGCAAAGGTGAGTTAAAATAACCGTCTAATTCTTGCAATGGGTTGTGAAGATGAACAAGCTTGTACGTTAGCAGAGCATCAGCAATGTGAATTTTCAAGTTGCAGGCCCTTTACAAAGAGCGCAGTCCTCAAGCCACATGATATATGAAGGTAACAAAATGGGGGCTTTCGACGACTATATCCCAAATCATCTCAACTAATGAAATAAAGAAACATAGTATGGTAAAGTCTCCAAACTCATCTGGTTGGATTTATCAGTTTATTCATGATACTATTTTTCTATTGGCTTCATCAGAAGAAAGATTAGCAATAAATTGCAAGAACTTACAGCAGGCTTAACAGTTTAAATACAACATGTTAGTTCCTGGAACAAGTCAATAGCTGAAGTAGTTTATAGCACAAAGGTATGAAAGGTTTTATACATTGCCTGCTTGTTGTTACTGGGGTTAGCCTTGCAATTTGGGGATGAATTTTTAACCACAGCATGGCAGAATTTAAGCTTGTGACTTTGTCTTCAGCCTTTCCAGTATATTTTCTGTTAACATAAGTAAAATTTAAATCTGGGCATTCATGATAGATGTCTTGAAATTCTCTGCCCTATTTCTGCATCAGGGCAAACCCAAGCATTATTAAAAATAAAGAAATGTGATCTTTCTTCTTTTTATCTCATTTTTACTGATCCTTGCCTCTGAACCAGGCTATTAGCCAAAAGTGATCTTCAGAGCAGTGCTCTTTCAGCATAAGTTTCTCAAATCTATGAAATCAGGGAGATGATACGTTAGTAATGATTTTTGTCGTGTGTTCTTGTTAGGTCAGATGGCCTGGTTCCAATAGAGTGCCATAAACACCACTACAAATTTATTAAATAAAGAAAATATTACCAATATATCTGTTCATATAATTTGTGGCACCTCTTAAAGTAAATTTTTTTTTAGTTTGAAAATTATATTCTAATAAAAAAAAAACAACCACCCAGTAATTAAATAATCTCAGAGACTTTTTTTAATGAAGTAGTCTGCCACAGATCTAGCAAATCTTTTATAGTTATCCATTAGGTACAGATTTTTTTCAGATGAGATATTTTCCACAGCTTCTCAGCTGAGGAGAACAGTTAAGCTAACAACATAAAATGTCTTTGGATGGATTCCAGGGGAACAAAATGGAAACCATATGTTTCATACTTAATGCATGTTTCATTACAGCCATGACACAAACATACATGCTTACTGGAAAACACTTGGTTGTTTTTTTTCTTTTTATAAGGTTTTATGTATGCTTAATAAAGACCTTTTTAATTAATCTTTAGTTTTTGAGTAATCACTTTAAAATATATACCAGATTTTTCAGAGCCTCTGTCTGCCATCTTATGGATATGATATCTAGGTAGGAGAGGACAAAAGAGAATGTCAAGTCATGTAAATTCATTTTGCTAATGAATTTTGGTGCTTGATTTAATTGTCGTCTTGAGTAGATGGAGAAGCTCTAATAATCTAGTTATCTAATGAATAGTTTCTTAATTTTTCCTGTAGTATATTTTTCTGACTCATTTCCTCTGACAGGTAGTTGCAATATTGCTAATATTTCTTTCTGTTAGCATAAATGAGAAAATGTGCACCATACTACCTGACAGTTTTGAGTGATTTTTCTGACACTGTGTCAAGCCTGGTGACCTGTGGGAAATCTGTAACTGTAAAGTTTGCATTCCAGTGAAACTTGTTGTTCTGCTGCTTAACATGGAAAGAGCGTTTGAATTATTAAAAAAAAACCAACCCCAAAACCAACCCAATAAACAGTACCACAACAAACAGTCACAAGTGACTAAGAGTTTTGAGTGCTTTGATTTTTGTCTATTTTGAGCCATTGGATTTTTTTTTTCTGGGCAGTGCTGCTCTCCTTTTGTTTGAAAAATCCTATCTCCACTTGGATGCTCCAAACTGGGAATTGCCGGTCACTTACAGTTGTTCTGGCAAGATTAGCAAATCAGACTCTTCACATGCAAAACACTATAAAAGTTTACTTGTGTTTGTGTATTTAATATTTTATCCTTTTGTATGTTACCACCTCTGCCATGAAGTGGTCTTCTTGCAGTGAAACTGTTCAGGCTGTAGCCTGAATGTTACAGAGAAAGATTTGGAGGACAGTTTCTCAGCTGTCTGGCCGATGGATTTCCTCACTGACCACTACGACTGCTTCAGTTCTGAAGAGAAATAAATGCCTGTTGGCAGGATTTGTCCGTGGGAAGGTGGTGTTATTACGCTGTGCCTCGGGTGTCAGCCAGCAGCACGGCTCCTCAGTATTCTCGCCCTCCTCCCAGACGTGGTGGTCGTCCCTGACCCACTGAAGCTGAAGGAAAATGTTACTGCTGAAGCCTTGTTCTGGCTCTGGCTGCCATAAACCCCTTTTTGCAGTGCCCTGCTGTAGCTATATGTCAGTGAGTTAAAAATTACTCACATCAGCAAGATCATCTACAAATCCTAGTTTAGTAGAAGTGGTTCAGATTATATGTATTAAAACCTTTGTTATTTGTTTTGTAGAGATAACTTAAAATATTTGACTTTGTGAGCTTTTCCTGTCCATGGGGCAAGATCATGCTGTACTCAGCGGTCTGCTTCCAAGTTTCCCTGACTCCAGAAAAATACAGTCTTGTCCACTATGTTTCGACTATTGTTGAGCAGGCCGGGAGGGCCTGGGACCTGAGATATGGCTTCAGGCCACATCCTGCCAAATCTGTTCCAGGGGGGGTCACTGTTTGTGGAGAACTGGCCGTGTCTTGGGAGACGTCATGACGGTAGTGTCAGCGAAGGAACCCCATGTCAGACCATGGCTCAAGAAACATTGTCTTCAGTTCCTCTGCTCTTTCCAAGATCTGAATTGGGAATGCTTGACTAAGACGAAGCAGCCTGGGAAGTGTTCTGCTCTGTGCTCGTGAACAGTGTCTTCCAGTCACCGCTGAAACAGAAATGCCTCCAGCGATTCCTGTTGGTCAGATAATGCTGCTGAGAGCTTACATAAGATGATACTGCATTGCCAGGGGATGGGATTAGCTTCTGAATGGAAATTTAAAATGGAGGTAATGGGCTATTGCCCCTCTCCTCTCTTCACACTCGTATTGCCAGCGTTCACTCTTGTCAGTCGTCTTTTTTCAGTGTGTACTGGAAAGGGCTGTGGCTGTGGAAAGGGATGAGGAAATGATGTTAGCTGTAGTGGTAGCCGGCTTGTTTCAGGACCTAGTACAAAACCAATAGCTTATCGCTTACACTAGAGATAAGGTACAGAAAGAGCAGATACATGTCTTGCAAGAATACTGTTATTTCTAAGCTAGTTAGTAACTGGCTGTCTAATTTTTATTTTCATTCATTTTGATTCCTTGAAATTTCTTTAATTAGTTTATTGTCCTTGCTCTTAGAGGAGTGCTTTGATAATAAACCGATAATAATAAGTTCAAAAGCTCTGATTTTGCAGAGCTGTGCATTCTTAGGTAGGATTAGTAGTAGTATTGAAAAGCTCTGCCCATTTTCTTTGTTAGAAAAGTTGTTACAGTTGCTGTGAGAGTAAATTTTCTGAGAAATGTCTCTCTTCTCTTCCTCCTACCCCACAGGTAAAATCAGTGAGATAACTGTAGGTTTCTACGCTGTTCAGAGCAGATAGCAAATGACTTTGTATAGGAAGATAGATACACACAGAAAATCTACTGTATATTGGCATTTTGAACAGAAATTTAAAAAAAACGAGAATCTGTAAGGGGTGTTTTAGAGATGGTGAGGTCTAAATGCTGTGGAGATATGAGTCACCTAAATCCTCATAGATTTTTGACTTTGAACTTAACATAAGGCATTTGAGTCAGCGTCAGACAAAATTCTGTCTCATCAAATGGTATTCAACTAAGTTCAACTGTAGTTAGTGAAGTAACTTGTGTTTCAGATGATTGGAAAAATGGCACTTTTAAGTGGAAAGTTGAATTTAATTCTTACTCTTCTGGATGTAAACTAATGTGTAAATATAAAAGGTAAAAAAGAACTACTGAATAAGAATGGTTAGTAAAAAACACAGTTCTTCTCATCTTTCTATCTAGCAAACTTAAACCAGGAGGAGAATGATTGTGTTTGCAGCCCAGAT
Organism: Pygoscelis adeliae; assembly: GCF_000699105.1. Taxonomy (NCBI): domain Eukaryota; kingdom Metazoa; phylum Chordata; class Aves; order Sphenisciformes; family Spheniscidae; genus Pygoscelis; species Pygoscelis adeliae. Next base: position 406,697 of record NW_008824939.1, on the reverse strand, counting down.
AAAGTCAGCTAGAGAATATCTATATTGTACTGACAGCAGTGTAGAGATACACAAGCCAGCTAGAATACCAGGCTGGCTGTGGCAGCTCAGAGTTCATCAAGTGCTAAACCACTTCCTTCCTGGCGTGGCAGTGACATTTGTATAGCCATATTGTCTAGCTCATGGCAGGTTAACAGATTCCTGAGATAATATAGTGAAAGGCTTATGTATACTAAAACTGTTCTACGTATGGAGCTACCACCTTTTGCAAAGAGCTTGTAATGTACTTCAAGCATCACAAGAAGGATTAACATACGTTCGTGTTCTCATAATTGTATTTCAGCATTGTCCTTAACATTAGTGTAGTTAACCATCTGAGTCCAACACGATTCCTATAGACTCTATGAGCCTGATCCTCCAGACTTCATGTTGTTGAAGGCCTTGCCTTCCTTCATGTCTCCTCTATTCTCTCTCTCTATTCCTGAGATTTCTAGTTCTTCCGTATGTGCAACTTCGCTATAAGATTGTCAAGATCATTTATAACTTAAACAAGTGATATTCATTCTTATCCAGTTTGTATTTCTCGAATGTTTTTTTTCCTACAGAAGCACAAACTTACCTTCAGTAAATGTGTGCCACGTATAATAGAACCCATGAAAGTAGTCCATGGACGTGGAAGATTTCTGTGGTCAATGAAACTTATTAATTTGAGCCAAGGAATGCTGTTCCATGTACTAATGTGCGTTTTTGGGGGAAGAGTCATTGTTTATCCATTCAAAGATTTCCCCACAGTTGTACGTTTTTAGGACTTAGGGCTTCAGATTCATAATGTTATAATTTCCTCCTCCTTAAAATCTTCACTTCCACTGACTCAATTAAGTATGCTCCTGCTTATATTGTATTAGCTCTCACATTAACAAATCACTAAATATTTTCAGATATCTTAGGCTTGTGCAAAAAATTAGGGCCATCTTTGGCCATTTTTGTTTCTTATTCAAATTGTGTCAGAAGGATGCCTGTGATAACAATGCAAAGTATGTTGCACCATCATATAACGACTCTTCCACCATTCTTAAGATACCACTTCCGTTTTCTGGAGCAGTCAAAGCAACAGACCAAACTCAAACTCATTACGTGGGGGTGGTTTTTAATTTGTGATAAATATTAGCCCATTGTCTGAGTTCACGTTGATCCTCCAGAACCCAGAGATCACCTGAATTTGTAATCTTTGTATTTTTTACTAACGGTTACAAAAGCAGAACTGTGAAGCACTCCCCATGTGCTGGTAGCTTTATCTTTCTTTCCAATTAATTTCAATGCAGGAGTATCTTTTTATATTCTAAACTTACTTTAGGTGACTTTTTTCCAAGCATATTTGGAAAAGATGAACTGTCACACTATATAAAGTGTGAACTGCACAGCAGGTATGGGGTTTTTGGGAGGGAAAGGCTGCTTAGCCACTTGTCCTCATCTCTGTAAGAGAAATCAAGGCTTTTCCACAGCAATTAAACATAACGTGTAAAAGGCAGTCTTCCTCTATGTCGCTGATGAAGAACATGGTTTTGAGTTAGCAAAAATGAGAAACAGCTAACTTTTTTATTACTTTTAATAATGTATTGCTTTTTGTACTTGTCTTCACTGTGGCAACCTTCTGGAGAATTAAATCAGTTTTCATTCCTACAGAGTAAAGTAAGAAAATAAGTTTAGGTTACCATGGTAGCTAGTGCACTTAATCTAACTAGAGAAGGTAGGCATATTGCTTTTTTTTTTTTTTTCATTCTGCATCTGGGCTTCTGAATGCCAAAGAACAGATGACAGGCAAACAGGAGCTAACTTAAGCGGATTTCTACAGCAGTTTTTAGCAACTGTCTCGTAAGAAAAGTTTTCTTTTTACTTAGTTCGTAGTACTTTCTATAAGTAATAGTATTAAATCCTACTATAATAGACTATTTTAAGTAAATATAATCAATTTTCCTCCTTTTATTCATAAAAGTTCTTAAGTCATTATAAAATAAATTGAGGGTAAGCAAAATTTGGCGCCCTCCTAGCAAAGGGAAGGCAAGAATGCCACGGAATAAAAGGGGAGCGTATGATTGCAGTGATAGTTTGACTGCAAACTTGAACACAATGCTTATTGTAGTTAAAAATTCCTTTTCATACAGTTCTTATTCCTCTTTGTAATACAGATGTGCCTGTGAAAATGAATTAAAACGTTTAGCTTATTAATCATACATAGTGTTTATGCAGTTCTGGAGAACAAGTGAAGATTATGGTAGTGATTTTTCCACTGAATTGTCTTGTTAACAGTCTGTGGTCAGACAGTATTAAAACTGTGGCTAAAACAGACATATTTCAGTGAGACACAGGTCAATTGTAAATTTTAAAGTAGTTTCTATACGAAGGCAGACAAGCATTTAATCCCTTCCCTATCAGCCAGAGGATCTTCCATGCTGTGAGCAGTGCCTAGTCACATGTTCCTGAATGGCTATCTGTTCGCTCTGACCTTACACAGAGCAAGAGAAAACAGATGTCTTATCATTTTGCCAAGTTTCTTGCTTGCAATTTAGGAACAGTTCCACACGCACAGGGAGGTTTTTGTTAATTTCTTTCAGATGATGATAGAGCATTTCTCATTATGTAGGACTCCTGATCACCACTTTTCTACAGAAACGAGCATTAGCAGTTGATTGCACCTATCCCTTTTATGAGGAATACTGTATCTTGTAGTTAGCTTATTAAGTTAGTGTTGTGCTTTTTAGGAATAAGTGCATTAATCTGCAAGAGCACTGTTCTGCATCTTTGTATTACTATGTTCTGCTGGAGAAGTTCTGGAGACGCGGCTAAAGGTGTTTGGTGAGAAAAGACCAATAGAAACTTGCTGATGTGAATTGCTAAAAATAAGTCTTCCTAGTTTCCTTGGTAATACGGATACTTACACAGTAGCCCACAAATTCCCTGACATTGCCCATAATCCGCAAATATTGAGCGCTTTCAGTGTCTTTCAGGGCCTGCTGAAGGTTCTGTTAACTGAGGAGACCCTGCACAAGATATGAAGACTCTCAAATTAAGCAGCTTTCCTAAATTGTGTAGAATTAAAAAAAGAAAAAAACCTCAGTGGTTCAGTGGTTTATATTTTAATGTTAGCTTGCTACCCTAAAGTAGGAAGCTTTCCACTGACTTTAGTAATTCTTTTTGATCATTCCCATAAAATGGTACAAATAACTTAGAGATTTAAGATTTCTAAGGTGAAAGCAGCTTATATGATTTCGTGGATTTTAAGCACAGGAAAAAAAACTACCTTTGAAAACACTTAGAATGATTACAGTGTATAGGCAAGGTTTGAGCTGAATTATGTTTGCAGATATTTTTGCCAGTTTCACTTTTTTGCTGAATTCTAGAATAAAAATTAGAAACTTAGATATCAAATGAGTTATTTTTCTCTTCTGAAAAAGAATAGTAATAAGCATGTGAATTAAACTATGATGAGACAGGTTTTGGTAAGGAAGGAAGTCACAGAACTTAATGTATTAAACTGCTGTTTGACAGAGAGACAAGTTAAAAAGTTTCTCTCTCTCCTAACTTCCTGAATTTTTAACTGTTTAACCATTTTCCATGCCAAAACCATGTATAAAAGCAAACATCTGTTTGTACGGTGCCTTTTGTGTAAGACAGGATAAAGATGGATGGGGAGTCCTAGTTGTGGTTGCCATTTGGAAGTCAGCTTGGAAATCCGGCATGTTCTAAGGGGAAGGAAATGACTTGCTGCTTATGATTTCCCAAAACGTACCCAGATAGCTGTTTTAAGGTTTAGTAGTCTTGTGGACATGACAGAAGCTGCACGGTGACGTAAGTAATTAATAGGTATAATTTTTTCCACTGCCAAACTCTATAAAATTCCAAATACACTCTAGAAAGAGTTCAGTCTTGCTTTAGGTCTACCCCAACAGTATTATGTTAGTATTGTAAATGAGCTCTTTTGAGAACCAATGACCGTCTTTTTTTTTTTTTCTTCCCTGCAAAATGAAGAAATGGATTAAATTAATCTATCCTGACCTAGTGGACTTGATGATCCTTATGGGTCCCTTCCAACTTGAGATATTCTATGATTCGTCCTTATAGCTGAACTGCTGTCGCTCCCCAGAGCAGCTCTGGGTTTGCACCTGCAGTGCAGATACAACCTTGGTGCACTGTGGAATGTGTTTCTTGGCATTTCAACTATTTTGTTCTGGGAGAATTACAGATGAATGAAATTTCAACTCGTATTCCAGGTTTTCAGTGTGACATCCTCATCTGTTGGCCACTTTTTTTGCTCTTCCTCTCCCATGTCTGCCATCTTTACCAGCTCTAGCTATGGACATACGTAGAAGTATCTTCAAACTCTCTGTTTTCCACTGTGGTCAGTATGTCCCGTCGAAGGATCAAAAGCAGAAATAACTGAATCCCTGGGAGTATTCAGGCTGTAATAGGCTGACTGTCCTGGTTTCGGCAGGGATAGAGTTCATTTCCTTCCTAGTAGCTGGCACAGTGCTGTGTTTTGGATTTAGGATGAGAACAAAGTTGATAACGCACCGATGTTTTAGTTGTTGCTAGGTAATGCTTACGCTAGTCAAGGATTTTTTAGTTTCCCATGCTCTACCGACTGAGAAGGCTGGAGGTGCACAAGAAGCTGGGAGGGGGCACAGCCAAACTGGCCAAAGAAACATTCCATACCATGTGACATGTTTATCTCAACACACGAGTTTTCTCACTTTTACCCTTCCAATTCTCTCCCCCATCCCACTGCGGGGGGAGTGAGCGAGTGGCTGCGTGGTGCTCAGTTGCCAACTGAGGTTAAACCATGACACATCATGCTCAGTACATAAACTGGGGGAAGCTGGCCAGCGGGGCCGCTGCTCGGGGGCTGCCTGGGCATTGGTCGACGGGTGGTGAGCAATTGTACTGTGCATCACTTGCTTTGTGTATTATTATTATTACATTATTATTATTTTATTTCAATTATTAAACTGTTTTTATCTCAACCCACGAGTTTTTCTCACTTATGCTCTTCCAATTCTCTCCCCCATCCCACCGGGGTGTGTGTGGGTGTGTGTGTGTGTGCGCGCGGGGTGAGCGAGCAGCTGTGTGGTGCTCAGTTGCCAACTGAGGTTAAACCGCAACGCTGCCATAGAGAAAGGGTCAGGAAAGCAGAAGTAAGTCCTTTCCAGTCACCCATTCAGCACACACCTGACCAAAACCCAATGTAGTTACTAATACAAAATACAGATTGTTTCATGGGCTGCAAGTCAAATTTTTCCATCACAAAATGCTTTCTGCTCAGAGAAAGCCATTTCCTTAGAACAGTTTCCTCAGATGCACTTCTTTTTTTCCTCCGTTCCTAAGGGATTTGCAATGTGGGTTAGTGGTAAAGTCGCTAATACTCTTTTTCAAAGTTGAGCATTCCCTTCTCTAACAATGTTGTTACATGATTTTGTGACGTGAAGTTTTCTCTGCTAGGTGGATAGGTACAGGAATCGAGCTTCCCAGTGTGTATGGAGGAAGATCTTCATGTGTTACAGTGAATTGCAGTAGGTCTTTGTGTCCCTTTTGGCAAGGAGAGGTCACAATCTCTCATCCTGAATACACTGCCTGTATAATGCAAAAGTGTGGTAACCCCCTAGGCTGGAATAGGAGCCCGAGAGAAGGGGAATGTGATCTCCCCAGTTACCCGAATAAAACAGCTTGCTCTGACACTCTGCAGTTGACTGAATTTCATTCTCTATTAGGTGTTTCTGAATGTAAGCATTTCTTTTTTGCATGTAAATTACATTTTTATTAGTGTGAACAAAATGGGGGCTGTTTTTATCTTTCCAAATGTTGTTAGGCTTTTTAATGAGAACATTTTTATAATATAATTCAGACTTTCTGTTACTACAGAATGAAGACATTAGCAAACTAGATGAAAATATGCCAAGGGTCTGATTTTCCAGCTTGCATACTGTTTTAGGTTATTTAGGGAAGTTTTAGGGTATTTGTGTGCAATATATTTTACGGCTTATAATAAAAAGTAAAAAATCCAAGATTTTTCCTTCAAATACTATTCGGAGTTTCAGAAAATTATGCTATAGCTACAGATGTGGTTTTGTAATGCCCATGGCTAACACCTCCTGTAAAGCTTTTGCTAATAGCGTTCATTAAAGAAGGAAGTAACCCTTCATATCTCAAGGTACAAAACAAAATTGGCTAATACAATCTAAGTAACGAACTAATTCTAAAAACGTAAAAGCTGTCTTCATCTCACATTCCTACCTGAGGAAATTTGAACTGTATGTCAAAGGTGCAACTACTGTAACATAGGTTTTCCCTCATGGTTGAACACTGCCCAGTAGTGAATATTGTCAGCTCTGGCCTCTGTGATTCAATTTTCTTGTTTTCTCTTTCTGCTGATTTTTCTAATATGAAAGAGAAGTCAGATATTCTAAGATAATTTAAATCACAAACTTCTGTGTGTACTGTATAGATTCAGTGTTATTTTGGGAGGGGGGGATATTCCCACTAGGTAACGCAAGGAAAAACATACATGGTAGTCCAATGCCATTTGTAATGCAATGGACTGTAAAGGGACTGACTAGGATAACACTTGGGCACTTGGAAAAGTTTGTGTTTTGTAAGGTATGTGGGATTTCAGCATGGCTAGGAATTAGTCGTATCAGTGGCATAGCGTGCAGATCAGGAGGATGTAATGGGAACATATTTCCCTTTTATAGGTCCTTCAATGCTGAAGTTTCTCAAAAACCTTTACAGAAAACTTGAAAGCCCTTTCTAAATGAGTGTGAGACTCAGGGCGAAAACACAAATAGTGAAGGTCCATAAGCATAGAATTCTTCTCCATTTTTAACTTCCATTAGTTTTTGGAACATGAGAATTCATTTCTGTGCCTAAAAGGCACAACCCCGCCCCAGCCCCCACTCCTTTTCTTTTTTTGTCCTAGGGAAAAGCAACCCCAACTGAGAGGTGATATCCAGGATAGCAAATTATTAAATTATGCAATATGCTACCCAAAATACTGAGATGTTATTAACATAGGGGCAGCTTAAGGACAAATTGATGTCTAATCTGCATAAGAAGATATCACCACCTATACAGGTACAATCACTTTCATAAATGCTTTAATTCCAGTAAGAAAGTGTTGTGGTTTTGTTTTTTGTTTTCTGGTTTGATTCAAACTTCCCTATAAGTCAGTTAGCCCTCTTGTACAGGATTAAAATACACTGAGGACTATGCCACCAAAATTGTATTTGTTTCAAATCATATCATTCCTAATGCCAAAAAAGTTCTACTGAATATAATGCATCCTGCAGAGACTTAGATCTATACAGGGAGCCACAATGATGGCATCGAGGTTTTGCACAACTGTAAGGGCCAAGTCATATAGATCTGTGGAGATTAAGAATGCATTTCGTCATGGAGCATGGCCAGCGATTAGCAGTATGAGAGTGATGCAAGAGATGCTCCCTAACGACAGCTGGAGAATCTGTAGATGAGCACTGGAAATGATAAATTTCAACAAAAATGTTACTTTGATTGAGGTAGAATTTCGTGGTACATACATAGATCACATGAAGTAGATAGCCTAAGGTCAGGGGAATGGCAAAGATGTGACAACATTTGTCTCCTCCCTAATCGCTCATCTTCTGGCTGCCCTCCTCTGTCATTTTGTCTGTTTCTAGAGAAAGTTTCTGGAAGACTTTTGTATTGTCTGAATGCATAATGCAAAAGTTTGATGAAAACTCAAAAACATTCATGTGTGGGAGAAGGAGACAGCGTCCCACTCACTTCTGTGTGTATCAGCCTATTCTTGTGGTAATGTTTTGGCAACGTACATACTCTTAAATGCATTGTCTCCTTTTTCCCCTGTATTATTGTCATTCCAATCTTTTCTCTTTTTAATTTACCTCTGGCTTTTTTTAGCGCTTTCCACCAGTCTTGTATTTCCTAGTCTGCTAATTTCTTTCCTTTATCTTGTTTTTGCTTTTTTTTTCTTTCAGAAAAATCTGAAACATGAAGTTGTAATATGAACTATAAGCTGCTCCATTACTCACCTTTATCTCCACATAAAAATGTCGTTGTCAGCAGTAATAGGAGGAGGGGAGCTTTTCTCAGTAATGCTGTATACAGTGACAGAAGATGGAGGTCACTAATACTAGGGAAGAGCAGCCTTTAGAAAGGGGCCTGAGAAGTAAAAATCTGTACTAGTAGTATATACTATGTGTATAACTACTGTAGTAGTTATATTCGCCTGTAGCGGGGAGATGAGGCGCTTAGGGACATGGTTTAGTGGGCATGGTGTTGTTGGGTTGATGGTTGGACTCGATGATCTTGGAGGTCTCTTCCAACCTTTAATGATTCTATGATTCTATGATTCTATATGTAATTGCTGTTATTTTATATGCAAAATGTCTTTCTAGTGGCAAAAACAATAACAATTGTTTTTAATTCTCTTTCAGCAACAAGAACAAGATCCAACTAACTTATACATTTCCAATTTGCCGCTTTCAATGGATGAGCAGGAGCTTGAGAACATGCTTAAACCGTTTGGGCAGGTTATCTCTACGAGGATACTGCGGGACTCGAGTGGGACAAGCCGTGGTGTTGGCTTTGCAAGGTACTTCAGCGGCGTGAGCTATGCTGGCAGCTTTTTTCCTTTTTTTAATTAAAAAGGCAGGAATTATTGAAAATGATCAAGGTTTTAAAGAAAAGGGAGATCTAGATAGAGATACCAGCAAGATTTTATTAATTCTTCCTTTGGTAAAGCAAATATGGCTGTGTCTCATCTCGCTTAGATGGCTAAATCTGAATCTATTGCTCTTACTGGACAACTGTCTAGAATAAGAGTTCACTCTCCACCGCTTCCTCCTCTTCTCTGTACTTCTCCTTTCTCCTCTAACCCTGAACAAGTAAGCAAGAGTTTTGCAGTGCTTCACAGAAAGTTCTGTGACATTTCTGGCTTTTGAGGTTTGAATTCGAGACAGGAGACCATAAGGAAGAACCCCACCCCCCCCCCCCCCCCTTTTTTTTTTCCCTTCTTTTTTTTCACTAGTTCCTCTGACTGATGAGTTCCTTAGACTCATCATTGCCCTTTGAATGTCAGCCCTTTGAATTTTCTGGCTCATTAACATGTTGTCATCTGGGAAAGAAAATATTTGTATTCACTTACAGCAAATCTCACCTTAAAATATTTGACAGCTCGGTCAAATATCTCTCCCAAATCAACAAGAACAAATATTTTCCATAAATTAGTAGATACCTCCCAAATATTCTGTCCATGTGAGTCTATTTTTTCTCTAGTTAATTCAGTTGTTTGTTCTGGGGTCTCTTCATTGAAGCCTTTTCTGTGCCTTTCTAATATTTTTCTATCTCTTAAATCCTTCCTTAAATCTAGTATGGCAATCAAAAGTTGGAGGCTTTAGATTGGAGATTTCTGTCATCAAAAATAGGGGGCATGCTTTGAGCAAAGAATTTGGATTCTCAAAATATGTTGTAAAATCTCTGTCAACAGTCAAATTCAGATGTTCAGCCAGTATTACAATAGCTCTGTATTTGAACAAATAGCAGAATCTTAAGTTAGTGCACAGAAAAGAACTGAACAAATTATGTGTCCTGATGAAGCCAAACTTTTTAGGGATTGGTTTCCCTGTGAGTTGACTATGGATAGTTCACAGCACTGTGGTTTTTATTTTATTTTATTTTTTAAAATCCACGCACCCTCCCCAGTTTATTTGCTTGGCAGACTGTCCAGTTTCAAGAAGATAAAGCAAAGGAACAAAATTAGAAAAAATGGAATGATATTCCTTTATTTAAGAGTGCAAAACCAGCAAGTTTGGTTTCTACCAAAATTTCTTCCGGTCCCCTTTAAATAAATCAATAAGTATTTGTAATATTTTAGGTGTAAAAATAATTGGTCATTTTTATTTCATTCATACACTTGTATTTTTTTTTTATAAGCATATGCATAAGCATTTGAGTGTGAACTTCATACAAGTATACACGGAACGTATGTATGTTTTTGGATGACGTACAAAGCAATATATATCCAAAAGTTGTATTTACTAATTTTGAAAAATACTGGTACTTGCTTAAATGCAGCTTTCACTTTTTGGTACTATGAACGGCAGAATCCAGTAACACCCAAGCTAAAATTCAGTAGGCATTACAAATTTATCCAGTCTTTTGTCCCTAAACTTGCTAACCAACTCTACCTTGACTCAGTGGTATTTTAGGAATGCTTTTATTCTAATATAGCCAGAAGAATTTTAGAATTGTATGTAAAAGTCCAAAAGACTTGTGTGTATCCAAAACCTTGCTTGTATTGAAGACATTAAAAGAGATTAGTTTTAAAGTAAGTATTTTCTCAATAGGTTCTGTATTATACATTATGTTTTCTATATATGCATAGACATGAAATTATTTTTCTATACATACTTTTTTTCACATACATATATTATACATAATTTATAGATTAAGCTGTTGCTGTCATATCTAATCAGAATTTCTCCCCTTCTGCAAGGTAGGTATTGGAACATTTTTGGATAAATATTAGTTGAAGTTAAAATTGTCCAAGAAACATGTAGACATTAAATAAAGATTTTAATTCCTTGCCTTTGGGAACATTTTATTAGGTTAATAAGGGGTAGTATATTTTATCAAGTCCAGACTTGAGTCTGAAACTAAATTATATTGTTTGTTTCATGTGAGACAAAAAAAAATTAGATTTCTTTGATGCAGATCCAACAATACAGAACTTCTGAAAATTCTCTAGAAGGTATTTTTGAAACCATGAAGAAACCTTTTTGTTCAGTCTGGCATTTTGATGGTTTTGCTTGTTGTCTATGACTATATTTCGTCGGCCTGTGCAGAAAGGCTATTGGAATTAAAAAGGTGCCAAGACTTAGTAATTTTTAGTACTGCTTATTTGCTGCTGAGGCCATTGGCCTAATTTGTGGATCTGAATTACAGAACTTAATGAACAAATAAAAAGAAAATCGCTGTTCAACATTATCCAAATAATCATCTTGCAGACAGCTGCAAAATATATTCTTCTTCTAAAATAGACTTGCATGTCTCGGTCATCCATTGCAACTTAGTCCAAGCTGGCAGTTAGGACTGACATGTCTACATTGCAATGTGACGATCTAGCTGCAACCTACAGAGCCACTCCCAGACTAGCACTAGCTCACCAGTAGTCCACCCAGTCTATTAAGCCTAGTTTTGACAACATAAGTGCACAAACCTGTTCAGGATGCTGGATAAATTCTCAGTAGCCGTCACAGCTATTCTGTTATTGGTTCCTGTTTTGAAGGTAACTTGGAGACAATTAAATAAGAGACAGGTACATCATGTAGTTGGGATGATACGTGTAAGCTAAAAGCTGCAAAGGCAGTTTGGGTCACGCGGTCAGGCATGTTTGTATTTGAGTTTATTACTCTCAAAGTGTACAGACACTTCAGAATCCTCTATCAAAAGTGGCATTAACATTTGTTGTATGTATAATGGACAGTAAGGATTCAGTTATGAATGATTGTGGATCAGTCTTTCTGCTTCCTTCAAGACAGCATAGGTACTTTGTACTATAGCTGTCCCAGTTATGTTCTGCCTAATTTCTAAGTAAATAAGGGTATTATATTTGCAGTTTGGCACTGACTTTGGCCTCAGAGTGCATAAAATGTTAACTGAGTTTAGTCTGCCTTTCTGAAGTTGTGTGTTCTTACAAAACATCCTCTGTATTGCTCACATGTGGGAAAGCAAGCCTCAAAAGTGAAGCGAGATAAAGCAAGAAATATGCTTAAAAAAAATCACAGACATGGGAATCTGGATGAGTATTTAATTTATGTAAATTATTCTTTATTTTCTTAGAATGGAGTCAACAGAAAAATGTGAAGCAGTGATTGCTCATTTTAATGGAAAATTCATCAAGACACCAGCAGGAGTTTCTGGTAAGTTGCATGTATTTCTAACGAGATGTATGAATGGGTTACTGCTTACATAGTGGAAGCCTGTTACAGTGATTGTTGTATCTGGCTTCTCATTCAGAGGCAGGCTTATTAAAATTAAACTGTCTTGTTGGATGACTGTAATACTTGCTCACTTGGAACACAGTATATCACTTTTCTACTGTAAACCTTTTCTAGGAATCTAGTAGTGTTCTCTCCTAGCAGATAGACAAGCAGCTAAGATGCCTTAAGCCAGCTATGCGCAAATTTACATCCCACATAATCCCAATTGAAGTCAGGAGACAAATATGTGTTGTATGTGTATCAGAACAGAATTTGGCTGATTGTCCATGGACAATTTTTTTGAGAGGCAAAAAATGGACTACTTTTGCCATCTGTTGGTGATTTTTTCGAAGTAATTTTCAAAAAAAAGATTTGATTAGAAAAAAATGGATTCTGCAGCAGTGCCTTAACGCCAGGCACTTTCATTCATTGGGGAGCTGTGACTCTCAAGTCAAAGTAGGCTTTGAGGTTCTTCAGGAGGATGGAAGGAGGTCAACAAAGAATGCTACTTCTAGAAGTATTGTGCAAGGCAAAATGCAGAAAAGCTACATAGTGCAATTTTGTTGTTACACCAAGTTCCTCATCAGTTTGCCTGCTTTGTCAGCACTGTTTCCAAGAGACAAAATGTATATTCTATAAACACTTACAAATGAGGAAAGGAAATTCAAAGTAGCAGAGGAAAACAGAAAGAAAAGAGGACAATAAGGGAGGAAGGAGTACATGCCTGACATTCCAGGCAGCTTTCGGTAACCATTTTATTGAGAATCCCAAGTGGGGATTTCACCAATTACATTGTTGATGTGGTTGCTGAAGCCACCTATATCCTGCTGGTGAAATGTTCTCCACAGCCAGACCCCGACACCAAGGAGCAGGAAAGCAGCCTTCGGCAGGCAGACAAGAATGTGGCTTGTTTAGTAAAACTACATACATGCCTCATCCGTGAAAGATTACTCCAGTTTGAGGGAGTCTGTGCTGCGGTAGGGATGGAAAGCTGCTTCAGAGCACAGGAAACCACTCCCTTCACCACTAATGTAACGCAGGGTTTTGACTTCCCTGGCTTGGCTTTTGCAGACCCTTTGCATTGGGATTGATTGCTGAGATTATTTAGTTAAAATTTTGTTATACATAGGGGCTGTAACATTTACTTTTCTATTTCATATATTTAGCAATCTGTGTTTTATGAGATGGAAAATCCCTTTAGGGGCAAGGAGATCATGGAACGATTTTCTCTGAATGCTGACTGTGCTCTGATCCACCCTCTGTGATTAGTTTTATAGTGCTGCTATGGCTTGGACATAATTAAGAGTAAAAAGTATGGAGAAACCAAGAGTTCAAATTAACATATAGGGGTTTCTATTCAATTAGAGCCAATAAAAAGACTCCAAATAACAGAACCTCCTATTAGTGCTTTTTAGTTTGATCATTTTTATTTTCACTTGCATTATCCTGTTCTCAATGAACGAGCCATCAAGCATGTCATTGCTAATCACGCTCTGCAGACCATTGCTGAAGCTGGAGTTGCACCCTTATATGATCAGGTTCAACCAGGTAGAAATAAAAAGTTGCTGCACAGAATTGTAAGAATGATTTCTGCAGTGTGGAGGAAAACATTTACCAGAAAAGTATGATTAATGAGGGACAAGAAATCTGCACAGAACTGGTGATTGTCAGGAAGTGGAAACTAAAGAGTGGTCTCAAGATGTAATCCACCTCACAGACTTTAACTTCTAATGCTTACTTGGCAAAGTAGTCATCTAGGCTCTCTGTCTAAAATAGGTAAAGAAGCACACACCTCCAGAGACTGACGTATCTTTGCTGTCAGCTGTCCTTGCGGTTACAAAGATTGTCTAGATGAGTTGCTCAGAAATAGATAACTCTAAATGTCTGAAAGTCAGTTAAGTGAGGTGAGTCGCACCCTCCATGACGCTGAAAAATGCGACAGATAAGTAGGTGCGTAAGGGAGTCGTGAGAACCATGTTTATTAAAGACACTCAATTTTGTTGTGTAGTTCAAATTCTACCTGGAGTTCCTCACCACGTAGCAAGCACGTGTCCAATAATGCAATCTTATTAGAGGACGCAGCTTATGCATAATAATATGCTGCAGTCTGCCAAAAAGTGGGGCAGAGTCATGGGGCAACTGTGGTCTTGGACTACCTGCACAGAGAAAAGTGGATGTAGTGAGAAAGCTCTTGGACAAACAAAGGTTGGGAAAATGTTTTGAAATAGATTAGCATCCTTCGGGGTTATAGAAGAGCAAGTTCAAATACATGCAAAATAAAATTGTAGAACTGGAACTATGTTTAAATTAAAACATTGTGTCCTAGAAACTTAGCTAAAATCAGCAAAGGGAGCTGGCTATAAAAACACTGATATCAGGATGAGGAGGGGAGGAGAGATGGGCCTGTAATGAAATAGGTGTGGGAGGAAGAACATCTGTTCAACAAAAACATGCTTTCATAATGCAGCTTTGTTATTTTAACTAAGTTTGGGTTTAAATGGAAGAATGGGTTAAACACAGTTATAGGAAGCATAGGTGAAACCTCTGGAGCATGAGAAGGCAGAACAGAAAAACCTCTATGAATCTGAGAGGGCCAAGTGTAGCACAGGGCGGTCACAAAAGCGTCGACTGTAGAATTGAGTGAGTGACTGGGCATTGATGATACTGAGCAAGCTGAACCCAGATGTAACAAGCTGTTCAGGCTTTGTTACCCTGCTCCATATTAGCTTAACGAAATATATTAAATATTTAGTGTGTCCTTGTTTGTCTTCAGTCAGGGAGAAGGAAGGTTAGCTCAGAGAGCAATTTCAAATGCATTGCAAGTTGGTTTAATCCTAAAACTCCTAGGAGTGGTGTATTAGTTTCATCATTTGTTCTAGTTGGGGTTTGTACTTTTGTTATGTAAGTTATTGTAATAGTTTGTTCTGCTTTATGGACTATGAGTTTCTGTCCATTTCTCTCAGGACTTTGATTTAATTCTCTTTTCAACTGTATGTTTATTACGTGATTGCTATAATCTTGAAATAACTTTTGCATTTAGTTCTACTTTTCTCTTTAAAGAATTATTGTTTTCAGTGAATAATGTGATATTTTTACTATTCTCCTGTGAAATGTGAACCTCATGACGTGAATTGGAGGAAACAGAGAGTAGACTAGTATAAGGAGCCAGGACACAGGAGATGAGTAGTGAGGACAGAACAGCATACTTAGCCTCCCTCCCCTAAAGATGATACTTAATGTTTGCTGTCTTGATGTCTTGTGTTGGACCCATAACAACTGTAGAAATGATCTACTGGGCAAAATCATGAAAGGCATCTCCTCCCTATCA
This sequence comes from Pygoscelis adeliae, assembly GCF_000699105.1. Classification (NCBI taxonomy): domain Eukaryota; kingdom Metazoa; phylum Chordata; class Aves; order Sphenisciformes; family Spheniscidae; genus Pygoscelis; species Pygoscelis adeliae. Next base: position 391,361 of record NW_008824939.1, on the reverse strand, counting down.
CAGCAGCTTATAGCTGCATGATGATACATGAGAATAATTATATAAATAATTACATAAAGCGGTTATGCTGCAGAATAGGTAAGGTATTTGTAAGTCTGAGTGTATTTGTCTCTCTTACATTTAAAATGAAAAATATAGAAGTTAAAAAGCTTTTTATGCCTGTTGTGTAGGCTTTATGGATTATTTAATACTTCTTTTACTGAAAAATAACTTAGGTGATTTTGTTTTAATGGGTGTAAGGTAAAGAGCATTTTTGCTGAGCAGCCCATACCATTTTAGCTTCAGGAATGGTGGATTATGGTGATGACCCAAAAATCACAGGTTATCCATGACCCAGCCTCCTCTTCCCGCTTACGGTAAAGATATTGATCACTCAGATTCTGTTTTAGGGAGGAAATAGAAGACAGGTGTGACAGCCCTGCTCCTGCCTGTGCTCTTGACTGTAGTCTAGGAAGAGGTCCGCCAGCTGTAGTAGACACTACTGTTTGAAATGATTCTGATCTTGGACATCTTTCTAGTGCAGGAGAGGAGTGAAAATGGAGCCTTGAAGTAGTTACCTTGTGGCAGTCATTTTCGAGCTTTTTCTGTTTGCTTACCTTTACAAAGTATCCAGCACTGCAGATCTCTATATAGTGAATTTAAGCCGTTGGACCATAAACTCACATTTGTTAGTTATCTTTCACAGATCCTTTAGAAATAATACATGAACCGCATTCTGAAAAACACTGCTAAAGCGTATCAAGAGGTCACAGTGCTGATGTTACTCCTGATTGTCACACTGAAGGCAGAGGAACCAAGATTTTACCCATTAGATCAACGATTAGAAGCTTTTACTGCTCTAATTCTCATAGTTTGTAATTTCCAGTGTTGCTTCTTAAAGCTAAGCAGTATAGAAAAGAAAAATACTACTTAAAACCACTCAAAATATACTCCTGTGACAAATTATTAAACCCAGTGTAAATTATTAAATAAATGTAACCCTGAGCACTGCGTTTAAGTGAAGATTAGGGTGGTGAAGAGTATATATTTAGTTTCTCTTTAAACATATAAAGCTACTGAGATCTTGGGTTGCACAACTTCTTTTTTTTAATTCCCACAGCTTTTGGCAAAAGTTTCTAGCTGTACAGGCTTGCTCTATCATTAAAGTGAGGTTTTAATGCCAGAATTCATTAGTCCCATATGCTTTGTCACTAGAAAATAAGCAATGAAAGTCACTAAAAGATGCAGTTTAATTGAAAACTGATTAAAGGAATAGTATTTTAAAGCCATTTTGTTGTATTTTTTAATATCTGAAAGCAGGGTTTATTGAAAAGCTGATAACGTTAGCCAGGTAAAGTCAAGGGTGTAAACACAAAGTCCAACGTTAAGAACATCAGTTTTGTTCTTGCATTTATCATATCACCTGGTACATATTTGGGTAGACACTGAACAAATGAAGACTGAATTCTAATGTATACATGTGCACAACATGTGTATGACAAGGAAGTATTTACTCTCCGGACTAATATTGCATTCACATCTTTCTTCTGTAAAAACATTAGCCCTAGAGGAGGGTGATTCAGGGCAGGAGGAGATGGTCAGCACTTTTCACAGCCAGGTTTTAAAGCACTGACCTGCTGTTAAAGCACAGGAAAGCTCACGGTTACAGAACGCCTCCGTGGCAGCAGCACAACAGACATCTACAAACCATTGACAGTGTCTGTTGCTTTTCATTAAGTGTCAGCAGAGTGGGCATTTTAAACATGGTGTCTTAGCTGCAGAAGCATAAATCCACTGTAAGTCGTAGCCTTTTACATCAGCTATCCCTTAGCTGTAAATGCAACTCCGAATATTTGTACTATGCCTTTCTGTCTTGCACATACAGACGAGTTCCTGAGTGATTAACGATCCCCTTCATCACTGGGCCTGCACACTTCCCAACAATTAAACAATAAAAATTACTCTCCCTTCCTTCCTGGACCACAAAAAAGATTGCTTGGCTGGTCTGTAGGGCTTGTTGGAGTTTTTTGTTTACACATATGTCTATTATATACATGTTTGTGTGTGCAAGAGAGATAATATCTTATGTATTTGTGAAAAATATGAAGAAATATTGTGAAAAATATGAAGAAAAGCTGAAGAAATAAATTTCAAATTTAATTTTGAAGAGAGTAAGGGCTATGTTCATTCTTCGGTGGGAGGGGGATCAATAGATCATACTTGTCTCCCATGAAGGTTTATCTCTTTCTTATGACCCTCCCTCTGATGACCCTCAGTCATTGTCTTCTTGAAACAATGAATGCAGTAGTACTCAGGTCACATGTATCGAAGACCAGCCAAAAATTGCAGTTAAGCTTTCAATTGCAGCAGTCGCCACTATCAGCGTTCAGATCTTGAACTGGAATCAGGGAAGGGAAATGCTATAGAGCCTTCTCACAACAGTTGGCGATATTAAATAGACAGTCTGCTTCGTTTTTTTAACATGAGTTGGAGCTTTCACAGTATTTGGCTTCATTTATGGACATAGTGAGGAGCAAGAGAAGCTGGCAGGTCAGAAAAACAAGGGTTCCTGTGACCAGGTCTGTGTTCAGTAAGATGGAGCACCAAATTCTGGCAAATCACAAATTAATGCCTTTTTAATTTTTTTTTCATTGCTGCAGGTTTTGAATATTACATATACAAAATCCAATACATGTGGATAATTCTTCTTCCATTTTTATTTCGTCTTTAAATTTGTCGGGAGAGTGTTTCCAGTGCACCACAGGAGATGTTTCATCATTTAAAATTTAGCTGTTTTCAGTTATCTACTAACAAAAAAAATCATATTTATTCTTAAAGTAGATTTTTATGAACATTTTATTCAAAAAGTTGGACAGGTTTACTCTGACTTTTTAAAAAAATTATCTTTAACTTGAGCCGATGGGAAATGTATGCACAAATAACACTTTCAGAAAAGTTTTGTACAATTCACTATGGGGATTTTTAATGAAAGTGCAATGCAGCTTTAAATAAAGTATTTGCTACCTATGAGTGCTATAATACAGAATCACAGGGCTAGAAACATTTAGGTATTTTCTGATGACTTTATAAGCCTTTCTCATGCCAGTTTCTTTTGACTTCATCCAGAAATTTATAGCGTGTATTTTGGAAGTCACACATGCTTTCCACAATACTAGATGGTTTGAAATAATTTATAAGTAGCCAGAGATACTTAATTTGGGGAAGAGGGTTTTTTTCATTTAAGGCAGTTAACTTCAGTATTTGGATCTCGGCTCTCCCTTTCTGATGTTTTTTTTTTTTTTTCCCCTCACTGTGTAAAATCAGAGTCAAAATAATTTCAGACCAGAACCTGACAATTTTACCCATATAGAGTAGCATCTTCTGAGATTAACTTTTCTTATTTCAACAGAACTGTATGTGGATTAAAATGCTGTGTGATATGATGACCAAGGTTATTGGGATCTAGTTTTTATAAAGTAACATCAAATTATCCATCAGCATATTGATAATAGTACCTTTTTGCCCCAGACAGGCCGAGACAAAAGTTTTTTCTCATGATAGAAAACCCATAGCAAAACTCAATTCTGGGAATGCCAAAACTCCTCTCAGAAATGCAAGATTTTGAAGACAATGTTCTCCAGTTTCTGTTTCCTACTTTAGGGTTTCTGTTAATTTCCTTGTGCATTTCCTCTACTGTCTGTAGGTCTCCAATACTTTTTCCAGTGTCATTAGCCTAACTTTTCCCTGGTTTATTTTATGATTATAGGTTTTTAATTACCATTTTCTGTAAGATAATACATTTTAAATTATTTCAGTTGTCATGTTTAGTACTGAAGTCTGATATTAAAGTTATTTGACTGCTGAATAACAGCGCATGGGTAGGAGAGGTACAAGTCTCTGACGGATGTGTGGTCAGTGTTGGAGATGAGACAGGGAACCACATACCAGTTCCATCTCCCAGTCCATCCATCTTTTATAGAGAAGGCTGTCAAAAAATGTATTGTGTAGGAAGTGGATGTTTTCCCAGTAGAACCAGAGCTGGTGTTTTAGGCATGCCATCCAAAGCCAGGGGTGACTAGGCCATTAGTGTTAGTTTTGTGCAATGGTTTAGAAGTCAGGCTCTCTGCCAGGTTATAAGTCTCTGAGGTTTTCAATACCAATCATTTTTTGTAAATGCAGACAGAGTGAAGAGCACATCAGCACTGGCCATGGTTATACAAATAGATTTTTGTTGCATGATACAGATATGCTAAAATTTTTCTTGGGGTTGGTTTTTTGCGGTTGGCCCTCCCACCCCATGTGTTTACTCTACATTTGGAAACTTGCACGTTTTCAGATCCAGCCCTGTCTCATGCAGGTGTTTCCAAACAGCAAACGACTGGAGGAGTGTCATGGTAAAGCTTAGACAGCTCATGTGTCAGGAATTACTGGCAGAGAAGTGTTCACATCCAAGTCATAACAATGCTTCCACCCTGTGATTAGGGAGGGTGTGGTGTGATGTAGCAGAGCTGTGCCTTGGCCGTAGGTATTCAGAAACTATTACAGTTTAAGCTAGTAATAGGGAGAGAATACTATGCAGACTTTTCTTTTTCATTGCTTGAATTTTGACATTAGAAATTGAAGTCATGGTCAGGATTATGTTATGCAAAAAAAAGAAAAAAGTATGGTGATACCATTTCATGACAGTATGCAGAGAACAAGATAAAAGAAAAATCCTGAAGAATTTCTGGTTGCATTATATGCTTTTTATAGAGCAGAGATAAAAAGAGAATGGGCAGTTGTGGCATTTTCTCAGCGCAAGGTGGCAGGAGATAAAGGTGCTGGTTAGAGCAAGTGGAGGTACTGTGCCAGCTGTTCTGGATGAGCAGAGCAGTTTAAGTTTTGGGACATTACTGAAACCTTCAAAGGGTGGGTGGAATACATTAAAGGCCTTTGGCCAGATTTATTCTCCACCCTCCTTAGATGTACCTCCTAAGAGGCAGAGCTCAGAACTCAGGTGGCAGTTCTCGTTCTTCCCCAGACCAACAGACACATACTCAGGATTTACAGACCATGTTTCTTTCCAACAGGTTTTAGAGCAGTAGTTTAAGATCAAAGATAGAAGACATTCCAGATGCTCTGATGGTGTGTGGCAGCTATCTTTGTGCTGTGCAGAACAGTCGTTGATGCTGTAGTATGAGTCCAAGTTATTTAACTGTCATGTTGGGTATATAACTTAAAAACCATATCTCATTTGGAGCGCTGAACACCTGCGTATGAGTGCTACTTCAAGTAATATTCCTTCTTTCTTCTCAGTTCCTGCAGAACCTTTATTGTGCAAGTTTGCCGATGGAGGACAGAAAAAGAGACAGAATCAGAATAAATATATACAGAATGGAAGAGCATGGCACAGAGAAGGCGAGGTGAGACTTGTAAGTCCTCCCTTCAAGCTTTAGTGTGGGTGTACAATAATGAATACTTATGAAAATGATAGGCATTGAGACTTCTTGTATTGGCTCTTTGGCATGTTAAAAATGTGCTAGCAGCTCTTACAGAGTTGCAAACTGTCAGGTAAAATACCTAACTGTATCTTTCTTAAGAGGAAAAAAGGCAAAATGTGAAACACTAAATCCTACCTCATTAAAGTGAACAATAAAATCTCCTTCAGCTTGGTCAGGAATATGCCTGAGATATTTCTCATATTATAAAGCTACCCGAAACATAACTTTATTTACATGTAGTAAATAATCCTTTGATTTATGCAGCACTGAAATGCACATCACTTTCATAAGGTTAAAATAGTATACCAATGCAGTGCAGCATTTATTTTTTTTTTCAGTCGCAGCTTTTTTAATCTTTAATGTTCGAGATAATAGTTTCGTAGGCTTACTGTGGTTAGCAAGCCTAGACACCTCATTTATATGAGACAAGAAAATTCAAATGTGTCTTCTGAAAAACAGCACTCCCCATTCATTCTTATAGTTAATATATTGTAGGCAACACCCTAACATAATCATCTTCATGCCCTGCCTCTCAAACACACACATGTTCTCTTAGCCAGGTATTTCATAGGCTGCATTTTGTTCCTCATGCTGGGAACTTGGAAACTTGAATTCATAAACAATCTCTGACTCTTTTCACTATATAATTACTTATGTCAATTAACCTTTCCCTAACTTACAGTAATAAACTATTTCAATACAAATTTTCAGTTAAAAATAATACAACTAAAGAAAGAGTAAGAGAAATAATTTACAATCAAAATTAATTTTGTCAACTCTTTCTTTCCACTTTTTTTTTTAATTTATTTTAAAGGCTGGAATGACACTTACGTATGATCCAACCACAGCTGCTTTACAAAATGGGTATGTTAAATAATGGCACACTAAGAAAAAAAGTTTGCATTATGAAAGATGCATAGAACTGGTATTTAATAAATATTTCTGCATTTTCTAGATTTTATCCGTCACCCTACAGTATTACAGCAAACAGAATGATCACTCAGACATCTATTACGCCATATATTGCTTCTCCAGTTTCCACATACCAGGTTTGTATTTAGAACTTAGTAGTTGAAATGGTTCATCAGAGCTTATGTTTATTTGTCAGTTGCTACATCTGGTTTTATGAATTCTCCGATAATGCTTCATTTTAATGAAGTGGCCTCTTCATGGTGTACAGCATGAAAATGAAGGCCTTAAAAACTACAAGTGTGTTTGTTTCAGAAAGCACAGCAATTTAATGAGATAGGTGGTGTCTTGCAAAACAAAGTCTCTAACTTGTGCTGCTGGCTAAGGTATTTGTAGCTACTTCTGCATTTCATGTATGATTTTTCATTTTCTCTTGGTCAAGTTCTTTTATATCTTTAAAATAATTATTATTTATTTAAAACCTTCTTGATTTAGTTAAATTCTGTTTCAAAGATACTTCTCCATGCTTTTTGAACTTTTCTCCAGGCTGTTTCAGTGCAAGCAAAAAAAAAAAAGCTCAACAATAATATGTTATGTAGTTGTACTAAGAAAGATACAGAAATTTGCTTGACATTCAAGAAGGAAATTTGAAAAAGACTTCAGGGTTCAAATTGCATTCAAATTCAATGTTTTCATATTAGGAGTAAAGCATTTAATAGTCTGGAACTGTGTTTCTAAACAAAAAGTTACTTTATTTTGATCAATAAATTAGAACATTAATCATGCCTGTTTTTTGTTCTTAGAGTCCAGTCCAAAGCTTCCTAAAAAGGAATTTTGATAGGGTCATCTTGAGTCCCCACTAAGAGTTATTGACAAACAGTTCAACATGTTGAAAAATGATATGGAACAATTTTTGTACTTTGATATAAATCTCTTGGGAATGCTCAATTTTAGGGCATTGTACATTTCAGTTTACAAACAACTTGCATTTAATGCAACTAGTATGACAGTCTTAGATGTATGCTCTGTAATTATAACTTGAGACATGCCAATTATCCCAGTGTAAGCTAAATGATCAGCTATTTTGGCATTTTACTGTTTAAGACATAGATGAAGTAAACATCAGTGATTCAGGTCATAAATAACCAAAACCAAACCAAATTTGGAAAATTCTTACCTCTCTTGCCTTCAGGGGAAGGAGAAGCGGCTGTTTGCTTTTTAGTGAGAGAGATGTGCTGAGTTTTCTAGCTTACTGTAGGTGAAAATGAATATAGAATGCTATGTAGAAGCATATAGAAAGCCAACAGAGGCACTGTGGGCCATTTGGTCAGTATTTCCTTGCAGAAATTTCTACATTTCCAGGTGAGAAGAATGAGGAAGAATTGCCTCATATTACTTTGGAGGTCTAATGCCCTCTTGTGCGAGCAAAGCGTTATGTAGGAGGTAAAACAGTGTACTCTGGGGTAAAGGACAACTGGATTAATTTTATATTAATTTCTGAGATGACTTATGCAACACAATGTTTGCTCTTGGCAGACAGTGCTAGTACTGTATTTTTCAGTGTGTTGAATCATTCTGCTTTGTACAGCAATACCTCAAAAATTACGGCAAGTTCTTAGCCAGAAAAATATTCCAGTAGAATTAGCTGCTATTCTTTAATAAAATATAAATTATTCATCAATATAAGACTCTCAGATATTCAGAATCCAAGTAGAATTTGGAAGTTAGCATGGAAATACACTTCTTAGGAATATAGTGTCACTTCTCTGGGCTTACTGAGATAGGCAGACCACAATACTGTATGTTGCCAGAAATGTTATTACCAGTATTTCAATATACGTGACGTGGAGCTTAAATTATTGTGGATGGAGCTATTAACATCATTGTGCTTAAAGTGCCACAGTAATAGGAACTGAAAACTAAATGGAAGTATTCTGTATTGGGGAGGAAGGAGGTTCTTGGCCAGAAGAGTTTCACAATTTGAGTATTAGTCACATCTTCATTACTGATCCCTTCTCACTGAAACCTGCAGCATTCTGTCATCTACACAACAGGACGTATCACAACAGCATGATTTATTTATTTTTTCTTTGAGGCATGGTATAACCTGTTCCCTAGATTTATTCTTATTAAAGGTAAACAAATTTAATAAAGTTTTGGCTAGTGTTTGTTTCTGCAACTCCTGTATACCCAAATGACAGTACTAAGCCAGTTACTATCATAGTATGAGCAGATTAGCCAAAGCTTTAGTCAGGCTGTACCAGTATTTTTGCCATTAAGCTTTTGCCTGAAGAAAGGGAGGGTTCAAGTGTTTTCCATTTTTGAATTCCTGTTTGCTCTTTTTCTGATTGAAAAAGCAAAAAAATATTACTCTGATTTGAAAGTCAGTACCAAAAGGAGGGAAGAAATATTTCCATCTTGCAGAAAATACCTCACCTGGATTTTTTTTCAAGACTGGTTATCTACCTGTCCTGTTCACAGGACTCTGGGAAATGATGGTAGAGGCATTTAAGGGGCTTTAAATGTCTGGCAGCTGTGGTGAGTCAGTTCTGCATGTGCGGTGCAGGTCAGAATCTTGCCTTATCCTACACACTTACGGGAGGTGGAGAGGAAACGTTTCCATTCATACCTTTAATATTTCTTGCAGCACACTTTTTCAAAGAGCTGTTGCAACCAGTTCTTCTTAACTAAGATAACCATATAACCTATTAGTTTACCTTTTAATCTTTTTAATTTACCTTGTCATGCGAAGTTAGGCATCCCACCTCAATTTAAGTATTTGGGTAGTCAGTGTTTTTGGAGAGAGAACATGCT
>NW_008824939.1:378023-382152 GCF_000699105.1 Pygoscelis adeliae | reverse complement strand
TTCTCCTCTTCCTGTGCTTTGGGAATAACATACCGCAATGTGTTGGAGAAGAACAGTTCTCCTAAATCTTCTCCTTGTTCCTGGAACAAGATTTGAGCCGAATTCCTGGTTTCTTTTTTCCTTGTGAAAATCCAATAATTTATTTTATTCCAAACACACTAGAAGGCATGCTATACCTTCTGAGATCCCAATTACTTTTCCCCAAAGGAATTTCTAAGACAGAAGGTGCCTCCATTTTCAACACAGCAGAAACCTCTCATGCATCTGTTTGAACCCTTTCAGTGTACTTTATCAAGTTTCTGAGACCTGCACTAAAAACATAGTATACTGTTCTGAAAGGTGTATGTGGAATATTGTCTCCAAATCCTGTTTCTGATTTACAGGTACAATAAATACGCTTTTCATAGAAATCAATGTTGCTCCATAGAGTGACTAATTGTATTAAAAAGTGAATAAATAAGGGAGGGGGCTTGTTAATGTGATTTAATAAATTACTACTATATCTCAGTTGCAGTATTCAGGAAAACAATGGCTAAAATGAAAAATAAAATACTGATTTTGTTCTAGGTTCAGAGTCCTTCTTGGATGCAGCCTCAACCATATATAATGCAGCACCCAGTAAGTTTTTATGCTTCTCTGTTGTTGTGTTCCTCATTATACTATAAACACTTTACATACTTTAAATGACAGGAAATAGGTCAATTCCCACCCAATTACTTCCAGAGTTTTGACAATTACATCATGATTAAATCATGGATCAAAATGAAAAGAGAAACAAAAACTGGGGCCTCATTTTATTAGGAAAAAAAGAAAGCTGCCTTCAGGGTATCGAGGTGATGAGGACAATTAGAGTTACCAAGTCAGCATCCTGAGGAAACTTTTTTTTTTTTTAAATGAAAAGCACTTTGCAAATACCAAATGTTTACATACTGTTTACTTATCAGGAGCTGGAATTGGAGACCCGAGGTTTTAGAATGGGTCTAAAATAGTTCAGACTGGATAATTTGTGAAAGACAGATGGATGTAGTGAGATAAATGACATTATGGGCACTCACTTGAGAAAACCTGCATAGCTTGTTCTGGCTTCACCGCTCATGAGTAATGCTGGTCTCCCTACATTTTTGGCTGTGGCATCTGTACCAGCCTGTCAGGCATTCTAATCTATACTCTCCCATGATATTTTGCTTCTTATCTATGCCATTTGCCAATTAAGTACCATTATATCTGAGACTTCTTAGGTTTCTTGAGATGAGCATTACACGTAATAACAGGCACTTTAATATATGTGCTCCTGTAGTTAACAAACAGGTCTGTTTCCAGATATAGAAAGGATATTGTCTTGACTTTAATTAACCTCTCCGTGCAGATTATAGAATGTAAATCTTCTTGGCACAACATTTTCTTCTTGTGCATGCAGAGAAGGTGATACTGAACCAGAACACCCTCTCACACACTTAATTGTTGTATTTGTGTTTTTTGATGTTAAACACACATGCACACAACTGTTTTTAACTTTTCTCTCTATCAACACAGACTTTCATAAAAAAACATCTTGCAAATCATGCTGTGAAAGACACAAGCTGATATATTATAATGCTGTAAGGTGTATTAGTTTCACAGGTATACAAGATGAGGTTTCACAGGTATACAGGATGAGATTTCACAGTTGAAAATAAAGATCTAGATTCCTGACTTAAGTTCAGTTTTGGCCTGTGCAAAGACTGGTGCTGTCTTGCTCATTTGCTTTGCAGAGAAGCCTGCAGTCTACAGACAGGAAATTCTTTTAGTGTTTGATGTGTCTGTGACTCATTTCATCTACGCTGATCGCATGGTTGTTTTTCCAACTATACTCTGTACGTTTTTTTTCTCTTCTTTTTTCTTTTTAAGGATTAGTTATTGATTCAAAATACTGGCTTTCAGTACACTGCAATTATTTCTGTTAGTTTTGAGCCTCCATCAATTTTAATCAACTTCTGCAAGCATAAGTCGTACAAAGTATTTGGAAATGTGTCTTTGTAGAACATGATTGGTAAAATGAAATTTGTTGATAACCCTCCATTTCGGATTACTCTGAAAACCTTACGAGTGTGCCCTCCATATTTAGCATTCTCAAGTGTTTAAAAATTCGACATAGCCTTTTTATGAAGTTAACAAGATGGTACAGGAGTGATAGAAAGGTCGTCACAGTAGCTAGTATTTAGACAAAGAATCAGCATTGCTAACCCGCCCTTCTAAGATGTGTGTGCTAATGAAACCAGCCATTAAGTAGGACAGCTGTCTTGTGTGTGAACATCGCATGTGACAGGTAGAATTCTCCTAACACAAATGTTCCTCCAAAGCCTCCGTTCCTAAAGATGAGATAAAAGTTTCTTCCTAAAGCCTGAAATTCCAAAGTTTAAGCTAAGTGAATCTATACCTGGTAACATGTGCAGATTTTTGCTTTAAAGTTAGCATCTGGTTAAACTCATATTTTACAAAGTGTTTTCAGCAGGTGTCTCAAGTGCATGGTACATCAGTTGCGTGTTCAATAGGAAGCCAATGCAGTTCTTACCCCATTACCAAACCGTGCAAAATGCATCTGCTCAAGTAGAATATTCAGAACGCCCCTGACCTGCTTCCTGAATCAGTGCCTGGGATTAAGGAGAGTTCTTGTGGTATGTCCCCTCAGAAGGGCAGCCCATACTTAGACTCTCAAATCAAAAATGTAATTAAAATCTGAGTGTTGCCTCAACCATTTCTTTCTTTCCCTGTTTAATAGGGTGCTGTACTGACTCCCTCCATGGACCACACCATGTCACTACAGCCTGCATCGATGATAAGCCCTCTGACGCAGCAGATGAGTCATCTTTCATTAGGCAGTACTGGAACAGTATGTAGCAATTTAATACAAAATAGAACTTACACGAGTAGAAGGTACTGCGTGTAGATCACAATATGCACGTGCAGCTTGCGTCTAGGAAAAAAGTAACCCTTTAAGTAGTCTTTTCATCCAATAAAATATTAAGAACTGTCTCCATTTTTAAATCATATTCAGCAGTTTTTATTCAGTCTATTAGCTGATCAGAAATTGGAAATGAGTAAATAAAAATAGATCAAAGCTAATGAAAGGAACCCATGAGGTAACTCCAGAGTTGTATCGAAAAAGAAAAAATAGTTGGTTTTGCTCTTCAGGAGATCAGAGTTGCAGAAAGTAACACAAAGTTTGGAACAGAAACTAAACCAGAAGAAGAGATGCAGGCTAGCTTCTAAACTGAAAGACCCTTCTTTCCTGAGAAGGTAGAATTAAAAAAAGAAAAGATGATGATCGGGATTAACAGAGAAGGAAAAGTCCTTCACCTAGTCTTTGAAGTCTAAATTTGAGTTTTCCCAAAACAGGTACCTCACTTTTCTGAAAAGCCCGTTGATTTCAGACAAAAAAGTCTTTCTCTCATGTATATTGCTTTAGGGAAACAGTCAATATCTATTAAACAATATCATGATAGGTATTTTGAATACTCTTAAATTTACATTGGGCTTTAACTCAACTTAATGGACTTTGTCTTTCTAGTACATGCCAGCCACAACAGCTATGCAAGGAGCCTACATACCCCAATATACACATGTCCAGACAGCAGCGGTTCCTGTTGAGGTCAGTATATTTTATAAAAGACCAGAGATAAGAGACATGAATATGATATTAGATTTTTTTTTTTTTGCTAGGAAAGCTACTGTTTAAAGCCCAACATTGTAACTGTGAATGTACTGTGAAGACAATGTATATTAAAACTATAAAGTGTCATTATTCCCAACTAATATAACTAGCATTATAAAAAAGAATGACCCCTACTTGTAGCAGTACAGTACTTGGAGCAGTCTTCCATATGAGCATAGCTCAGATGAACTTTGTGTTTTGTGAAACGTAACTTCCGATAGGAACAAGCCAGAGGGTATATTGTAGTTATGATCTTTCATTTAGTTTTCCTGTGAGCAAACTTCTCTGCCAACAGACCATGATCATAACTTTTTGCAAAGAGTCCTGATTTTACCCTGACATCTCAGGATACCGTGCATATTTGCCTAATAAGCCCCTCTGCAAGTCCAGTTGAAGAACATAACTAAATGGTAGACAATAGTTTGTCTACTATTTTGA
>NW_008824939.1:371540-378002 GCF_000699105.1 Pygoscelis adeliae | reverse complement strand
CTCTTTCGTAAGTCAGTACTTCTTTAACAGAGGAGCTAGACAAGGTATGCTGCAGCTCTTGTATTCAGAATGAGTGCTAGACAGTCTCTTCCAGAGACTGTAAGAAAAAAACATTGCATTTCAGAGTCTATTTGTCCAGAAAGTCCAGAACTTGTTTGGTTCAGTTTATGCATCTTCCCATGTGGGTCGGAGAAGGACTTTTGGTAATTAGCTGATTGCACTGTCTGCCAGAGCACTATCAGCTGAATTAATTCCCTGGTTTCTGGGGGTCTGTGTGCGAAGTCCCAACTACAATTCTGTGTGTTGCCTAGTGCCAATCACACCATGGTACTCAAAGCAATAGTGTTTATACATGTGGTAAGTAGATCTCATTCTTCTTGCTGCCCCTCAAAAGGAGAGGGGCAGAATGCGTTTTTGCATTTGCAGATAGAAAATGTACTAGCAGTTATTTGCTTCCTCTATGTATTTATGTCAGAAGTTTTTTTTATTATCATCAAAGCAGCTGGGGAAAGACGAGGTTTGCATGATCATTTTATTTCTCTATTTGCTGAAATGTAAATCAGTGCAAAGTTATCACCTCAAATTTGGAATACCCCACTTGAGAAATGTTAGAAAGACTTTGGATTTGAAGACTGTTAATCACATGAGTCGCGTGGAAATACAGATTGCGGATAATGCTGCCTGATTTTGTCTCTCATGTCTTGTCTTCCGTTATATTTGCAGGAAGCCAGTGGTCAACAACAGGTTACAGTAGAGACGTCCAGTGACCATTCTCCATATACGTATCAGCAAAATAAGTAACTGTGAGGTAGGGGCTCATCCTGTAACATAAAAGATATGAATTCAAAGATATGTTATTTCATAGCTTGCGGTACTCTGTATTGAAAATTCTTTCTTTATATCATATAAATAACACTGATAATATCTGGGGACAGGCAGTGAAGTTAATTTGAACTTGGCCAGAGTTAGAAGCCAAGAAGGGAAGCATGGGTTGCAGAAGTGAGTTAATGACTTATGAGTAATAGTGTTTTAGTAATTTCTCTATAGCATAACTGTAGTATGTTGTATTTTAATTTGTTCATCTTGGCAGCGTGCTGTATACAAGAATAACAATGAATTAGTGCAAAAGTACTAGAATCGCAATGCTAAAGGGAACTGTATACATAAAATATCCTCTAGTTCTGTGGTACACGTAAGATTTGGAAGCAGCTTTGCGACTAACTTACAGACCACAGGCAGGGGGGTGGTCTGGTAGAAATCCTTGCTGACCCTTTCTCCTGAAGACTTCCCTGCTCATCCTTTATTCTAGGAAAAAGCAGTTTGGTCCAGAATTTTGTCGGTTAATTTCTAAGCCACGTCCTAGCTTGGCTCTGATTCCAGAGTTGTTTTACTTTCCTCCTCCTACTGGTTTTGCTTGCATGGCCTTTCTTTACTAACCAATCATTAGCTTTCCCTGAACTCCTTCCCTGCAAAATTTTTGCTTTCTGTAGATTGCCATCCTGAAAATACTGTTTGCATTAACCATCCCCGTCTCCATCTTCCATGTTTTAAAATTCTGGAATTTAGTTGTTCCTTAACTCATCTTTTTGAGTGCTTTGTAAACCAGGCAACTTGACTACATCATTTTTTTAATCACATTTTGTAAGACCTCATACTGAAAAATTCTGTTCAGCTGCAATAATGTGCTAGAGGCCATCTTAAAAGGGTTTTTCTACAGCCCTCACAGCATTTGTCAGATACTCAAAAATCCTAATCAGTGATGTGTGAGGAACTTCTAATTGTGTGATATTCTTCCTAAAAAGTATGGATCTAACAGAACACACGTTTTGCCATTACCTTTGATTTTGCAGGTCAGCTGTGTTATTTGACAACACTGCTCTCATCCCCGTTATTGGCATAAGAACTACTTATATGTTCAAGAATGTAAAGATAGAAACAACCAATGGGGAAACTTCGCACATTCAACAGATGGCACAGTCTGCATAGCACAACATACTACCTGTGCTTATTATTGTAGTCTGGCCAACTGTCGGCATCTAGACAAAGCCCACGTTCTTGATTTGTGTCCAGGGCAGGGAGAAAGCAAAGCCACAGACTCTTCTCGTTACCCATCTCCTGGTGTTAAAATCATGGCTCCTGCATGTTTCCTCTGCCAACGCTATTGGCTGGTGTTAACCGCTTTTCAAGGAATTATTTGTTTTGCCTTAAGTCTCCCCTGTGGGCATGTAAGACCTCCTTACCAATAGAGATCTGTGGTAGACGGCGAAGCGTCATCATCCTGCACGTCATCTCGCCGTCCTGCCTCTCTCTCTCCCAGCCTGTCAGTATCTTTCCCATAGGCTGGGGCCAGGCAGAAGGAGCAGCATTAGTCTCCTGAAAGGATGAGATGTGTTGCCATCTGAGACACATTTTATAACGATGACCGTGTAGAATACCGAGCTCTGTGAGCAATTTTGTGCTTTTGCTGTAAGCCAATCCTCCACGTACTTTATTCTTCAGAGAAGTACCATTACCTGTATTTATATATGCAGTAGGAGCCAGTGAAATCTGTGTCAGCGATGGCTGTGGCAGTGGGCACGTGGGGAAGGTTAATATTACTCCACTGATTTCAGCCTCAGAGTATGGCATTTGGTATTTCTGTCCCTGGAACATGTTGGTACTTGTCGTTTTTCAAACAGGTGAGGGGGAGGGAATTGACAGTTATTTCTTGCCCTAAATACAGGGAACGCTGCGGTCTTTTAATTGTTGCGGCTTCGTTACTGATGTCAAATTGAAACTTGTTTCTAAATGCACATGCAGCACTTTTGGGAATGTGCTATTAAAAGTCAGTATACATACTGCCGTAAATAAGAGGTAAATGACAACTAGCACATTTGCACAAGTGGATGCAGTCAATCAGAAATACACAGTGTCCTTCCTTTAATGGCTACATTTAATAATTTTATAGCTTCTTTTAAAAAAGTTGCTACCATGTGAAAATAGTCAAAGACCCTTGAAAAAAACCCTGTTATAATTAATATGCACCTATAAATGTACAAACCTTAAAATACCAGACTTGTTCTTGCCTAGAGAAATTAAAAAATTGTCTAAACTTTTTTTCATTAGCTGGGTATTTTTTTAAACCCATATGGTAATATAGTAAATTGAGAAGTCTTCCTTCAAATTTAATGAGCCCTGAATTGCTGTTAAGTATTAACCGTCATGGAGGCACAGTAGCTGTCTCTGCGTTGGCTGTTGTAACTTGTACGTAGTCTCCCTGAGGCCGCACCGAAAGAAAGTTGTGTTCCTTTTCCAGAGATCAAAAGCCCTGGAGATGCTGCAGGAGTAAGCTCACACACTCAACCACTTTTGGTCAATTAAAAGGAAACAACAATAACAAAACAGCAAAGAAGGAAGTAGCTTTGAATGCAGTCTCACGGTTCCCCAGTGGGAACTCTGCATGCGGAACAGGTATTAGAGGTAGAGGGGGGAAATACAATACAGGCTGTATCCTGGCAGAGAGCCTTATCCTGCCTGGGAAGGGCCGAGCACCTGTAGTGCCGCCTGTGTTACTTCTCAAATTTGTACTCAGATTAACTTAGTTTTCTCACAGCTGTCTAAAATAGGAAATGATTTAGCTTTATGGGCAGCTGCACTAGAAAAAAACCTTGCAATTGTAACTCTGCTCTAGCTCTGACCTTTCTGTGTTGCAGATGTCCAGTGTTGACCTGGCCTGGAGAAGGGTGCAAAGGCTGAAACAATCATGGATTTTACTGATCAATTGTGCTTTAGGAATTATTGACAGTTTTGCACAGGTTCTTGAAAATGTTATTTATAATGAAATCAACTAAAACTATTTTTGCTATAAGTTCTATAAGGTGCATAAGAAAAACCTTAAATTCATCTAGTAGCTGTTCCCATGAACAGGTTTATTTTAGTAAAAAAAAAATTTTTATCAAGTGTTATGACGCAAAAAAAAAAAATATTCACATTTCTGGGTATGCACAGATGACCACGAAGACTTATTCACGTGCATGACAGAATTTGTGTTTTGGTTTATTTTTATTTTGTTTGGGTTTTTTTTTTTTCTTAATTGTATGAAATGGGTTTTCTGAAGTTTAAAATAGTAAAACATCTAAGATGATGTTCTGTGCTTGCAGTGTGTGAGTGTTGCTTTAGTGCAGTGTTGCAGTTATAGTGTCTGGTCTTTTAGCTTTCTGTTTTTCTTTTAATGTAGTGTGAAGTGTCTTATCCTTTTCTATAAATTCCAATTTGCCTTAAATCTTTCAATGCTGTAGCTGTTTCAGTAAGTAGTCCAAACTAATGGTGTAGAATGCTTTGACCAAATGAGCTGGTCTATTATGCCTTGTAAAACAGCAGCATAGGGCTTTTAAAGGTAGTCAATAAAAATTGCTGAAAATTTGGCTTTTTTAATGTGTAGTAAGTGTTTTTAATGATTTTTCACATAATATGTAAGGTAGTGAAACGCAAGAGGGGAAAAAATGTTTTGTGTGAAACACATTTTCTGACTGGGGAAATTTTAATAGGATGAATTGTTTGTAAGGCCATATGCCAATAGTTCCCTCTGGTAGTTTGAATGATTTAGGAACTCTGCTGTATGATGCAATGTAAAATCTTTTTTTGCCTTTTTTCAGAAACTAACTTGATGTTCTAGTTTTAGCATAGGTAGAGTAGGGAGTTTGGGGTGGGGATATCACCGAATGTTTTTGTCCTTCCTTTATACTAATGATAGTGCTTTAGGATGAGGATTGTGCTGAGACTTAGCAAACAGAAAAGTTGCTATTACAGCAAAATGGCAAAAGCTAAAGGACTCGTTTTCAAACATACGCTGAGATGTAAGTAGAAGCATAATTGATTGGGTACTAGCTCTCTATAGTAGGTAAATAAAAATAAAAAGACTTGGCACTTTTAAAAGGTAACTTTACCAAAGAACAAAGAGCCAGTAACCAATAATTCTGATTTGTCTCAGCATTACGTCTTCTGTACTCTTTATTTTTGCCGGACCAGTTTGCGGTTAGGAGAATGTGCCTTTTTTGTACATTTGCATTTAGGTTTTATAATTTTAATTGATGTATGGACACAAAAGCATGAAGGAAGACTTGGATCCAAGCAGTGCCACACTTTACATCATCACTACAAGTGTTAAGTGTAAAGAAAACCAATTTTGAAACTATGAAATTCCTGATTCATAAATACACAGTTATTTGTACTTCACATATTAGATAATTCACTGCTACTAAAGCTCTTTATTACAATTGCATATGTTTTAAATCGAATGATAAATTAAGTTGTCTTCCAAAACTGTGTACTTCTCTGGTCAGCTGTATATGATCAGTTATCTACCTCAAAGTTTATTTCCTTTTGTACTGGGACAGGTTGCTGGCCCTCCCTGTTTCCACAGACCAAATCATCCTAGCTCGGGAGCTAGGGCTAAGCAGTTGTTTCTTTCAAGTATTTTTTAGTTTTTAAATTTTGTGTGAGTATTGGAGTATAGATGTCGGTGACATTTCATAGTTTCAAAAGTAAATTGCTGCTCTGAGAAGTGTAGATTCTAGTGAAATACATAGTCATAAGAGATGTGTTTTTGTTTTTTCTTTTTTTAAAAAGTTGTGGTATTATTGGTTCTATGCTCCCTGGAATATTACTGCTTTGTAAAAGTCCAGACTTCCTGCAGCACCTTGCCTGTATCTGGTAACTTTCCAAACCTGGATCTCTCACTACTTGATGTTTTTGCGTTAATTAAAACTGCAGTATGATAGCTGTGTTAGAGGGAGGGAAGAGCTGCTGCCAGAAATGTCTGAACTAAGTGCCATACTCATTGTCTGGGTAAGATTTGGGAAATTTAACCTCTGTACATAAAGAAATAATCAGTTACTTAAACATCACATAGTAGACAGCCATTAAATTATAAAAAATTAATTTATGAAGAAAGACCTTTTGTACAGATTGAAAAAAAAAGATTTTCATAGAGATATCTATATGATCAAGAGAGTTAATTTTTTATTTTTGTTTTACTAGTGCCACAAACTTGCCAGTGGTAACTTATTTGTCCGGTTCAAGATAACTCTGTAGTTTTGTTTCCTAGGACTTGTTGTTAAACGCCAAAAGACATTTTTGAACTGTAAATTTGATTAGATTGTTAGCTTTTTTCTGTTTTATTTCTTTGAAAACTTTTGAATAAAAAAGATCCAAAAAAATGAAGATGCGTCGCCGTTTTCCTTCAGCTGCTCCTTTATTGGGGGAAAACCCAAACAGGTTATGGTAAAACCTTTGCGTTCATTTTGAAGTGCTCGGAGTTGCTTTCTGCTTTACAGTCTGGGTTTTTCCCTCCTCTGTCTTTCGTTAAAATCAAATTTTAACTCTTTCAAACCACATTACAAAGTCACTTATTCTTTCAGGCAAAACAGGAAAAGACGTATGAAAAATACATGATGAATTATATATATTTATATTATATGTTAT
>NW_008824939.1:360488-371295 GCF_000699105.1 Pygoscelis adeliae | reverse complement strand
TATATATTTATATTATATAAACCAATTATAATTATATTATATAATACATTCAAATACCTGATTTGAATGCAAGAACTCTCTTCTTCTGTGTGTCAGCCCACACCGAGAGTTGTATATAACCAGGCCTGCACACTAGTTGTAAATGCAAGAAGTAAAGGTGGAGATGGAGGGTCACTTTGGTAGTTCATAGTATTGAATTGCTGCCTAAAAGTCCTTTCGTCTTCCCAAGGCTGGCGTACCCAGTTCTGGAGAGCAGAGGTAATACTTCACTGGAATTAAAAATTATCCCAAGTGTTCGCCTTCCAGCTGCAATCTTTGAGCATTTTATTTCTTTGAAGATAATCTCGGATTTTATTGTCCTTTTGGCAAGATCACGACTGCCGATGGTGCGTGTCAGACAGAGGACTGCTCTGCCCAAAGTAAGGCTTGGAAAAGAAGCAGAGTAAAATATCGACTAGTGTGTCTCCTCAGCCAAATGCTTTTCCAATCACACAGTCCTCAACATAGCCTTGTATTGATGCGTACAGGCAGGAGAGGGGCTCTGACCTAGTCTTGGGCACCCCAGGGTGCACCTAGAGGCAGAGAGCAGTGACTGGGTGATCCAGTGGGCTCCTGCGCCTTGCCACCGGTGCTGGGGAGGCAAAGGGGAGGCTCGCTCGCCGCAGGCTGTGCCGCCCTGGAGCACCCTCTCCCACTTGGGAGACAGTCCTTTTACATTATACTCCTGGTTTTGACATATCCCAAGGACTCCGCCAACCCTGCGACAGGCCAGGCAGCCTGCTGGGTGGGTCAGCTGGGGTCACGCTGCAGGCGGCGCGCAGCCCGAGCTTTCGGTCGCACCGTGCTGATGCAAGATACTGAGAATAAATGTTTCCAGTGGAGCTAGCAAAAGGGACTCACCTAGAGGTTAGGAAACTTGATTTACATTAGCTTATGCAATAAAGACATCCTCAACAATGATGGCTCTTATTATTAACGAAGAGGGAAAAAAACCCTCACACTGTATACTACTAAACACATTTAGACTCCTGTAACTGAAGAAATGCCATTTTACCATTTTGTGTTAATTTAAATACTGGCCCAGTATGTTGCCTGTCTAAAATGCAATGGATGGGAAGATGAATACAGAAAACTTAAAGGATTTTGTTACGTTATTCCTATTCACCACTA
Source organism: Pygoscelis adeliae (assembly GCF_000699105.1). Lineage (NCBI taxonomy): Eukaryota > Metazoa > Chordata > Aves > Sphenisciformes > Spheniscidae > Pygoscelis > Pygoscelis adeliae. The sequence goes on along the minus strand of NW_008824939.1, from coordinate 370,125 downwards.
TACTGAATTAATATCAAATTAATAAGCAGTCTTTTTGAATTAAGTATGAATACTGCCTTACAAAAGCGGTATGTAATAGATTCAGAATAATGCAGGTTGGAAAGGCTTTTTGCTATCTGTTTGCTTTTCTAATTAGACCCATGATAAACTTAGCTCTCTTACCTTAACTCCAAATATATTTGATAAGAATGAATGCTTTCAGATTGGTACCTTTTGCCTGATACAATAAGGTTGTGTGTATCATTTCTATCAGGCAATCTGCAATAATGCAATGTCTTTATGTAATATACTTTTATTATATATAATAAAACTCATTTATTACCAACCGGCTCGTTCAAATGTTAGACTCCATCCTGTTGCATACAGTTTGTTTTGAAACCTACTTGCAAACATGCTGTTAATAAAATGTTTTACCTCTTAACAAATACTGATAAGCATCATGTTCATGTAGGATGATTTTAAACTGATACAAGTATTTTGTGCAAGATTATGCACAGACCCTATTGTTTTTTGGTTGTTAGCGATTAGAAAGTAGTCTTTTCCTTAGGCACTGAACAAAATCTTTTATCTTTCTCTGTTTTCTAAATTAACTAAACTTGGCAGGTACAAGACAAGTGCACACAGTGCATTAACAGCAGTGTAACAAAGTACTGTTGATCAGCTGAGCCCTGCTAAGGACTGTTTGCATATATTGGGCTAGAATATTTGTGGAGTAAGTCAAGAGTAGTCTAAAGCACTTTCCTGGTACTCTGTCAGTTTTTCTCAGGAAAAAAAAATAATGTGAAAAGTGCTGGTTTCTCTCCCCTTCTAGCTTTGATTTATGCTATGGTACCTCCACCATACCAGACAAACTTGATGATTGACTAAAACTGTGCCACCTCACTTTCTGCAGAAACATCATGTGAGAAATGCATTTTATGTGCCAGAATATTTATATGAGTTTGTACTCCTACTCCTCCCGTGCACACTTCACTGTGCTTGTTCCTTTTGCTTTGATCAACTGCTCCAAAATTATTTGCAAACTTTCACATGTGTTGGAATAAGATACTCAATCCTATCCTGTCCAGCAGTGCCTTATTGTGAAAGCCAGTGTGTTATTTGGTGGCATTTAAGACATGTATGCTGTTACCTTCCAAACACTTGCAACACTGACGTACTCTTTCAACTGTAAAAGATCATCTGTATCATTCCCTAGCCAACAAATTCTGGCATTGGTTAACCCAAACAAATCTGAGGCTTTTGGCTTTCATACTTGGTCCATTAATTCTATCCAGAATAGGGGTTAGGATATACAAAACCTATTCTGTTTGGCAACTTCTCCTCCAGCTACTAAGAAAAGCCAAGCTGATGTCAGAACAGCAAAGATTTACAGTGCAGTGACCAGAGGGAGCGTGTAAAAGCCTGCATGTGGAATGAATCAGTCTTCCCTTTCCAGGACGGCTCTAACTGCATCTACCATCTGAGAAACCTGGGCAGCCCATTTCTCTTGTAAAGAAGAAATCATACCTCAGGAAAATACTGCTGGATTTTTTTTCCATGTCCCAGAAGAAAAGGTAGTTTGTCAACAGGCAAGCTTTAACTGTTTAAGTTATCTTGCCTTGTCCAACAGTATCCCCTCACTCAGTACTTACATCAGTGGTGTTCTGAATTCTGCTGTGTTCCATCGGTCTCCCTTCAGCTGAATAACGTGATCTCTTTCGACAGCTTCACTGGGATAGGAAGAGATTTCTGGAGAACTTAAAAGAACAAAGGTATGTGGCACCCTAAAGACTTCCCACATGCACACTACAGGTGTTCAGATCAACCTGCTCAGGCAGCTTTCTAAGTAGCTTTATTGTTTTAGAGCCTAGCATGCTAGTGTTACCAAGGGAAAGAACATTTGGAAAATGATTTCCGCATGTACACTCTTCTGATCCTAAAGAAGTCATCTGCCGTAGGAATTTTCCCCAGTATTTTCACCACCTGAAATTCACACACAGGGCTGATGTTTTTAAGCAGTATCTGTGAAGCACTTAAGGGTAATGGACCAAAACAATGGTTTAAAAGAAGGCCAAGAGAAAATTTACTAGTAAATAGGATGTTTTGGTAAATAGTTTTAGCTTTTTGCAAGCACAAGTAGAAAATTGCTTTTCTACTTGCTTCAGTCTTTCCCCAATGGGAAATACTTTTCCACCAATGAGAAAATATTCTGGTCATTTTTTTGCCTTCCAGTGAATGTAAAAAATATGAAAATGTATTTACAGGTACTTGTTACAGCTTCACTTTTGTATCAGTTTGTTCAGGTATCTTTAGCCAGTCAAAGATAATCTGTAAGCAGAATATACATAACTAGGAGCATAAAGCAGTTATGTATTGACTGGCCCACAGAAAAGAGAGGTAGGATTTCATGAGCCATTAGGCTAAGCACGAGTATGCTCACCCAGCAAGGTACCTGTGGTGGCTTTGCTGCCCTGGCATGGGGCAGGGTCAGTCCATGCAGCTCCCCGGAGCAGACCCGTAGTGTTGCCACGTTTCCATCTTCTGCCAAGCTCCATCAGTGCCCCTGGCACTGATGACTTGCCCCAACAAACTGACCTGATTTCCTGACTAGCCTCGCTCTTTTCTTCCTTTAGATTTTATACCTTTCCATGTTTCTGCTTTCCCTCCTGAATCCTTGAGCTACTGGCAATCCTGTCTCAACAGCTCTACCCCTGTCTGTAATTTAACTTTCTTATCTCTCCATAGACTTTCTCACAGCTTTTTTTTTCAGCAGTCTGAGGCAAGGTTATGCAGCTGGGCCGGATCAGAGCTGGGCTTTGGTGCACAGGCTGCTACAGCCCTGGGGGAGGGGAGGGAGGTGGGCGGCAGGGGCTGCAGCGAGGGAGTGACGCGCTCCAGGTCTTCCTCGTGTCAAGAAAACATCATTCAAGTGCAGCTGGAGGAGTGGGTGTCCGAAGAGCTCCGAGTGTTGCTGTCTTTGCCAGAACAAAATGAAAACTAGGTTTCAAACAGCTTTAAGAGGGGCTGGTGTAGCTTGGTAGAATAAAATGCTCCAGCAGTTACCAGCTGTGTATATCTTAAGTTCATGACCTTCCAGCCCTGCTCTGCTCACTTTCCATAGTTCAACAAGTTCCAGCTGTCGGTAGGAAGAGGGTTCAATACGTGAGTGGGAAGGAGGCAGCTCATCAGCAAGTCACAGGCTTCATTCACATAGTAAAAAGCCCGTTGCCACTTGGACAGTTGCTGTGCCATGAGCTCTTGAACCACAGACGTTATTGAGCAAAGACAGCGTTAGGGAAGTAAGCTTGTGTACGAGAGTGGGAAGATAAATCTTAAAAACCAAGCCCAAGTTTCACCCTTGATTTTAAAGTTGTTTCTTAGTAAACTGTATTTAGAGAGTGGTCTAGCTCCATCTTCACTGTGGTGTCTCTAGAAACAGCAAAGCTCTACCCTCTGTTCTAGGGCAAATTTTTGGTACTGAAGTGTTGCTAATCCAGATTTCAGTTATTAAAAAAACCAAAACAAAACAAAACCTAAGCAGTTCCAGGAATTCCTCTCCTGAAAATACTTTGCAGATTAAACTAGCCAGTCATCTCTGGGAAAATAATTCAGGACAAACCATACCATTGCATGTATTACAGTAAGCGTATGCACAGCTCATCTTTTCCAGATGGCGATCATCTGATTATCTCCGCGATGCGCGGTTCTGCCCCATTTCAAGGCTGCAATTAATTTCCTAAGCAATGTTGTGCTCATCGGCAAACCCAGGCACTGGGAGCCATCCTTGTTTAGCTGGACTCGCACAGGTGAGTGAGCGGTGCAGAGCCCTGGGCTCAGAGGGCCACTCTGTGCTGGCCTGAGCTCAGGCTCTCCCCACTGCAGGTGCCTTTGGCTGCTAGTCCAGTGGCAGGGACAGACTGGGGAGACCCCCGTCCCCCAGCTGTCCCACTGCTGCTGTTCTTACCTGAGGGCTTAAATAACATCTTATCTTGCAGCCACCAGAGGGCATCTTCGTTATAAGCTGAAATAATCAAAAAAGGTGAACTCCCATTTCTAGTATGTAATTATGGTGCGTTTATAGTTACCTATTATTAAAGTCAAAACCTCATCCTGCCTTTGCACAATACAATGCAAGTGCTCACATTTCTAATAATGTGTTTTTACTCATCGTTAAGACAGCAATAGGATTGTCTTTATCAGAAGAAAAAAAAAAGCTGTAATTTTCTTTTGATTAATGAAATGCGTAAGGGTGCCTTCACTGCCCAGCAGGCAAGGAAAAAAAAAGAACAAAACCGAATCTAATCAAAACCACAATGTTACCAAAAATCACAAGTGCTCCAGGCAGGGTCAGGGAGAATCGACAAGTAGCTTGTATGTGATAGACGAACACAAGAGGAGCCAAACAGCAAGGGAGTTCTGGAGAAGTCAAGCAGACTGCATAGATTCAACCCAGACCAAACCGAGAAACCTTTTTCCCTTTAACTCAAAGCCAGTCTATTTGCATGTACTCTTGGGAGCATCCTTTTTATTATTATTATATCTTCGTAAGAGCCAAGACAATTAAAAATATATCCATTCAAAAGACAGTGTAAAAGAAACAAACACCTTTTCAGGAAGTAAATACAACTCTGAAAATAAATTAGTATCTTGGGGGCTAAATGAAAAATCTATATACAAAACAAAACTATGCAAAGTATTTGGGGTGATACAGAAAAGGCTGCTCATTTTCGCAAAGTTCAGTCAAGAAGACCTTTCAGTGGTCTTTAAAGATGACTTCTTATGTATCTATCCAGATTACTAATACAGATGGGGAAGGTGGGAGGAGGGGACGACAGAAACAGTTATTTTTGCTGCCTTGTCTCTATCTCTAGTGCAGCTTGAATCTAATGAATAAATTAGCCGTAACCCACAGAGGATGTTAGTGCTTCCAGTCTCAGAAGCTTTTTGTAGCATCCCTTTTGGTCAAGGGGAATCGGCTTGCCTACGCGTTTCAGACTGTTGCGTTCACCTCTGGTTCTGCTGGACACGCAGCCTTATGCTGCATCATCAGTGCCCCAGGCAAGGCCAGTGAGTCTGACCTACACAATCTTGCTCGTAGATGTGGACTACAAGAAGCATCTGTTAATCTCTGCTGGGGATTTTGTCTCTCTTCAAAGTAATTAGATGAATCACTTCTGGACCAGGCCAAATTGCTGTATCAGGCACAATAAAAGACCCAAAGAGCAACCAGAACAAATAGGACAATTCATAGACATTCATGAATAAAAATACTGTAAGCCTGGAAATATAAAGTATTTCTCTGTTTTGCATACGCCTTAGCCTTAGGCCAAACAGCGCACAGACACAGACCTGAATTTCTGGAAGAGGATCTGATCCAGTCGTGTGTTTGCAATTTTTGAGGATTGCTTTTTATATTGAATGAGGATTGGGGAGAAAAAGACATAAATCCATTTTTTTTTTTCTTTTTTTTCTCCCCAGATTTCAGGCCTGAAAGCTTTCCTTCTCTGTGGTTTTTTTTTTCTTTGCAGTCTCGAGTACTCGTGATTATCTTCTTTTGGCATCCACCTCAATGTCAGCATGACTATGTTTGTCACAGGTTTTATATGCTGCTGCAAGCAGGACTCAAATTAGGATTGGTGTGACCGAAGGACAATAGCTCTGCCAACAAGACAGACTTTTTTTGATCTAACTAGCAGATGCTCTGCTAGCGTCTCTCACTTTTTTGCCTCTTTCTTGCCTAAAGGACTGAAACCAGCCTGTCAGTGCGATCGTACTCACGGGAGCTACAACTGTTTGCACGAGAACTGAATCTAGCCTAATACCTACTTTAATAACTGCTTCCAACAGCTACTTGTGAAGGCTCCGATGGTAAATTCCATTCAATATATCAGAGCTTTAAAAAGCAGAGATTTTTCCAGAAATGGCTACTCTTTTTATAGAGGCTATTTTGCACCCTAGTGGATTATTTTAGATAGTAACAAATTGTTCCTGCATATCCCTGGTCATCAATCACTTGCAAGAATAATATTGCAGGGGGAGGAGGCTAGAAGGAGACCCTGCTGCGATTCAAACCTTGAATTCCTTTTTTTTCCCTCCCCTGTTACCTGACTAGTAGTTTTGGAAGAAGAAGAAACTACCAAACATATCAAAGACCTGGCATAAAATATTGGACCAGCTTTTCAGGTGTCACTGAGGGGCAGCGGGTCTCGAGGTGTCTCTCCAGTCCAGACTTAAGAAGATCTTAACTAGCTTTAGCTTTTCAAGCAAGCCTGAAGGCTACTGGCTGCCAGTCATCCTGACAAGGTGATGACTAATGGGGACAATTAGCTCCCTCCCCTAACATGCTGTCTGTCACGCCGATTTGAAAGGGAATAAGAACACTTTTCCCTAAGGAAACAGGTTGGCAAATGGGTTTGGGTCTGTTAAAGCTTTAGCATAGTTTCATATTAACAAAATGTCAAGAAGTTGTTCCAATGAAGAGCAGGTTCAAGCCCATATTGTCTGCTTTGTAAATTCCTATTTAATTCGTGTTCACATATTGAAAAATTCACTCTATAGCCAACCTGTAATTCCACAGGAGTAAGCTGCAGAATTTCCATTAGCTCCAAAGGAAGAAAGATACAGTTTTGTGTTGTCCACTTCATAAAGTAACAGCTTGTTTAATTTTAAGTAGTAACTAGTTAAGGTGTATAGGATGAGTTAAAAAGTAGCAGCTGTCAGTAATTTAACTTGTTTCTATCTCTCTCAGAATGGTATTTCCAGTTTACAGGCAAAATTGAGACACATCTGACTGGTTATTATTCATTATCTCCATTATCCAGCTGCTAATCATTAAAGCTAATGCTTGCAGATGTGTCCTGCATCTCTGATGTATTTGTTTTAGCACCCATCTCTCACAGAACTTTATTTTCAGATCTGCTGAGTGCCCAGAGCACGAAGGTCAGTCTGTAATGCATATTCACTGCTGAATTTTAAGAACCAAAGTTAAAATTTTTCCTTAGCTAACATTTCTTAATCAACTAGTTTTAATATAGCTGACCGCATGGATCTCAGCAGAACTTGCTGAAAAGAAAGGAGAAAGACAAAGGAGTTACCACCGCTGAACTAGACTACTCTTCACAGTGACCAAGAAGCAATCAGACTTTAATCTAAGAGCCACTGTGGAAAGCTGCATATGACTAATCTGTATTTTCATTGTCTAACTGGTGGGAGGAAGGAGGATGTAGCACAATAGTCAATTTATTGGAAGAACGATGTAGTCATTCAACAGGGCATTATTCCGAACTAATTTAAATGACAGTAGAGCAGCCCACTCTTGACTTAAGAAAACACGAGTCATTCAAATTCCATATCGAATAATGGAATTGTTCCACTGACTTATTTGTTGACATAAATTACATATAGCTAATATGTTCCTGTTGCAGACCCTGAGGACTCTTTGTTTATGCTGAACGTGAATGTATTCTAGCACATGATTTACTATCCTCCTGCTTGCTTCTTGGGCGCCTCCAGAATAAGTAATACGTTGGCATAACTTTGCCATTTGTCAGCCAGCAGTCTGGTAGCACATTTGCTCGTCAATCTAATTTTAACCTTTTCTCATATGAGCGCTTGGTATTTCATGTAAATCAACCAGACAGTCTGTCATTCAATAGGACACTATCTTCATAGTCTTCTAAACTATGTGCTCTATCATATGTGTTCATTTGTAAGTAGCAGAGGAAAAGTAAAACTAATATATTACTTCTGGTTTCTTAACACCAGAATGCCAGGAATCTCTTTATTACCACAAAAGAGATAAATGATATGGCTAGCAGAGGTTTTGGACAATGGGCCTGGAAATGCATTCAGCACTTTCTGAACTGAAAGGTCTGTCCTGAGTGGTAAATAGTGCAATGCGTGGTTAAAAGTTTCATAGCACGTATTCTAGGTGTGTTCCTATTATCACTGTAATCTGCAGCTACGGATACAAAAAATACATGCAACTGAGGAATTAAAAATGTATCTATAAATAATTGGCTTGTGGTTCTAACAAGTTTCTTGATAAAATACTGATGCTGACTGCAAAAGAGAACATAATTCATTCTGAAATATAGATAAGTTTGTGAATGCTCATTTCTTTTGATAATTTGTGTAAATAACATGAAAGGTTTACTGGCATGTCCTTTGTAAGGTTTTTCAGAAATTGATTTGGCTATGAAAATAGTATACTTGAAGTTACAATTTAGCTGTTTTGTCAGGGTTGCTGTAACTATGCACCACTTTAATATCTTTTATTCTCTAAACACGAATGAAGGTCATAGTCCATTTATGTAGCCTAAAACCCATTCTGGCTTTTTCAGATATTTTACTGCATTAAGAATGTTTTAAAAAAGCAATTGTAAAGTTGTACTGAAATGATCTGTGATGTCTGCTGAGAATTCAGTCCCACGTGACACCTCTAATTGTTCACTGCACAGTACAATAGTTAACTGTTTTAATAATTATGACAATTATAGTTTGACTGATCTAATTTTTCCTTATTAATACTTTGAGACTATTAACACTGCATTACATTTCCCTCCACTCAGGCTTATGACTGATAAAATAAAGCTACGTATATTTAATACTAGATTCTGTTCTAAATAGTAATTTAAGACACTGTACTTGGTCTGGGGCAGATCCTGAACGGTGCCTGCGTTTCTCCCCAGCACTGTGCTCAGTAGTCCCCTTACTAAAGAGCAGAAGCGAAGCTCATTCACTCCTGCAGCATCACGAAGCCCCTCCTCAGTTCATACCCTCTTGTGCTGCTGTTTGCTTACAGACTCCATCATGCTTTGAGTCCATCCCCATTGCCATGCCCCCTTTCTAGCAACTTCTGTGCATGGTACGCACCCCAAAATTTGCCTCTTTTGCTGTGGAATTAATTCACCTGTGTTGAGTTTCTGGGGTATGACTTGTATCTGATGATATTTGTGCAAGTTCGACCGCAAAGTTCTGTTTCTGATTGAGGTAGTACTGTAATAGAAGTAATAACATACAAACTGCTTCCATCACCACCTCCAGCATCTTTTATATCTACAAATCAAGTACGGGCAATATTTGCTCATCGTGCTCTAAAGTGATAGAAGAATTTAGCACTAGTTTGACCCAAAGTCTTAGCCCCAGATTAAGTAAATATCTTCAAGAACACAGACCTGAGATTTCTGGCCATAAGTTTTATCTTGAATAAATATCCATCAGAAGAATTTGTCCCATAAAATATTCAGGTACTTCTATTACTTAATTTTGTATGGCAGAGTTATACATGGGAGTTTGTTGGGCTTCTATGTCTAGACTTTTTATGCCAGGCACCTGCAGTTTCTGCTCTCAGGGATGTACCTCGGCAAATTCAATATGGTCGGTGAGGTGGACTGTCATAAGCGGTGACAGCATTTGATTTCATTGAGCTTGTCAAAAATAATTTTACATGTAATTTGTTCATTGCATATTAGATCCTCTGGTTTACCACCACTGTTCTTGCAGGTGCAAGCTTTACCTAGTTCAAGGAAGTTTATATTGCCAATAAATGCTTGCTCTGAAGAAAAGCAGTGAATCTTTGGGGATGGGGGGAGGCTGCATTTTATTACAGGAAAATTATTTTTCTGGTCTTATGTTATTGTTTGTGCATTAGGGCACA